>NC_086194.1:5000-321000 GCF_035770615.1 Melospiza melodia melodia
CCTAACCCTAACCCTAACCCTAACCCTAACCCTAACCCTAACCCTAACCCTAACCCTAACCCTAACCCTAACCCTAACCCTAACCCTAACCCTAACCCTAACCCTAACCCTAACCCTAACCCTAACCCTAACCCTAACCCTAACCCTAACCCTAACCCTAACCCTAACCCTAACCCTAACCCTAACCCTAACCCTAACCCTAACCCTAACCCTAACCCTAACCCTAACCCTAACCCTAACCCTAACCCTAACCCTAACCCTAACCCTAACCCTAACCCTAACCCTAACCCTAACCCTAACCCTAACCCTAACCCTAACCCTAACCCTAACCCTAACCCTAACCCTAACCCTAACCCTAACCCTAACCCTAACCCTAACCCTAACCCTAACCCTAACCCTAACCCTAACCCTAACCCTAACCCTAACCCTAACCCTAACCCTAACCCTAACCCTAACCCTAACCCTAACCCTAACCCTAACCCTAACCCTAACCCTAACCCTAACCCTAACCCTAACCCTAACCCTAACCCTAACCCTAACCCTAACCCTAACCCTAACCCTAACCCTAACCCTAACCCTAACCCTAACCCTAACCCTAACCCTAACCCTAACCCTAACCCTAACCCTAACCCTAACCCTAACCCTAACCCTAACCCTAACCCTAACCCTAACCCTAACCCTAACCCTAACCCTAACCCTAACCCTAACCCTAACCCTAACCCTAACCCTAACCCTAACCCTAACCCTAACCCTAACCCTAACCCTAACCCTAACCCTAACCCTAACCCTAACCCTAACCCTAACCCTAACCCTAACCCTAACCCTAACCCTAACCCTAACCCTAACCCTAACCCTAACCCTAACCCTAACCCTAACCCTAACCCTAACCCTAACCCTAACCCTAACCCTAACCCTAACCCTAACCCTAACCCTAACCCTAACCCTAACCCTAACCCTAACCCTAACCCTAACCCTAACCCTAACCCTAACCCTAACCCTAACCCTAACCCTAACCCTAACCCTAACCCTAACCCTAACCCTAACCCTAACCCTAACCCTAACCCTAACCCTAACCCTAACCCTAACCCTAACCCTAACCCTAACCCTAACCCTAACCCTAACCCTAACCCTAACCCTAACCCTAACCCTAACCCTAACCCTAACCCTAACCCTAACCCTAACCCTAACCCTAACCCTAACCCTAACCCTAACCCTAACCCTAACCCTAACCCTAACCCTAACCCTAACCCTAACCCTAACCCTAACCCTAACCCTAACCCTAACCCTAACCCTAACCCTAACCCTAACCCTAACCCTAACCCTAACCCTAACCCTAACCCTAACCCTAACCCTAACCCTAACCCTAACCCTAACCCTAACCCTAACCCTAACCCTAACCCTAACCCTAACCCTAACCCTAACCCTAACCCTAACCCTAACCCTAACCCTAACCCTAACCCTAACCCTAACCCTAACCCTAACCCTAACCCTAACCCTAACCCTAACCCTAACCCTAACCCTAACCCTAACCCTAACCCTAACCCTAACCCTAACCCTAACCCTAACCCTAACCCTAACCCTAACCCTAACCCTAACCCTAACCCTAACCCTAACCCTAACCCTAACCCTAACCCTAACCCTAACCCTAACCCTAACCCTAACCCTAACCCTAACCCTAACCCTAACCCTAACCCTAACCCTAACCCTAACCCTAACCCTAACCCTAACCCTAACCCTAACCCTAACCCTAACCCTAACCCTAACCCTAACCCTAACCCTAACCCTAACCCTAACCCTAACCCTAACCCTAACCCTAACCCTAACCCTAACCCTAACCCTAACCCTAACCCTAACCCTAACCCTAACCCTAACCCTAACCCTAACCCTAACCCTAACCCTAACCCTAACCCTAACCCTAACCCTAACCCTAACCCTAACCCTAACCCTAACCCTAACCCTAACCCTAACCCTAACCCTAACCCTAACCCTAACCCTAACCCTAACCCTAACCCTAACCCTAACCCTAACCCTAACCCTAACCCTAACCCTAACCCTAACCCTAACCCTAACCCTAACCCTAACCCTAACCCTAACCCTAACCCTAACCCTAACCCTAACCCTAACCCTAACCCTAACCCTAACCCTAACCCTAACCCTAACCCTAACCCTAACCCTAACCCTAACCCTAACCCTAACCCTAACCCTAACCCTAACCCTAACCCTAACCCTAACCCTAACCCTAACCCTAACCCTAACCCTAACCCTAACCCTAACCCTAACCCTAACCCTAACCCTAACCCTAACCCTAACCCTAACCCTAACCCTAACCCTAACCCTAACCCTAACCCTAACCCTAACCCTAACCCTAACCCTAACCCTAACCCTAACCCTAACCCTAACCCTAACCCTAACCCTAACCCTAACCCTAACCCTAACCCTAACCCTAACCCTAACCCTAACCCTAACCCTAACCCTAACCCTAACCCTAACCCTAACCCTAACCCTAACCCTAACCCTAACCCTAACCCTAACCCTAACCCTAACCCTAACCCTAACCCTAACCCTAACCCTAACCCTAACCCTAACCCTAACCCTAACCCTAACCCTAACCCTAACCCTAACCCTAACCCTAACCCTAACCCTAACCCTAACCCTAACCCTAACCCTAACCCTAACCCTAACCCTAACCCTAACCCTAACCCTAACCCTAACCCTAACCCTAACCCTAACCCTAACCCTAACCCTAACCCTAACCCTAACCCTAACCCTAACCCTAACCCTAACCCTAACCCTAACCCTAACCCTAACCCTAACCCTAACCCTAACCCTAACCCTAACCCTAACCCTAACCCTAACCCTAACCCTAACCCTAACCCTAACCCTAACCCTAACCCTAACCCTAACCCTAACCCTAACCCTAACCCTAACCCTAACCCTAACCCTAACCCTAACCCTAACCCTAACCCTAACCCTAACCCTAACCCTAACCCTAACCCTAACCCTAACCCTAACCCTAACCCTAACCCTAACCCTAACCCTAACCCTAACCCTAACCCTAACCCTAACCCTAACCCTAACCCTAACCCTAACCCTAACCCTAACCCTAACCCTAACCCTAACCCTAACCCTAACCCTAACCCTAACCCTAACCCTAACCCTAACCCTAACCCTAACCCTAACCCTAACCCTAACCCTAACCCTAACCCTAACCCTAACCCTAACCCTAACCCTAACCCTAACCCTAACCCTAACCCTAACCCTAACCCTAACCCTAACCCTAACCCTAACCCTAACCCTAACCCTAACCCTAACCCTAACCCTAACCCTAACCCTAACCCTAACCCTAACCCTAACCCTAACCCTAACCCTAACCCTAACCCTAACCCTAACCCTAACCCTAACCCTAACCCTAACCCTAACCCTAACCCTAACCCTAACCCTAACCCTAACCCTAACCCTAACCCTAACCCTAACCCTAACCCTAACCCTAACCCTAACCCTAACCCTAACCCTAACCCTAACCCTAACCCTAACCCTAACCCTAACCCTAACCCTAACCCTAACCCTAACCCTAACCCTAACCCTAACCCTAACCCTAACCCTAACCCTAACCCTAACCCTAACCCTAACCCTAACCCTAACCCTAACCCTAACCCTAACCCTAACCCTAACCCTAACCCTAACCCTAACCCTAACCCTAACCCTAACCCTAACCCTAACCCTAACCCTAACCCTAACCCTAACCCTAACCCTAACCCTAACCCTAACCCTAACCCTAACCCTAACCCTAACCCTAACCCTAACCCTAACCCTAACCCTAACCCTAACCCTAACCCTAACCCTAACCCTAACCCTAACCCTAACCCTAACCCTAACCCTAACCCTAACCCTAACCCTAACCCTAACCCTAACCCTAACCCTAACCCTAACCCTAACCCTAACCCTAACCCTAACCCTAACCCTAACCCTAACCCTAACCCTAACCCTAACCCTAACCCTAACCCTAACCCTAACCCTAACCCTAACCCTAACCCTAACCCTAACCCTAACCCTAACCCTAACCCTAACCCTAACCCTAACCCTAACCCTAACCCTAACCCTAACCCTAACCCTAACCCTAACCCTAACCCTAACCCTAACCCTAACCCTAACCCTAACCCTAACCCTAACCCTAACCCTAACCCTAACCCTAACCCTAACCCTAACCCTAACCCTAACCCTAACCCTAACCCTAACCCTAACCCTAACCCTAACCCTAACCCTAACCCTAACCCTAACCCTAACCCTAACCCTAACCCTAACCCTAACCCTAACCCTAACCCTAACCCTAACCCTAACCCTAACCCTAACCCTAACCCTAACCCTAACCCTAACCCTAACCCTAACCCTAACCCTAACCCTAACCCTAACCCTAACCCTAACCCTAACCCTAACCCTAACCCTAACCCTAACCCTAACCCTAACCCTAACCCTAACCCTAACCCTAACCCTAACCCTAACCCTAACCCTAACCCTAACCCTAACCCTAACCCTAACCCTAACCCTAACCCTAACCCTAACCCTAACCCTAACCCTAACCCTAACCCTAACCCTAACCCTAACCCTAACCCTAACCCTAACCCTAACCCTAACCCTAACCCTAACCCTAACCCTAACCCTAACCCTAACCCTAACCCTAACCCTAACCCTAACCCTAACCCTAACCCTAACCCTAACCCTAACCCTAACCCTAACCCTAACCCTAACCCTAACCCTAACCCTAACCCTAACCCTAACCCTAACCCTAACCCTAACCCTAACCCTAACCCTAACCCTAACCCTAACCCTAACCCTAACCCTAACCCTAACCCTAACCCTAACCCTAACCCTAACCCTAACCCTAACCCTAACCCTAACCCTAACCCTAACCCTAACCCTAACCCTAACCCTAACCCTAACCCTAACCCTAACCCTAACCCTAACCCTAACCCTAACCCTAACCCTAACCCTAACCCTAACCCTAACCCTAACCCTAACCCTAACCCTAACCCTAACCCTAACCCTAACCCTAACCCTAACCCTAACCCTAACCCTAACCCTAACCCTAACCCTAACCCTAACCCTAACCCTAACCCTAACCCTAACCCTAACCCTAACCCTAACCCTAACCCTAACCCTAACCCTAACCCTAACCCTAACCCTAACCCTAACCCTAACCCTAACCCTAACCCTAACCCTAACCCTAACCCTAACCCTAACCCTAACCCTAACCCTAACCCTAACCCTAACCCTAACCCTAACCCTAACCCTAACCCTAACCCTAACCCTAACCCTAACCCTAACCCTAACCCTAACCCTAACCCTAACCCTAACCCTAACCCTAACCCTAACCCTAACCCTAACCCTAACCCTAACCCTAACCCTAACCCTAACCCTAACCCTAACCCTAACCCTAACCCTAACCCTAACCCTAACCCTAACCCTAACCCTAACCCTAACCCTAACCCTAACCCTAACCCTAACCCTAACCCTAACCCTAACCCTAACCCTAACCCTAACCCTAACCCTAACCCTAACCCTAACCCTAACCCTAACCCTAACCCTAACCCTAACCCTAACCCTAACCCTAACCCTAACCCTAACCCTAACCCTAACCCTAACCCTAACCCTAACCCTAACCCTAACCCTAACCCTAACCCTAACCCTAACCCTAACCCTAACCCTAACCCTAACCCTAACCCTAACCCTAACCCTAACCCTAACCCTAACCCTAACCCTAACCCTAACCCTAACCCTAACCCTAACCCTAACCCTAACCCTAACCCTAACCCTAACCCTAACCCTAACCCTAACCCTAACCCTAACCCTAACCCTAACCCTAACCCTAACCCTAACCCTAACCCTAACCCTAACCCTAACCCTAACCCTAACCCTAACCCTAACCCTAACCCTAACCCTAACCCTAACCCTAACCCTAACCCTAACCCTAACCCTAACCCTAACCCTAACCCTAACCCTAACCCTAACCCTAACCCTAATGGCGCGCCCCTAACCCTAACCCTAACCCTAACCCTAACCCTAACCCTAACCCTAACCCTAACCCTAACCCTAACCCTAACCCTAACCCTAACCCTAACCCTAACCCTAACCCTAACCCTAACCCTAACCCTAACCCTAACCCTAACCCTAACCCTAACCCTAACCCTAACCCTAACCCTAACCCTAACCCTAACCCTAACCCTAACCCTAACCCTAACCCTAACCCTAACCCTAACCCTAACCCTAACCCTAACCCTAACCCTAACCCTAACCCTAACCCTAACCCTAACCCTAACCCTAACCCTAACCCTAACCCTAACCCTAACCCTAACCCTAACCCTAACCCTAACCCTAACCCTAACCCTAACCCTAACCCTAACCCTAACCCTAACCCTAACCCCAACCTCTAGTACTCCAACCTCTAGTACTCCAACCTCTAGTACTCCAACCCTAACCCTAGTACTCCTGAAAAAATTAATACTCACAGGAAATTGAGTACTCTGGAAAATATTGGTACTCCTGAACAAATAAGTACTCATGGAAAAATGTATACTCCTGAAAAACAGGTACTCTGGAAGAAATTGAGAGTACTCATTTTGCCAGAGTATTAAAGAAATGAGTACTCTGGAAAAAGGAGTACTCCTGAAATAGTGGTACTCTGGGAAAAAGAGTACTTCTGGGAAAAAGGTACTCCTGAAATAAAGGTACTTAGGGTTAGGGATTAGGGTTAGGGTTTGGTGCTTGGGTTAGGGTTCGGTGCTGGGGTTAGGGTTAGAGTAGGGGATTGGGGTTAGGGAATGGGAATGGGAATGTAATGTTGGGGTTCTGATTAGGGTTAGGGTAGGGATTTGGGGATGGGGATACCAGCAGCTGGAGGAGCACTGATTAGGGTTAGGGGAGGGAAATGGGGGTGGGGGTGGCAACAGCTGGGGGAGGGCTAATTAGGGTTAGGGCAGGGAATGGGGTGTGGGGGTGGCAACAGCTGGGGGAGGACTGATTAGGGTTAGGGCAGGGAAGGGGGGATGGGGGTAGCAGCAGTGGGGGGTGGACTAATTAGGGTTAGGGTAGGGAAATTGGGACGGGGTTGAAAACCCCGTTAAAGACAACCCTAATGGTCAAAATTAATGGTTAAAACTAACCCTAATCCAAGATGGCGGCCCCAATGCGGTCACGTGATTCATTTTGGACATGGCGGCAGTCACGTGACTGGCAGGAAAATGGCCTCGCCCGGAGCTCACTTCCGGCGACAACATGGCCGTGCCCAGGGGTGACTTCCGGGAAAAACAACATGGCGGCGCCCAGGAGAGCACGTGGTGCGGGGGCAAAATGGCGACGCCCGGCGGAATGACGTCACTTCCGGTAAAATGGCGGCCGGCCGGGGCCGGTCTGGTTTTTTTGGGTTTCGGGGTGTTTCTGGGGGTTTCCGGGGGTGCCGGCGGCCGCGGGAGGCTATTCCGGTTCGCGTGAGGCCAGCGGCGTGGCGGGGACCGCCTTCTGGGGCGCGGGGTAGGGGTTCGGTTTTCGATCGGGCACTGGGAGGGACGGCTATACCCGGGGGGGGTCCTTGTGGGGGTGTGTCGCTCTCGTGACGTCACGCGGTGGGAGTGCTGTGTGTGCATGCAGTGCGGCGGCGTGGACGGCAGGGGGCGCTGTTTCAGTACTGTGGCGAGCAACAGGGGGCGGGGGCGGTGTGCAGGGGTGGGGTGCTTCGTGACGGGGGCTGGTGCATCGACAGTCGGGGCGGCAGCTAGGGGTGGGGGCTGCGTCTGGGGGGTGGCAGCTACGGGTGGGTGGGGACAACAGGGGGCGGGTGCTTGGTTATGGGGGGTGGTGCATTGCTGGTGGTGGGGGTGGCCTCTGGGGAGTGGCAGCTGGGGAGGGGGACCAATTACCGGGTGGGTGCTTGCCCATCGGCGGGCACTGCCTCGGGGTGGGTGCTTGGGTATGGTGCCTACTGACAGGTGTGACTCATCAGGCTTGATTGGCAGCAGTTGGGGGTACTGATTAGGGGTGGGTGGGGTTCCTGTATACTATATATAAAAAGAAGAAAAACTATATGTCTGGTGCAGCAGTAGAAACTTTCAGGCTCCCGGGGAGTAAATGCTTTGTTTTATAATTTATTTTTTTTTTGCTTTACTCCCAGGGAGCCTGAAAGTTTCTACTGCTGCTTTTTTAAAACTAAAGCTAGAAAGGAAAACAAAGTTAGAAATAGAGAGAGAAAAGAGAAAGAGAGAGAAAAGAGAGAGAGAGAGAGAGAGGAGAGAGAAGAGAGAGAGAAAAGAGAGAAGAGAGAGAAGAGAGAGAGACAGAGAGAAACGAAAGAGAAGAGACAGAAAAAAAAGATTAAGAGAGACAAGAAAAAAGTCAGACGGAAGACAGAAACAAAAGAGAGAAAAACAGAGAGAAAAGAGAAAAGCAGACAAAAGAGAGAAAAGAGAAAGAGAGAGAAAAGAAAGGAGATGGAGAAAAAGGAGAGAATAAAGAAAATAGAGAAGAGAGAGGCACAAAAGAAGACAGAGAAAGAAAAACAGACAGAAGAAAAGACAAAGAAAAAAGAACACAGAGAAAAAAAAGAAGACAGAGAGACAAAGGAGAAGAAAACACAGAGAGAAACCAAGACAGAGACAGTAAAGAAAAGGAGGATAGAAAAACTGAAGAACAGGAGTTAAAAGGGAAAAAAAGTGGTTAGGATTAGAGTTACAGGAAAAACTCAGGGTAGAGTGAAAAAGGAAAAGACTAAGAGCAAAAAAAGACAAACCAAGGAAAAGGAGAACGCAGACAGAAAAACAAGGAAGAAGAGCACAGGTGAAAGTTAAAAAGGAAAAGAAATAAGGTGCAAAGTAAAGAGAGAAAGAGAACAGAGTTACAGAAGCAAGACAGCATCAGAAAGAGTGAGACACAGAAACACAGGGTTGGAGACACAGAGAAGTTAAGTGAAAAATAGAAAAGGAAAGTAAGGAGCAAAAGGAAGAAACACAGAGGAAAAAAATGACAAAACCACAACAAAAAAAGACAGGAGCCGTGGGGGGAAGGGGGGGTTGAGGGAAGGGCAGGGGGTATCTTTATTAGGGGTGATTCAACTTTATTACAGGAAATCAGCAAAAGACATAGACATAGAAACAGTGCATACAAATGCAAGCACAGATACAATCCATAGACACAACGATAAAATCTAATTCACGTACAAAGCAGTACAAAGCAGTACAAAGCAGTACAAAGCAGTACAAAGCAGTACAAAGCAGTACAAAGCAGTACAAAGCAGTACAAAGCAGTACAAAGCAGTACAAAGCAGTACAAAGCAGTACAAAGCAGTACAAAGCAGTACAAAGCAGTACAAAGCAGTACAAAGCAGTACAAAGCAGTACAAAGCAGTACAAAGCAGTACAAAGCAGTACAAAGCAGTACAAAGCAGTACAAAGCAGTACAAAGCAGTACAAAGCAGTACAAAGCAGTACAAAGCAGTACAAAGCAGTACAAAGCAGTACAAAGCAGTACAAAGCAGTACAAAGCAGTACAAAGCAGTACAAAGCAGTACAAAGCAGTACAAAGCAGTACAAAGCAGTACAAAGCAGTACAAAGCAGTACAAAGCAGTACAAAGCAGTACAAAGCAGTACAAAGCAGTACAAAGCAGTACAAAGCAGTACAAAGCAGTACAAAGCAGTACAAAGCAGTACAAAGCAGTACAAAGCAGTACAAAGCAGTACAAAGCAGTACAAAGCAGTACAAAGCAGTACAAAGCAGTACAAAGCAGTACAAAGCAGTACAAAGCAGTACAAAGCAGTACAAAGCAGTACAAAGCAGTACAAAGCAGTACAAAGCAGTACAAAGCAGTACAAAGCAGTACAAAGCAGTACAAAGCAGTACAAAGCAGTACAAAGCAGTACAAAGCAGTACAAAGCAGTACAAAGCAGTACAAAGCAGTACAAAGCAGTACAAAGCAGTACAAAGCAGTACAAAGCAGTACAAAGCAGTACAAAGCAGTACAAAGCAGTACAAAGCAGTACAAAGCAGTACAAAGCAGTACAAAGCAGTACAAAGCAGTACAAAGCAGTACAAAGCAGTACAAAGCAGTACAAAGCAGTACAAAGCAGTACAAAGATTAACACCAACTTAAAACCTTTTGCTATTTCCATTACATGTTACTTTATGGTTACAGGAAACCCAAAACAACAAAACCACAGAGAAAACAACACTCACCCACCACAGACACTCGCTTCAAATAGCACACAAACCCACCAGCCCTCTCACCAAAACTACTAAATTAAACCCCAGCAATCATTGGTCCACGGGAACATGGTTCCCGGGAGCCTCCAAAAAACGCCTCCTGCCTGACGAAAACCCCGGTCCCTGGCCGTTCCGTGCCCAAACTTTGGCGATGAAAGTCGCCTCGCGGAGCGACCGGGACCGAGGAAAAAAAAACCCAGCCGGGGGGGAAAAAAAAAAAACCCCCGGCTGGGGATTTTTTATTCTAATTTTAAAAATGAGTTGAAAAACCTGAAAAGCAAACAGCATACAAAGTTACAACCCTAGAGCCCTTCAACACACACACACACATACACACACACACACTTCAGCTTACACACAAACCCACACTGACTCCCACATCCACCACTCCGCTAACCCTCAGCACACATTCACACCGCTCCTCGGGAACATGGTTCCCGGGAGCCCCCAAAAAATCCTCCTGCCTGACAAAAACCCCGGTCCCTGGCCGTTCCGTGCCCAAACTTTGGCGATGAACATCGCCTCGCAGACCGACCGGGACCGAGGAAAAAAAAACCCAGCCAGGGGGGAAAAAAAAAAACCCCCGGCTGGGGATTTTTTATTCTAATTTTAAAAATGAGTTGAAAAACCTGAAAAGCAAACAGCATACAAGGTTACAACCCTACAGACCTTCAACAGACACACACTTCCTTCAGCTTACACAAACCCACACTAACTCCCACATCAACCGCTCCACTAACCCTCAGCACACATTCACACCGCTCCTCGGGAATGTGGTTCCCAGAAGCCCCCAAAAAATCCTCCTGCCTGACAAAAACCCCGGTCCCTGGCCGTTCCGTGCCCAAACTTTGGCGATGAACGTCGCCTCGCGGACTGACCGGGACCGAGGAAAAAAAAACCCAGCCGGGGGGGAAAAAAAAAACCCCCCGGCTGGGGATTTTTTATTCTAATTTTAAAAATGAGTTGAAAAACCTGAAAAGCAAACAGCATACAAAGTTACAACCCTAGAGCCCTTCAACACACACACACACATACACACACACACTTCAGCTTACACACAAACCCACACTGACTCCCACATCCACCACTCCGCTAACCCTCAGCACACATTCACACCGCTCCTCGGGAACATGGTTCCCAGGAGCCCCCAAAAAATCCTCCTGCCTGACAAAAACCCCGGTCCCTGGCCGTTCCGTGCCCAAACTTTGGCGATGAACGTCGCCTCGCGGAGCGACCGGGACCGAGGAAAAAAAAACCCAGCCGGGGGGGAAAAAAAAAAAACCCCCGGCTGGGGATTTTTTATTCTAATTTTAAAAATGAGTTGAAAAACCTGAAAAGCAAACAGCATACAAAGTTACAACCCTAGAGCCCTTCAACACACACACACACATACACACACACACACTTCAGCTTACACACAAACCCACACTGACTCCCACATCCACCACTCCGCTAACCCTCAGCACACATTCACACCGCTCCTCGGGAACATGGTTCCCGGGAGCCCCCAAAAAATCCTCCTGCCTGACAAAAACCCCGGTCCCTGGCCGTTCCGTGCCCAAACTTTGGCGATGAACATCGCCTCGCAGACCGACCGGGACCGAGGAAAAAAAAACCCAGCCAGGGGGGAAAAAAAAAAACCCCCGGCTGGGGATTTTTTATTCTAATTTTAAAAATGAGTTGAAAAACCTGAAAAGCAAACAGCATACAAGGTTACAACCCTACAGACCTTCAACAGACACACACTTCCTTCAGCTTACACAAACCCACACTAACTCCCACATCAACCGCTCCACTAACCCTCAGCACACATTCACACCGCTCCTCGGGAATGTGGTTCCCAGAAGCCCCCAAAAAATCCTCCTGCCTGACAAAAACCCCGGTCCCTGGCCGTTCCGTGCCCAAACTTTGGCGATGAACGTCGCCTCGCGGACTGACCGGGACCGAGGAAAAAAAAACCCAGCCGGGGGGGAAAAAAAAAACCCCCCGGCTGGGGATTTTTTATTCTAATTTTAAAAATGAGTTGAAAAACCTGAAAAGCAAACAGCATACAAAGTTACAACCCTAGAGCCCTTCAACACACACACACACATACACACACACACTTCAGCTTACACACAAACCCACACTGACTCCCACATCCACCACTCCGCTAACCCTCAGCACACATTCACACCGCTCCTCGGGAACATGGTTCCCAGGAGCCCCCAAAAAATCCTCCTGCCTGACAAAAACCCCGGTCCCTGGCCGTTCCGTGCCCAAACTTTGGCGATGAACGTCGCCTCGCAGACCGACCGGGACCGAGGAAAAAAAACCCAGCCAGGGGGGGAAAAAAAAAACCCCCCGGCTGGGGATTTTTTATTCTAATTTTAAAAATGAGTTGAAAAACCTGAAAAGCAAACAGCATACAAGGTTACAACCCTACAGACCTTCAACAGACACACACTTCCTTCAGCTTACACAAACCCACACTAACTCCCACATCAACCGCTCCACTAACCCTCAGCACACATTCACACCGCTCCTCGGGAATGTGGTTCCCAGAAGCCCCCAAAAAATCCTCCTGCCTGACAAAAACCCCGGTCCCTGGCCGTTCCGTGCCCAAACTTTGGCGATGAACGTCGCCTCGCGGACCGACCGGGACCGAGGAAAAAAAAACCCAGCCAGGGGGGAAAAAAAAAAAACCCCCCGGCTGGGGATTTTTTATTCTAATTTTAAAAATGAGTTGAAAAACCTGAAAAGCAAACAGCATACAAGGTTACAACCCTACAGACCTTCAACAGACACACACACTTCCTTCAGCTTACACACAAACCCACACTGACTCTCAGCTCAACCGCTCCGCTAACCCTCAGCACACATTCACACCGCTCCTGGGGAACGTGGTTCCCGGGAGCCCCCAAAAAATCCTCCTGCCTGACGAAAACCCCGGTCCCTGGCCGTTCCGTGCCCAAACTTTGGCGATGAACGTCGCCTCGCGGACCGACCGGGACCGAGGAAAAAAAAACCCAGCCGGGGGGGAAAAAAAAAAAAAAACCCCGGCTGGGGATTTTTTATTCTAAATTTAAAAATGAGTTGAAAAACCTGAAAAGCAAACTTCACACACACAAGGTTAAATCCACTCACCCTGTGCTCACACACAGAGAGATGAGCACACACAGACAAACACAGCCACAGGCTCTCACACATGCTCACACACACTGCCTGCTGACACGCTCGCTGCAGCCCTTACCTGAGACACTGAAGAACGTCCTTCAACGCATCTTCTGCCTGGCCCTCCCTGACACCAAATGGTAGATTAGGGAAATCGGTAGCCTCGGGGACCTGTGAGACAACAGAAAGTGGTCAGCAAGTGCCAATCTGACAGCCAGGAATTGTCCCCGCTCTCAACCGATAAGTTTTCTACCCAAAATCCCACAAAACAAAGCAACAGGAAAATTTCTATAACTGTTCCACCTAACTATGACTAGCTGCCAGGGCAGGGCAACTCCGACCATAAGTGGTACAACATAGGTACGCACAGTATAAGCCAATGCATACAGTGCCAGTACAGACAACAAAAGGCAATGCACTTACATACATTATAAGTACATACAGTATAAGCCAACACAGGTACACACAATATAATTCAAGACAGGTACAAGCAAGATAAGTACATACAGTATAAGCCAACACAGGTACATGCTAGATAAGCCAACAGAGGTACATGCAACGTAAGTACATACAGTATAAGCCAACACAGGTACATGCAACCTAAGTGGATACAGTAAAAGCTGACACAAGTACATGCAATATAATCCAGCACAAGTACATACAATATAAGTACATACAGTATAAGCCAACACAGATACATGCAAGATAAGCCAACAGAGGTACATGCAACATAAGTACATACAGTATAAGCCAACACAGGTACATGCAACCTAAGTGCATACAGTAAAAGCTGACACAAGTACATACAGTATAAGCCAACACAGGTACATACAATATAAGTACATACAATATATGCCAACACAGGTACATACAATATAGGTAGATAGATACATTATAAAACAGGACTTAAGATCACTCTGGAAGATGAATTCCTGAGATCTACACCCTTTCAGAAGATGGAACCTATAGAACTACTGCAGTCACGTCAGGAGGGTATAAGACACCGCTCTAGAAGTCCAAGAAAATGTCATGGGGAAAAATGGCACTACCAAAGCTGGTAGTGAGAAGGAAGACGGATGAGAACATCTTCTCTAATCCTACCTGGCCCAAAGAGTAAAAATATAAAGAGGGCAGAAAAAGGAAGATCCAGAAAGGCACAGGAGTAGAATATAGGCAATATGGCACGGATTAGTGCCGACAAAGCATCGAGATGTAAGAAAGGCCTTATGACGTGAAAGACAATGGACACAGAGAACATAACACAGACACAGATGACCAAACACAAAGGCAAGCGGGAACTTTCCCCTTAGGGATCTGATATTGCAAACGCAAGATGAGCCAGAGAAAAGGAAGACCTATGATGATGGCACGTGATGATGAAATGTAGCTCGCAAAAAGAAGTTAGTGTCAAAGCACTTAGGAAGACCCTCGAGACGCTCGGCCGGCCTACAGAAGGAAGCAGACTGCCAGAGGACCGTGGCAATAGCTCCGGACCCGAAGGCGAGCCCCTCGGGGGAAACGGCCGTGACGATGCCGTGTCGAGGACAGCTGACGACACAAAGTCCACGAGAAGGTGGACATGGGTCGGAACTGCCCTGCCCAGCAAAGGCTCTCATGAGGCTGAGGACAAACCCTCTCTCTTTAATTCCAAAGAGCCCGTCCCACTGCAGACCTCTCAGCTAAGCTGACGTGAAACTGCCCCCTGTGATAGTAAAGGCTTTTCCCCTTCTCCCGACCGCTGCCCCGACACTTAGCTTTTGGAAGATGAGCGGACAAAATCCATCCTCGGTCAGACGTGCGCGTTGAGATGTTCTCGATGTGTGTGATTCGGTGCTGCCGCTTCCCAGCTGTGGCTACAAGCCTGCTCAGGGTACCTAAGATACAACAGAAAAGGTGACTATTGCCCTCAAAAACAGTAATCCCCGGGAGTCCTCCGCACCACTGCCCCAGCTCACCTCAAAACTTCATTTGACTCAGGAGGGTGCCCAGAAGACGCCTGCAAAAAGAAAATGTACACACTTAGCATGCTGCTGCATAACGGTCCCCTGTGACTCAGCCTGCCTAAACACCGACTCACCTGCCCTCCTCTGTTCCTTGGTCATGCTTAGGGGAGCAACAGCACCTGCAAGGAAACAAAGCAAAAAAGCATGTTGAGATACTGGGAAAACACAACCTCCCTACCGTGACAAGTATGCCACACCGATACCTTAGGCTTGCACCCGCCTGGCATGAGCATCCTCGGCCAGGATAGATCACAAGTGGACCACCTAGAAGAATAAAAAAAAGAAAAAAAACAAGAGGAGATAGTTAGAGCTGCACCAGAAACTGAGACCTCAGCAATAAAACCGCGTGTGTACGCTACGCAATGCTCACCTTGCCCACTGGCCTGGACTGCAGCTCTCTGCCTTGACTTCCTAAAAGGAAAGGCAAAAGAGCTGTGACAGCCATCATTTATGCTTCCTCTTCCGAGGAAAACAGTGACTGACCTGCTTGGGGGAATCCCCTCACCCTAGATGCAGGGCTCTGCCCTGGATCTTATCCTTCTGAATCTGAAAGACAGTTAGGAGAAAAGTCAAAGGGCTGCAGGATAACTTATAGGCTCCAGACATGTCATGTCCATTTACAAATCCCATCTAGAGGCCAACTAGACCCCACATTACAAATTACAAGCCCCCGAGACGCCTCCGATTGCGCCTGGCTACGGGGCAGGGCGGAGCAGCTCCGGCACAAATGTGTGCAGACACCCGTGACACGGGACAGGACAAGACAAACAACAAGGACAAAACACACACAGAAACCTGTAGGCAAGGAAAATGACTGCAAGGACTGAAAAGATGAAAAATGAGATGACCAAGGTGAGACTGATGGTGAGCTGATGAGGCTCAGAGATCCCTGGCAAAAGAAAATGCTAAACTTAATGATTCAGTCCAAGAACTGCAAAGAGGAATGCCCAGGAGCCCTACAGTCACAATGCTCTACCTCAGCTCACATTCTCACAAGTCCTAATCAGCCATAACGGAACCTTGCAGGGTGCAAGTCTCCATACAGCTGAGAACAAGACCTGAAAAGACTTCTGACGGGCTGCTTCTAAAAAGAGATGCAATTCTGATGCCTGTCTGGGCTCCCAGGTGAAGAGTTCCATGGCACGGCTGCCAGGGAAAAGAACGCTGAGATCACGGATGCTAGGAAAGGTTTCTGAGAGGCCCCTCATAGTGCTACGATAAAGAGACAGGACATATCCAGACAGACAATACACAAAAGACAAGTGACACAAGACACACCGGGACTGCTCTGCCCTGCTGCCCACCTCAGCACCGTAACCAAAACTGAGGCTTTGCTTTTATGAGGCCTAAGGGGCCACATGTTGGCTACCCACATCTCCAGAGGCAAATCAAACCCCCCACCCTGCGAGTCTGACCTAGCACCCCACTTTAATCCCCTCTGTGGTTCATAGCCCTCTACTTATCTCACAGACATCTGGCGATACTGCTCTGTATCGGGTGCGAAGGAAGGCCGCCTCAGCAGCTGCAGAGTTCCTGCTGCCACCGGGCTGGTGTCTCTCAGACAGCTAGATTAAACAAAACCAAACATCGGTGCCTGATCTTGTCACCGCATCGGCCAAAAGCCACAAGTCTGCTACTCACTGTTCTCCGAACAATGGCCGATCGCCTGCAGTCACACACGTCAGCCATGCTCAGACACCGATGCCACCATCGCAGAGTACACCCGCATGAAGAGGACAGGAGATGATGTGGGATTGCTGAAAACTGCATGGACCCACGCTCCTCATCCCTACTTGCCCGACTTACCACAACTCCTCAGTGGATCCGGACACCTACCCAGAAGACAGGGCTGACAAGGGCAGCAAACCCGGTCCGTCATCTGGTGGGGGATGGCGGCTTGACGTGCTCAGAGCAGCTTGACTAAGGCACCAAAACAAGAATGGAGACTTAGACTCACCCCAGGAATTGAGACCTCAGCAACAATAAAGGCTACTGGTCACTGCTCACCTTGCCTTCTTGAACTTGACTGCTGAGATCCACCTTTGCATCCTAAAAATAAAGACAAAGAACAGACCTGTAACAGGGGCACACTTAGCACACACCCTGCACAGACAACTGTTGACTGACCTGATTTCAGGAAGCCCCCCACCAAGGATGGGGTGCTCAGCCATGGATGCAATGCACCTGAACCTGAAAGAAAGTAAGAACATAGGGCAAATACCAGGAGGATAACTCAAAATCTGCAAAAACCTTTGATCGACCTAGGAATATCATCTAGAGTCCAAGTACACCCAACATTACAAATTCCAAGTCCGCAGGATTACTCCAACTACACCAGGCTAGGCAACAGGGCAGAGCAGCTCCGGCACAAATGTGTGCAGACACCCGTGACACAGGACAGACATGACAGGACAAACAAAGGGCACAACACACAGACAAAAATCTCTTGGCAAGGAAAATGGCTGCAAGGACTGAGAGAACGCAAAAAGAGATGACTGAGTCCAAACTGACGGTCAGCTGATGAGGCTCAGAGAACCCTGGAGGAAGAAGATGCTAACTGAAGGATTTATTCCAAGAACAGCAAAGATCGATGCCTAGGAATCCTATGCTCAGAATCCTCTGCCTGCCCTCACATTCTTACAAGTCCTAATCCACCAAAATGGATCCAGGTGGGGCACAGCTGTCCGTACAGCTCAGAACAAGACCTGACAAGACACCTGACTGGATGCTTCCAAAAAGAGAATTTTTGACCGGGGAGCTCAGAGAGGTATCAGAATCGCATGTATGGGCTGGGTGCCAGGCCAGGGAATGCAGAGATCACAGATGCTAACAAGGATGCCAAGGTTTCTGACAGGCCCCCCTAAGGTAAAAGACATGGCATACACAAACAACACCTAATGCACAACAGACAAAGGACACGAGACACACCGGGACTGCTCTGCCCTGCATACCGCAGCACTGGAAGCGAAAGTGAGACGGGGCTTTTATGGGGCCTAAGGGGCCACTTCATGAACACCCCCACCTCCAAACTGGACTCAAAAACCCCTCCCAGTAATTCCCAAACCAGCACCATGCCTTCATCCCCTCTGTGGGTCACAGCCCTCTACTTATCTCTCAGACATCTGGGGATGCCAGTGCGTCTCAGGTGTGTAGAAAGGCCACCTCGTCAGCTGGGAAGGTCCTGCTGGCACCGGGCCGGTGTCTCTCAGACACCTAGATTAAACAGAACCAAACATCAGGGCCTGACCTTGGCACCGCATCGGCCGAAACCCCACCACTCTGCTACTCACCGCGCTCCTAAGAAGGCCCGGCACCTCCTAACCCTGACCCTCTGCCACACCTGGAATGCATCTGCACCTGAAAGAAAGTTAGAACACATGTCAAACACCACCAGGATAACTCAAAAGATGCAAACACCTTATGGCAATCTAGGAAGAGCATCTAGAGCCCAAGTACAGCCCACATTACACATTTCAACTCCCCATGATTTGTCCTATTGCAGCAGGCCAGGCGGCAGGGCAAAAGAGCTCCGGCACAAATATGTGCAGACACCCGTGACACGGAACGTGACCAACAGGGGGACGTGAAACACGACACATCATGCTTGCGGTGAGGGCCTCGAGGGAAGAGGGCAAAAGGGACCCCAAAGACACACCAGGTAACAGGCACACGGGACAACAACAGACAGACCGGAGCTGTTCCGCACTGCCCGCCTAAAAGCTGCCATCAGAAGTAGAGTCTCTCCCTTCACTTGTCCTAACATGCCCTTGGACAAGATTGCTTTTCCCTCCGCTATTTGTTAAATCTGGCCCAAAAACTCCCAGTCTGCTACACTCCCATCTCCAGGCCGAGGCCCCCAACTTATCTTTTGGATGAAGAGTGATGGCAATCCATGTTGGTCCTGACATGAGTCTGCCTCGGAGGGCCCCTGATAGCCTGTTAGCCTCTTGGTCAGCTACAATAAAGAAAACCAAAACAAAAGTATGAGTCCAGAATTATGGGGGCCATATCCCAGCCAGTCAGCTACTTGCCCTCTCCTGAGTGTGCCTGGCTCCCTCAGGCTCCGGCTTCATCCTGATTCCAAGGCTGTGGCCTTCATTAGGGGTGGCACCTGGGTAAGAGAAAGGCAAAGTTAAATGGCATTCCTCTGAGTGCAGTGGAGGACCTTGTGTGCTGCGAGACATGGGAATGCCTCTGCTAGGCTTCTGAAAAGCCTTGTGGGGGGGGGGCCCTCAAATAAACACCCTTTCTCACCCTGCTGCCTGCAAACCCCCTCCCAAGAACTCCTAACTGGATACCTGATCACCCTCTCTCTCCCAGTCACAACCCTCAACTCACCTGAAGCCTCAATCTCAAACATCATCCTTGACACTGGGCAGACCTCTGTTGCGACATGATCGATCCGCTGAAATATTGTTGTTCTTGAGAGCTGAGCAATAAGAACCACTTCTCTCCACTGCTCACCTTGGCTGCTGGTATCCAGATTGACTTCCTAAAAAGAAAGACAAAGAACAGTGCTGTAACACAGTCACCATACACACTTCTGCTGCAGAGACAAATGGGGCCTCACCTGCTCGGGGCAATCGCCTCAAAGGGATAGGGCCCTCTAGCACATATTTAATCCATCTCAATCTGAAAAAAAAAGATAGGACAAGAGTCAAACTGTTGCAGGATAACTGAGGAGCTCCAGATATCCTGTGTCCATCTACAGATCCCACCTAGAGTCCAACTACACCCCACATTACACATTCCAAGTCCCCGGGCCCTCTCCTATCGCACCAGGCTGTGCGGCAGGGCAGAGCAGCTCCGGCACAAATGTGTGCTGACACCCGAGACACAGGACAGGCAGGACAGGACAGACAACGGGGACACAACAGGAACAGAAATCTCTTGGCAAGGAAAATGGCTGCAAGGACTGAGAGAATGCAAAAGGAGATGACTGAGTTCAAACTGACGGTCAGCTGATGAGGCTCAGAGAACCCTGGAGGAAGAAGATGCTAACTGAAGCATTTATTCCGAGAACAGCAAAGATCGATGCCTAGGAATCCTATGCTCAGAATCCTCTGCCTGCCCTCACATTTTTACAAGTCCTAATCCACCAAAATGGATCCAGGTGGGGCACAGCTGTCCCTACAGCTCCAAACAAGACCTGGCAAGACACCTAACCGGATGCTTCCAAAGAGAGAAGAGAGTCTGATGCCTGTCTGAGCTCCCCAGTCAAAAGTTCTGTGGCCGGGCTGCCAGGCCAGGGAATGCAGTGATCACAGATGCTAACAAGGATGCCAGGGTTTCTGACAGGCCCCACTAAGGTAAAAGACATGGCATACACAAACAACACATAATGCACAACAGACAAAGGACATGAGACACACCGGGACTGCTCTGCCCTGCGCACCGCAGCACTGGGATCAAAAGTGAGACGTGCCATTTATGGGGCCTAAGGGGCCACCTCATGAACACCCCCCACCTCCAAATCGGACTCAAAAACCCCTCCCGGTGATTCCCAAACCAGCACCATGCCTTGTCCCCTCTGTGGGTCACAGCCCTCTACTTATCTCTCAGACATCTGGGGATGCCAGTCCGTCTCAGGTGCGTAGAAAGGCCACCTCGTCAGCTGGGAAGGTCCTGCTGGCACCGGCCTGGTGTCTCTCAGACAGCTAGATTAAAGAGAACCAAACATCAGTGCCTGACCTTGGCACCGCATCGGCCAAAACCCCACCACTCTGCTACTCACCGCGCTCCTAAGAAGGCCCGGCACCTCCTAACCCTGACCCTCTGCCACACCTGGAATGCATCTGCACCTGAAAGAAAGTTAGAACACATGTCAAACACCACCAGGATAACTCAAAAGATGCAAACACCTTATGGCAATCTAGGAAGAGCATCTAGAGCCCAAGTACAGCCCACATTACACATTTCAACTCCCCATGATTTGTCCTATTGCAGCAGGCCAGGCGGCAGGGCAAAAGAGCTCCGGCACAAATATGTGCAGACACCCGTGACACGGAACGTGACCAACAGGGGGACGTGAAACACGACACATCATGCTTGCGGTGAGGGCCTCGAGGGAAGAGGGCAAAAGGGACCCCAAAGACACACCAGGTAACAGGCACACGGGACAACAACAGACAGACCGGAGCTGTTCCGCACTGCCCGCCTAAAAGCTGCCATCAGAAGTAGAGTCTCTCCCTTCACTTGTCCTAACATGCCCTTGGACAAGATTGCTTTTCCCTCCGCTATTTGTTAAATCTGGCCCAAAAACTCCCAGTCTGCTACACTCCCATCTCCAGGCCGAGGCCCCCAACTTATCTTTTGGATGAAGAGTGATGGCAATCCATGTTGGTCCTGAAATGAGTCTGCCTCGGAGGGCCCCTGATAGCCTGTTAGCCTCTTGGTCAGCTACAATAAAGAAAACCAAAACAAAAGTATGAGTCCAGAATTATGGGGGCCATATCCCAGCCAGTCAGCTACTTGCCCTCTCCTGAGTGTGCCTGGCTCCCTCAGGCTCCAGCTTCATCCTGATTCCAAGGCTGTGGCCTTCATTAGGGGTGGCACCTGGGTAAGAGAAAGGCAAAGTTAAATGGCATTCCTCTGAGTGCAGTGGAGGACCTTGTGTGCTGCGAGACATGGGAATGCCTCTGCTAGGCTTCTGAAAAGCCTTGTGGGGGGGGGGGGCCTCAAATAAACACCCTTTCTCACCCTGCTGCCTGCAAACCCCCTCCCAA
Source organism: Melospiza melodia melodia (assembly GCF_035770615.1). NCBI lineage: Eukaryota > Metazoa > Chordata > Aves > Passeriformes > Passerellidae > Melospiza > Melospiza melodia. The sequence goes on from NC_086194.1 coordinate 27,125, forward strand.
GAACTCCTAACTGGATACCTGATCACCCTCTCTCTCCCAGTCACAACCCTCAACTCACCTGAAGCCTCAATCTCAAACATCATCCTTGACACTGGGCAGACCTCTGTTGCGACATGATCGATCCGCTGAAAAATTGTTGTTCTTGAGAGCTGAGCAATAAGAACCACTTCTCTCCGCTGCTCACCTTGGCTGCTGGTATCCAGAGTGACTTCCTAAAAAGAAAGAGAAAGAACAGTGCGGTAACACAGTCACCATACACACTTCTGCTGCAGAGACAAATGGGGCCTCACCTGCTCGGGGCAATCGCCTCAACGGGATGGGGCCCTCTGGCACAGATTTAATCCATCTCAATCTGAAAAAAAAGGTAGGACAAGAGTCAAACTGTTGCAGGATAACTGAGGAGCTCCAGATATCCTGTGTCCATCTACAAATCCCACCTAGAGTCCAACTACACCCCACATTACACATTCCAAGTCCCCGGGATTTCTACTATTGCACCAGGCTTCACGGCAGACCAGAGCAGCTCCGGCACAAATGTGTGCTGACACCCATGACGCAGGACAGACAGGACATGACAAACAAAGCACACAACACACAGACAGAAATCTACCAGCAAAGAAAATGGTCACAAGGACTGATAGAATGCAAAAGGACATGACCGAGTTGAAACTGATGGTGAGCTGATGAAGCTCAGAGAACCCTGGAGGAAGAAGGTAACTGAAGGATTTATTCCAAGAACAGCAAAACTGGATGCCTAAGAATCCTATGGTCAGAATCCTCTGCCTGCCCTCACATTCTTACAAGTCCTAATCCACCAAAATGGATCCAGGTGGGGCATAGCTGTCCGGACAGCTCAGAACAAGACCTGACAAGACACCTGACTGGATGCTTCCAAAGAAAAAAGAGAGTCTGATGCCTGTCTGAGCTCCCCAGTCAAAAGTTCTGTGGCCGGGCTGCCAGGCCAGGGAATGCAGTGATCACAGATGCTAACAAGGATGCCAGTATTTCTGACAGGCCCCACTAAGGTAAAAGACACGGGATACACAAACAACACATAATGCACAACAGACAAAGGACACGAGACACACCGGGACTGCTCTGCCCTGCGCTCCTCAGCACTGGGATCAAAAGTGAGACGTGGCTTTTATGGGGCCTAAGGGGCCACTTCATGAACACCCCTCACCTCCAAATCGTACTCAAAAACCCCTCCCAGTAATTCCCAAACCAGCACCATGCCTTCATCCCCTCTGTGGGTCACAGCCCTCTACTTATCTCTCAGACATCTGGGGATGCCAGTCCGTCTCAGGTGCGTAGAAAGGCCACCTCGTCAGCTGGGAAGGTCCTGCTGGCACCGGGCCGGTGTCTCTCAGACAGCTAGATTAAAGAGAACCAAACATCAGTGCCTGACCTTGGCACCGCATCGGCCAAAACCCCACCACTCTGCTACTCACCGCGCTCCTAAGAAGGCCCGGCACCTCCTAACCCTGACCCTCTGCCACACATGGAATGCATCTGCACCTGAAAGAAAGTTAGAACATATGTCAAACAACACCAGGATAACTCAAAAGCTGCAAACACCTTATGTCAATCTAGGAAGAGCATCTAGAGCTCAAGTACATCCCACATTATAAATTCCAACTCCCCAGGGCTTGTCCTATTGCAGCAGGCTACACGGCAGGGCAGAACAGCTCCGGCACAAATATGTATGGACACCCGTGACACAGAACGTGACAAACAGGGGAACGAGAAACACGAGACATCATGCTTGTTTTGAGGGCCTCTAAGGGGAGAAGGCAAAAGGGACCTTAAAGACACACTAGGGAACACGGCACACTGGACAACATGACGCACACCGGAGCTGTTCTGCGCTGCCCGCCTGAAAGCTGCCATCAAAATTAGAGCCTCTCCCTTTAGCTGTCCTAAGAGGCCCTTGGACAAGATTGCTTTCCCCTCTGCTAATTTTTAAATCTTACCCAAGAACTCCAAATCTGCTACTCTCCCATCTCCAGGCCGTGGCCCCCGACTTATCTTTTCAATGATGGGTGATGGGAATCCACGTTGCACCTGAAATGAGTCTGCCTCCGAGGGCCTCGTAATGGCCTGCGTGCCTCTCAGTCAGCTACAATAAAGTAAACCGAAACCAAAGTGTGAGTCCAGAGTTATGTGGGCCAAATCCCAGCAAGGCAGCTTCTTGCCCTCTCCTGAGTGGGCCTGGCTCCGTCAGGCTCCAGCTTCATCCTGACTCCAAGGCTGCGGCCTTTATTCAGAATGGCACCTGGGTTAGACAAAGGGGATGTTGAATGGCATTCCTGTGACTGCAGTGGATGACCTTGTGTGAGAAAGACATGAAAATGCTCCTGCTATGCTTCTGAAAACCTTGGGTGGGGGAGCCCTCAAATAAACACCCTTTCTCACCCTGCTGCCTACAAACACCCCCCCCAAAAACTCCCGACTGGATACCTACTCACCCTCACTTCACCTACTCTCAATTCTCAAATCCCCTGAAGCCCCAATCTCACGCATCTTCTTGGACACAGAGATGATCCCTCTCATGACATGATTACTCTGCTGAAAACCGTACTGGAGTTGACACACCCTGGAATCTGTGAAAGCTGCCCTCCTACTAAAAACAATGGAACAAAAAAAAAAAAAAAACAAACAAACACAAGAACAAAACCAGAAACTACAAATGTACTTTACCCCCCCTAAACACAAAACTCAAAACCACAAACCTAAATACTCTCTGTATTCCATGGTGGTTTCTTCACTGTATTTCCCAGGCCTCTGTTACTTTAGATGCCCAGAAACACCTGCTGAAAATGAGCTGAGATAAGCTAAAAGAGACTCTTCACTGAAATGAGAGGAGAGCTCTTACCCCAGCAGTTCCCAGGGAGGGAATGAAGGCCCCCAGCCAAGGCTGGGGTTAATATACCCCTGATAGTGCCCGCCTCTCGTTCCCATGATGCCCTGGAAAAGGGAGGGGACTAATCCCACCGGGTATAAAAGCCCTCAGAAGAGCTGCAGCAGTTTGGCTCCTCTGACTCAGATTCAAGAGGAGCAAAGGACTTGTTAAAGAAGAAAGCTCTTCATAGAAAAAACAGTGCTTTCCATTTTCACAGCGACTACTTGCAGCAGAAGAACAAAAAACTGGTAAGATGTTAAACTTTTTCTTAAGGTTACATAGATAGATACATTGGGTGATATGCTGCTGCCTTACATAATTAGTCTTTGGTAATTGCTAAGTAGAACATCATGTAGGACAAAGTAGGGTGGAGAAGAATGATAATGACATAAATAGTCTAAGTCTCATTGGGACTCCTAATTAGGCCTAACTGCATTAGAAATAAAAATGAGAAAAAAAACCTCCTGGGTGGCTTATGTGTTAAATACACGCCGGGCTCGCTCTTCTCTAAGATACCTGCTCCAAAGGCACGGAAAAAAAGTGGCCAGAAATGAATACTTAAATCCTAAAAATGCTGAAAAAGACACAGCTTCCTTCAAGTGAACCCATAAAAATTAGACAGCGGGGCAGTTAGGTCCACTGAAACTGATAACATGACAAATAAACTGATTCTACCCTATAATTCGTTCTCCAAAAATATTGTGAAACGAAGGGTTCTCCTCAATTTAAATCCCTCAAGCAATGAAAAAACAGAATTTTTTCTGTCAATCAAAACCCTTAACAACGAGGGACAGCTGGGGAAGGTTTGCAGGAGGCACTTAAGACTCACAAAGCGACCTGACTTTGCGGTGGTGACAGCTTGTGTCTGTGAGACGTCTGGCGCGAGGCACGTTTTTCAGCAAGCGGCCGGCCGCTCTGGTCCGTAGACCTCTGAACACCGGTACTGGCCTTTTTCCCTAGCAATGACAGCTAACTAACTCAGGTTCAAGATGGCAATTTGCAAGAGGCACTTGGCACTACCAAAGTACCTTGAGGTGTCCCTGGTGCCAGCTGGAATCTGGAAGGCATACTTCACAAAATAGAATTTCAGCAGACACCGCACCGCTCCGGGCTACAGGCCCGTGAACGCAAACACCGGCCCTTTCCCCTGGCAAACGAAACTCACCTGCCCAGGTTGGTTCAGAGGAGGCGCTTGGGACTGACTACGTGGCCTGATTTTGCAGAGGTGCCGGTGTGGGCTTGAGAGGCATCCTGTGCCATGCAAAATATGAGGAGCCGGCTGGGCACTCATGGCGGCTGAGTCCTTACCAAAAATGCCACCCCATTTCCTAGGTAAACAAAACTAACCGTTCCGGGTTCCTGGTGTCCCTTTGCAGGAGGCGCTTGTTATTGTTAATGCAGCCTGAGTGTTCACCGCTGCCGGCTTGGGTCTGCAAGGCATCTGGCGCAATGCAGAATTTTAGGAGCCAAACAGCCGCTCCAGGCCGCGGGCACCCAAACACCAAAGCTAGGTCTTTTCTCTGGAAAGAAAATGCAACAGACTACGTTCCTGATGGCAGATTGCGGGAGCGCCTTAAGACGCTCAAACCAGCCTGACCTGCAAGTTGTGCCAGCTTACGACCTGGAAGCATCCTGTGCAATAGGGAATTTCAACAGGCAGCGGAACACACTGGGCCTGAGGCACCTGAAAAAAAATGCTGACCCGTTGCCCTGGGAAACAACACTCAACAGCGCAGGGTCCTGATGGCAGATTCCGGGAGATGCTGGGCGCTGTCAAACCAGCCTGACTTTTCGGTGGTGGCAGCTTGGGTCTGGGAGGCATCCTCTGCAATGCAGAAGTTCAGCAGGCGATGGGCCTCTCCTGACAACTGGCCCCTCAACACGGAGACCGGCCTTTTCCCCTATCAATCCACACTCACCGGATCACGTTCCAGATGGCAGATTACAGAAGCCACTTAGCACTGTGAAACCAGCTAAAGTTGGAACTGATTCCACCTGAGGTCTAGGGGGCACCTGCGCAAGGCAAAAGGTCAGTAGGCGGACGGCCCCTAGGACCTGAACACAATAGGCAGCCCTTTACACAGGGAAGTGTAACTCACCGGCCGAGGTTCCTGATGGCAGACGGCAGGAGACGCGTGCTGAGGAAAAAGCAGCTGGAGTTGGAACTCGTGCCACCTTAGCTCTAAGAGGCATATTTGGCAATACAGAAATTTCAGCAGGCAGCCAGCAACTCCAGGCAAGGCCTCCGGAACACCACTGCCAGCCCTTTCCCAGAAGAAGAAAACTCAGCAGCCCAGGTTCCTGATGGAATATTGCTGGAGCCATTTGGGACCCTCAAACGAGACTGACTGTACAGTGGTGGCAGCTTGGGTCTGGGAGCCATCCTGCGCAATGCAGAATTTTAGCCAGCTGATGGCCACGAAGGGCCCCTGGGCCCTGAATGTGAACACCAGCCCTTTTCTCAGGTAAGCGTGACTCAGCTGCCAGGTTCCTGATGGGAGATAGGAGACACGTGCCGAGGCCAAAGCAGCTGGTATTGGGACAGGGGCCAACTGGGTCTGGGAGGCAGATTGGGAAATGCAGAAGTTCAGAAGGCAAACAGCCGGCCACTCCGGGCCAAACGCCCCTGAACACTAATGCTGACCCTTTTACCAGGTAAAGAAAACCGAGCAACCCCGGTTCCTGATTTCAAATTGCTGGAGGCGCTTGGGAGTCTCAAACCATCTCGACTCAACACCTATGGCAACTTGGATCTCGGAGGCATCCTGCGGAATGCAGAATTTCAGGAGCTAGCCGTCCACTAAGGGCCCCCGGCCCCTGAACAGGAACGCCAGCTCATTTCTCAGGGAAGCGTTACTCAGCCACCCGGGTTCCGGATGGCAGATGGCAGGAGACACGTGCCAAGGGAAAAGGAGCTGGACTTGGAACTGGTGCCGGCTTGGGTCTGGGAGGCACATTTGGCAATGCAGAATTTCAGCAGGCAGTCAGCCACTCGAGGCAAGGCCTCCTGAACAACGCCAGCCCTGTCCCAGAAGAAGAAAACTCAGCAGCCCAGGTTCCTGATGGAATATTGCTGGAGCTATTTGGGACCCTCAAACCAGCCTGACTTGGCGGCGGTGGCAGCTTGGGTCCGGGAGGGATCCTGTGCAATACAGAATTTCACCAGACAGCCGTCCACAAAGGGCCCCTGCGCCCTGGACACAAATGCCGCCCATTACCCCAGGTAAGTGTAACTCACCAGCTCGGGTTCTTCATGGATTGCTGGGGACATTCTGAACCTTCAAACCAGCCTGACTTTGCAGTGCAGGCAGCTAGGGTTTGGGAGGCATACTGTGCGATGCAGAATTTCAGATGGCAGACAGCCAGCCCCTCTGGACCAGAGGCTCCTAAACACTAGTGCTGTCCCTTTTCCCAGGTAAGCAAAACTCAGCCCCCCAGGTTCCTTGTTGCAGATTAGTGGAGGCACTTGGGACTCTCAAACGAGCTCGACACGGCTGAGGTGGCAGCTTCGGTCGGGGAGGCATCCTGAGCAATGCAGAACTTCAGCAGGCAGACAGCCGGCCGCTCCGGGCCACGGGATCCTTAAAATTAGTCCTGTCCCTTTTCCCAGGTAAGGAAAACTCAGCCACCCAAGTTCCTGGTGGCATATTGTTCGAGGCGCTTGGGACTCTCAAAAAGATCAACTAGGCACAGGTGGCAGCTTGGGGCTGGGACGCATCCAGACGAATGCAGAATTTCAGGACACAGCAGGCCACTACGGGCCACTAAGGGCCCGGGACACCAATGCTGCCCATTACACAGGGAAGTGTAACTCAGCAGCTCAGGTTCCTGAAGGAAGATTGCTGGAGCCACTTGAGACTCTCAAACCAGCTTGACTTTGCGGTGGTGGCAGCTGGGGTGCGGGAGGCATCCTGCGCAATGCGGAATTTCACCAGGCGGCCGGCCACTAAGGGCCCCTGGGCACTGGACAAAAATGCCGCCCATTACGCAGGGAAATGTAACTCAGCCACCCGGGTTCCTGATGGCAGATGGCAGGAGACACGTGCCGAGGACAAAGCAGCTGGAGTTGGAACTGGTGCCGGCTTGGGTCTGGGAGGCACATTTGGCAAAGCAGAAATATCAGCAGGCAGCCAGCCAATCCAGGCAGGGCCTCCTGAACACAAATGCCAGCCCTTTCCCAGAAGAGGAAAACTCAGCAGCCCAGGTTCCTGATGGGAGATTGCTGAAGCCATTTGGGAGCCTCAAAGCCTAGTCACTCTGCAGCGGTGGCAGCTTGGGTCCGGGAGGCATCCTGCACAATGCAGAATTTCAGCAGACCGCCAGTCACTAAGGGCCCCTGAGTCCTCGACACCAATGCTGCCCTTTACACAGGGAAGTGTAACTCACCAGCTCAGGCTCCTGATGGCAGGTTACTGGACACATTTGAGGGCCCTCAAAGCAGCCTGACTCCGCAGTGCTGGCAGCTTGGGTCTGGGAGGCCTCCTGCGCAATGGAGAATTTCAACAGGCAGCCGGCCACAAAGGGCCACTGGGCTCTGAACAGAAATGCTGCCCTTTACACAGGTAAGTGTAACTCACCAGCTCAGGTTCTTCATGGAAGATTGCTGAGGCCATTTGGGACCCTCAAACCAGGAAGACTCTGTGGTGGTTGCAGCATGGATCTGGGCAGCATCCTGTGCAAGGCAGAATTCCAGCAGGCAGACGGATGGCCACTCCAGGCCACAGGCTCTTGAACACTAGTGGCGTCCCTTTTCTCAGGTAAGCAAAACTCAGCCGCCCAAGTTGCTGGTGGCAGATTGCTCAAGGCGCTTGAGACACTCAAACAAGCTCAACTCGGCTGTGGCAGCAGCTTGGGTCAGAGTGGCATCCTGCGTAATGCAGAAATTCAGCACACAGCAGGTCACTAAGGGCCCCTGGGCCCTGAAAAAAAATGCTGCCCTTTACACAGGGAAGTGTAACTCACCAGCTCAGGTTCCTGATGGCAGATTTCTGGGGCCATTTGGGACCCTCAAAGCAGCCTGACTCTGCGGTGGGGGCACCTTGGTCCAGCAGGCATCCTGCGCAATGCGGAATTTCAGCAGGCAGACAGCCACTCCAGGCAAGGCCTCCGGAGCACCACTGCCAGCCCTCTCCCAGAAGAAGAAAACTCAGCATCCCAGGTTCCTGATGGCATATTGCTGTAGGAGCTTGGGAGTCTCAAACAAGTTCGACTCAGGTGAGGTGGCAGCCTGGGTCTGGGAGGCATCCTGCGCAATGCAGAATTTCAGAAGTCAACCAGCCACTAAGGGCCCCTGGGCCCTGTACACCAATGCTGCCCTTTACACAGGGAAGTGTAACTCACCAGCTCAGGTTCCTGATGTCAGATTGGTGGAGCCATTTGGGACCCTCAAACCAGCCTGACTTTGCGGTGGTGGCAGCTTGGGTTGAGAAGGCATCCTGCGCAATGTGAAATTTCAGCAGGCAGCCGGCCACTCCTGTCCCCAGCCTCCTGAAGACACATGCTGACCCTTTGCCCAGGTGAGCAAAACTCAGCCGCCAGGTTCCTTGTTGCAGATTGCTGGATCCGCTTTGGACTCTCAAACGAGCTCGACTCGGCTGAGGTGGCAGCTTGGGTCTGGGAGGCATCCTGCGCAATGTTAAATTTCAGCAGGCAGCTGGCCACTCCTGTCCCCAGGCTCCTGAAGACACATGCTGACCCTTTGCCCAGGTAAGCAAAACACAGCCCCCCAGGTTCCTTATTGCAGATTGGTGGAGGCGCTTGGGACTCTCAAACGAGCTCGACTCCGCTTAGGTGGCAGCTTGGGTCTGGGAGGCATCCTGCACAATGCAGAATTTCAGCAGACAGCCGGTCACTAAGGGCCCCTGGGCCCTGAAAACCAATGCCGCCCTTTACACAGGGAAGTGTAACTCACCAGCTCAGGTTCCTGATGGCAGATTTCTGGGGCCATTTGGGACCCTCAAAGCAGCCTGACTCTGCGGTGGGGGCACCTTGGTCCAGCAGGCATCCTGCGCAATGCGGAATTTCAGCAGGCAGACAGCCACTCCAGGCAAGGCCTCCGGAGCACCACTGCCAGCCCTCTCCCAGAAGAAGAAAACTCAGCATCCCAGGTTCCTGATGGCATATTGCTGTAGGAGCTTGGGAGTCTCAAACAAGTTCGACTCAGGTGAGGTGGCAGCCTGGGTCTGGGAGGCATCCTGCGCAATGCAGAATTTCAGAAGTCAACCAGCCACTAAGGGCCCCTGGGCCCTGTACACCAATGCTGCCCTTTACACAGGGAAGTGTAACTCACCAGCTCAGGTTCCTGATGTCAGATTGGTGGAGCCATTTGGGACCCTCAAACCAGCCTGACTTTGCGGTGGTGGCAGCTTGGGTTGAGAAGGCATCCTGCGCAATGTGAAATTTCAGCAGGCAGCCGGCCACTCCTGTCCCCAGCCTCCTGAAGACACATGCTGACCCTTTGCCCAGGTGAGCAAAACTCAGCCGCCAGGTTCCTTGTTGCAGATTGCTGGATCCGCTTTGGACTCTCAAACGAGCTCGACTCGGCTGAGGTGGCAGCTTGGGTCTGGGAGGCATCCTGCGCAATGTTAAATTTCAGCAGGCAGCTGGCCACTCCTGTCCCCAGGCTCCTGAAGACACATGCTGACCCTTTGCCCAGGTAAGCAAAACACAGCCCCCCAGGTTCCTTATTGCAGATTGGTGGAGGCGCTTGGGACTCTCAAACGAGCTCGACTCCGCTTAGGTGGCAGCTTGGGTCTGGGAGGCATCCTGCACAATGCAGAATTTCAGCAGACAGCCGGTCACTAAGGGCCCCTGGGCCCTGAAAACCAATGCCGCCCTTTACACAGGGAAGTGTAACTCACCAGCTCAGGTTCCTGATGGCAGATTGCTGGGGCCATTGGGGATCCTTAAACCAGCCTGACTTTGCGGTGGTGGCAGCTTGGGTCTGGGAGGCATCCTGCACCATGTTAAATTTCAGCAGGCAGCCGCCCACTCCAGTCCCCAGGCTCCTGAACACTAATGCTGACACTTTCCCCCAGGTAAGCAAAACTCAGCCCCCCAGGTTCCTTGTTGCAGATTGGTGGAGGCGTTTGGGACTCTCAAATAAACTCGACTCGGCTGAGGTGGCAGCTTGGGGCTGGGAGGCATCCTGCGCAACGCGGAATTTCAGCAGACAGCCGGCCGCTACGGGCCCCAGGGCACTGGGCACAAATGCCGCCCATTGCACAAGGAAGTGTAACTCAGCTTCCAGGTTCCTGATGGCAGATGGCAGGAGACAGGTGCCGAGGCAAAAACACCTGGAGTTACCACTGTTGCCAGCTTGAGTCTGGGAGGCACATTTGGCAATGCAGAATTTGACCAGACAGCCAGCCACTTCAGCTGAGGCCTCCTTAACACCAATGCCAGCCCTTTCCAAGAAGAAGAAAACTCAGACGCCCAGGTTCCTGATGGAAGATTGCTGGATCCATTTGGGATCCTCAAACCAGCCTGACTTTTCGGTGGTGGCAGCTTGGGTGTGGGAGGCATCCTGTGCAATGGAGAACTTCAGCAGGCAGATGGATGGCGACTCCGGGCCACAGGCCCCTGATCATTAGGGCGTACCCTTCCCCCATGTAAGCAAAACTCAGCAGCCCAAGTTCCTGGTGGCAGATTGCTCAAGGCGCTTGGGACTCTCAAACGAGCTCAACTCGGCTGAGGTGGCAGCTTGGATCCGGGAGGCATCCTGCGCAATGGAGAATTTCAGCAGGCAGCCAGCCACGAAGGGCCCCTGGGCTCTGAACAGAAATGCTGCCCTTGACACAGGTAAGTGTAACTCACCAGCTCAGGTTCGTGATGGAAGATTGCTGGGGCCATTTGGGACCCTCAAACCAGCCAGACTCTGCGGTGGTGGCAGCTTGGGTCGGGGAGGCATCCTGCGCAATGCAGAATTTGAGCAGGCAACTGGCCAGTAAGGGCCCCTGGGCCCTGGACACCAATGTTGCCCATTACACAGGGAAGTGTAAATCAGCAGCTCAGGTTCCTGATGGCAGATGGCAGGAGACACGTGGCGCGACAAAAGCAGCTGGAGTTGGAACTGGTGCCGGCTTGGGTCTGGGAGGCACATTTGGCAATGCAGAAAGATCAGCAGGCAGCCAGCCAGTCCAGGCGAGGCCTCCTGAACACAAATGCCAGCCCTTTCCCAGAAGAAGAAAACTCAGCAGCCCAGGCTCCTGATGGGAGATTGCTGGAGCCATTTGGGACGCTCAAACCAGCCTGACTTTGCAGTGGTGGCAGCTTGGGTCCGCGAGGCATCCTGCGCAATGGAGAACTCCAGCAGGCAGACGGCCGGCTGCTCGGGCCACAGGCCCCTGAACATTAGGGCTGACCTTTTTCCCAGGTAAGCAAAACTCAGCAGCCCAAGTTCTTGGTGGCATATTGCTCAAAGCGCTTGGGACTCTCAAACGAGCTCGACTCGGCTGAGGTGGCAGCTTGGGTCTGGGAGGCATCCTGCGGAATTTCACCAGACAGCCTGCCACGAAGGGCCCCTATGTCCTGAACACCAATGCTGCCCTTTCCCAGAAGAAGAAAACTCAGCAACCCAGGTTCCTGATGGGAGATTGCTGGACACATTTGGGGACCCTCAAACCAGCCTGACTCTGCGGTGCTGCCAGCTTGGGTCTGGGAGGCATCCTGTGCCATGCAGAATTTCAGCAGGCAGACGGCCGGCCCCTCTTGGCCAGAGGCTCCTGAACACTAGTGCTGATGCTTTCCCCAGGTAAGCAAAACTCAGCCCCCCAGATTCCTTGTTGCAGATTGCTTGAGTCGGCTGAGGTGGCAGCTTGGGTCTGGGAGGCATCCTCTAACCCAGTAAGAACCAAAAAAAACCCCAACCCTTTCTTCTAAAAAATATTCAAATATATATATCCTTGTTTTCATATTTACATTCACAATATGCATTAAAAATATAAATGTATATTGCTTACTTATACATTTATCTTTATCAATGTCAATTTATAAATAAATTTTTATTCTATATTATATCTACTCCAAGCACTTATTTATCTATTTTATACCTATTTTTACATATTGATTATATATTCCCCTTTCAAGATTTTTACTTCTGTAACACTTATGTTTTATTTTAAATAACATCTGCCTCTACTTAAATAAAAGCCAAAAAAATTCCTTTCCTTTGAAATATATTTACATATTTTTATATTTTTATTCCTATTTATAATTTATAGTGCTGTATAATGTTATTTATATTCTATATTACAAATCTGCATTTTACTTACTTATGTTTATATTTAAATTTATATTCATAGTTTAGCAATTTCTCTTTATATAATTATTATATATTTCTAACTTAAGATTCACATTTTTATAAGACTTATGGTATTTAAAATAAAACTCCTGCCTCTATAAAAACTGAGGACACCCCTTGATTTCAACAATAGTTAAAATTCTATTCACATCTACCTTTAAAATTTTTATTTATTATATTTATAGATATATATTTGAGAGAATACCTTTTATTATAATAATAGATGTATTATTTTTATATTATGTAGTTCTTTTACTTATATTTATTCATATTAGATATTTATAGATATCGGTATATAAATTACATATTTGTATATCTGGATTTCTACTTTTATATTGTTTCTATTTATATTATTTATTTAAAAAAACAGCCTATAACCTAAAAAAAACGAAAAAAATCTCCAATTTATTTTAACCTTTTTATATTTACATTCTATGTTTATATATCTTTCTTAATATATATAAATTATACTCCACTCTATATATAATGTTACAATTATATACCATATGTTATACTTTTATGTATGTATCTGTTATCTATGTCTACCACTCTAATTTCATATTTATTTTTAAATTTATATTTATTTCTATTTTCATGTATATGTTAGACCATATAACTTCATTAACCCGACACATCAGAACCACAACAAGACTGTACCTTTGTCAGCACCTGTACGCAGCCCGCGCTCATCCCATTGCAGGACATCAAAACAAAACCTATTTCTATTACTAACGGAACAAACATCCCACAACATTGAATCCTAATAAAAACTCAAATAAACCTAACTGTAAATAAATTTTAAATCCCACTATAAGCAGCCCAAAGCCTCCACACATTCTCATCATAAACTTCCTCCTAAACCAATATCTCAAACACCCAAAAAACTCAAATACACCTTGAAAATGACACAACTACTAATAAAAACAAACACCCATTAAAAATTAAATCTAACCAACTCACTACACTCAAAACTGTACAACTGACCCAAAACAGTACTAACAAAAAAAAGCTATATCTTTATGCACAAATAATAACCAATAATCTGGAAAAGCTATTTGAAAAAATTTTACAAATTAACTAAAAGCATGAAAATAAAAAAATCTAAACTATTAAAATACTACAAAATATCACTAACTAAATTTAAAAAATATTGCCTATAAAAACCCACCACATAAATGCCCCTCTCCCCAACAATAAAAGTAAAAACACCTAACAAACCAGAAAGAAATCAGAACTTAGGAACACTAAAACCAGAGTGTTCAAGAAGTCACACACATCCCTTATCATACACCAACTACAAACAACATAAAACAATACAGTGAATTCTTAAAAACCACCTTAAAACCACTACATTGAAAAATATTTCAAAAATGAAAAACTGCATTTAACAAAAGCCATCTAATAAATTCACACCCAAAACTCCAGCAGCCCAGCTGGCCCTACCAAAGCTGTATGTTTATACATACGTTAAACAAAACCAAAATGCCAGTAATACCTGTCTATGAAAGAAGTCTATGAAAGAAACCTCTTGAAATTAATCCTAGCTCAAATACAAACCAACCCATCCAGAAAGTCAGCTTCACTCAAAAAACACTTTACACAGAGTTAATAATACCAAGAAATAAAACAACACACCATATACCACCAAGGAATATCATAGTGAAGAAAAAAAATACTCCACGTTTTTTTTTCTTTTTTTTATTTAAACTAACTTCTTCTATTAGCTAGAACAAAAGCTTTTGCCAAGACTGTAACAACAACTTCTTTTTCTTCTTCTCCTTCTGAAATATCCCTTCTCACTCCCAAATTCCTCACAACTTCTGAGTTTAAATCCAAGCAAAATGCAAAATTCGTGCACTTGTGCGTTCGATGCTCCTGCCAGATTCTCTGTTTCCCTCCACATCTTCTTACACTTTCAGTCTTCAGGCTGTCCTGCCGTGATGAGTTTGTCGGAAGAATGGGTAAAGAGAGGATTTCCCTGCCTCCCTCCCCAGAGCTGGTTTCCTCAGCCATTTCACTCAATCCCATACCGGCAATGATGCACGCTTACCTGAAGCAGGGGAATAAATCTCTAAATGTCACTAAATACATAAAATGGACACAAATAAAAATACATAAATGTCACTAAATACATAAAAGCGCATCCCCATTGTTCCAACACTCAGCAGCCCATGCGGCCAAGGTCAGAACTCTCTGCCCCCCGAGGACACGGCAACCAGCAGGGCCCTTTGTCCCACTCTCCAGCATGGACCTGTGAAGCCAGAGAGGAGTTTACAGAGACCAGGAGGCAGCGGGGCGGGCGCCCGGCCCGACCTTCCAAAGCTGGCGGCAGCGAGGGCGGGGAGCGCCACGGCCCCGCTCCGCCGCCTGCCCGCCGCCCCGCCGGGATTGTCCGGCCCGCGGTCGCTCCCAGCGCCTGGAGCGGGGCAGGCGCGGGCTCGGGGGCTGCCGTCCTGTTCCGACGCCACTCGCCCGCCCCCGCCCGCTGCCCCGGCCCGCGCAGCGCTGCGACCGCACCTCCGCCGCCCGCCGAAACCGGCCCCGCCCGGCCGCCCCCGCCGCGGCCGTTCTCCTCGGCCATCGCATCCCTTTGCATGACCGAATGTCCTTCACCCGTCCCCGCCATTTACAGACCCTGGGGCGACCGCCGCTGGCTCCCGCCCCTCGCCCTTCCCTCGCTCGGCAGCCGTGTCCTTGCCCCGCCCCCGGCACTCAGCAGCGAGGGGCAGGGCGCTGGCTCGGGTGGGGGGGTGCGATCCCGCTCTGTGGCCACAGGGGGAGGAGATTTATCGGGGTGTGCGATTTGCCCGCCCATTTCGCCGCCATCTTGAGAAGGTCAAAGGAAGCCCGCGACATTTGCGACGCGCCCTTCCCAAGATGGCGGCCGAGGAGGACCCTCGGAAGAAATAGGGTTTTACCCAGATGCCTCTCAGCAACCCGCCTAAATATGCCCGCCCACGGCGCCGCTGACCCCATAGACCGTGTCTTATACACTTAAAATGCCACATAAAAATCCATCGAGGCCGCCATGGCGTCGGTGTTTCATGCAGGCAGCCAATTAGACCGAGGCGGTCCCTCGACTTCCCCGCCCTTCTCGCTGCCACGTTAAGAAGGTCAAGGAAAAGTCCGTGACACCCGCGACTCGCCACTCCCAAGATGGCGGCCTCGCGGCTGCCGGTAGCGACAGAGCTGCAGTACCGCGCTCTGCCCACAAGGCGGCAGCACTGCCGCCCGCCCCAGCCGGGGGCGCAGCGCGCCTCGGGGCTGCGGGCAGGCAAGGTGGCAAAAAAGAACAGGGCCGACTCCCGCCAAAAACTGCTCTGAAATAAACGCCAAAAACCTGCCTCTTACCCCACCAGAACCAAACAAGCCCCCTTGATTTAAAGCCATGTTTAAATAAATTTTTTATTTCCATTTTTCGTATTTATATTCACATTCATAGCTATACTGGACATTGATGTAGCATGTAATTTATATAATATATTCTGTCTATTTCTATTATTTATATTTACTT
The DNA here is from genome assembly GCF_035770615.1 of Melospiza melodia melodia. NCBI lineage: Eukaryota > Metazoa > Chordata > Aves > Passeriformes > Passerellidae > Melospiza > Melospiza melodia. The sequence goes on from NC_086194.1 coordinate 42,842, forward strand.
ATATTTTGTGGTTTTATAAATATCTTTCCACATTGATTGTATATTTCTATGTCTAAAATTACATTTCTATCATGCTTTCATTATTTAAAATAAAAATCCCATCCTAACTAAATACAAAAAAGCTCTATTCTTTTAAACTACATTGAAATATTTTTATATTTATAGCGCTCATGACTATATTCACATTTATATTTATAGTTTATACTTAAGTATTATATTAATAATTATGTATAATATGTATCCTATTCAAATAATAGAGATAAATTATTTTCCTAATTATGTACCATATCTACTGCTACAACTTATTTTTTCTTACATTTTTCATTTTTATATTAACCTTCAGCTATTTATGATCTATTTCTATTCTTAGATTTCTACCTTTATATTATTTGTATTTATAATTTCTATACTAAAACACCTGCTTTTGCCAAATAAAAAAAAACTCCCCTTTATTTTAAACTACTTAAAAAAACCTAGAGTATATCAATATGGTGTAACATATAACAAATGATAGAGATGACAGATGTAAAATTGATATAAATATTGTAGTGTATTATAGGAAATAAACATAAATCAATACGATCCAAAATACAAGTAATACTGTATATATGTTATATTTCTGTTATTTTATATTTCAAATAATTTAACATTTCTTTATATATCTGCATATACTTGACAAACATTTCTATATTTATACTTGAGTTGCGATTTTTTTCTGGGTGTTTTCTGGGTCTTTTCTTCCCTTCTTCGAATTTTTTTCTGGGTTATTTCTTGTCCATCTTGGGGGTTTTTTCCAGGTTTTTTCTTGCCCATCTTCAGACTTTTTTCTGGTTTTTTTCTTGCCCATCTCAGAGTTTTTTTCTTGTGGTTTTTTCTGAGTTTTTTTCTTGCCCATCTTGGGTGATTTTCTGGGGTTTTTTCTAGGTTTTTTTCTTGCCCATCTGGGATTATTTTCTGGGGTTTTTTTCTCATTTCTTTCTTGCCCATCCTGGGCTTTTTCTGGGTTTTTTTCTTGTCCATCATAGGGTTTTTTTCTGGTTTTTTCCTGCTCATCTTCGTCTGGTTTTCTGGGTTTTAAGCCAACATCGGTACATACCATGTCAGTTCATGCAATACAACCCGGCTGGGGATTTTTTATTCTGAATTTAACAAGGAGTCGCAAAACCTGGAAAGCAAAAGTCACACACACAAGGTTAAATCCAGTGAGCATGCGCTCACACACGCAGAGACGAGCAGACACAGACAGACACAGCCACATGCTCTCACACACGCTCACACAATCTTTCCACTTAAACGCTCACTGCGGCCCTTACTCGAGATGCTGAAGAACGTGATGTGACACATCTTCTGGCTGCCGCTCCGTGAGGTAAAATGGCAGATCCTGGGGAAATCAGCAGCCTCGGGGACCTGTGAGACGACAGGAAGGGTCAACGAGTGGCTATCTGACAGCTAGGACTTGTCCCCACTCTGGACTGATAAATTTTCTACCCAAAATCCAATAGAAGACAGATGTATAGGTACATAGAACATAAGCCAAAATAGGCAGATACAATACAAGCCAGGACTTTCAAAAATTCTCTGGAAGATGAATTCTTGAGCCCTATTCCCTTTCAGAAGAAGGAATCTACAGAACTACTGCAGTCATCTGAGGAGGTGCATCTGAAAAAAAAGTTAGGACAAGAGTCAGACAGTTCAATGATAACTGAAGAGCTCCATATATCCTGTGTCCATCTACAATTCCCATCTAGAGTCCAACTACACCCCACATTACACATTCCAAATCCCCGGGCCCTCTCCTATTGCACCAGGCTATGCGACAGGGCAGAGCAGCTCGGGCACAAATGTGTGCAGACACCAGTGACACAGGACAGACAGGACAGGACAGACAATGGGGACACAACACAGACAGAAAATTCTAGGCCAGGAAAATGGCTGCAAGGACTGAGAGAATGCAAAAGGAGATGACTGAGTTCAAACTGATAGTGAGCTGATGAGGCTCAGAGAACCCCGAAGGAAAAAGATGATAACTGAATGATTTCTTCCAAAAACTGCAAAGATGGATGCCTAGGAATCCTACGGTCAGAATCCTCTACCTAACCTCATATTACACCAAGTCCTAATCCACCTGAATGGATCCAGGTGGGCATAGCTGTCCATACAGCCCAGAACAAGACCTGACAAGACATCAGATAGGATGCTTCAAAAGAGAGAAGAGAGTCTGATGCCTGTCTGAGCTCCCAAGTCAAAAGTTCTGTGGCTCGGGTGCCAGGCCAAGGAATGCAGAGATCACAGATGCTAACAAGGATGCCAAGGATTCTGACAGGCCCCCCTAAGGCAAAAGACAGGAGATGAGATACACAAACAACACACAAGGCACAATAGACAAGTGACACGAGACACACCGGGACTGCTCTGCCCTGCACACGTCAGCACTGTGATCAAAAGTGAGACTTGGCTTTCATGGGGCCTAACGAGCCGTTTAATGAACACCCCCCGCTCCAAACTGGACTCAAAAACCCCTCCCAGTAATTCCCAAACAAGCACCATGCCTTCATCCCCTCTGTGGGTCCCAGCCCTCTACTTATCTCTCAGACATCTGGGGATGCTGGTCTCTGGTGCAAAGAAAGGCCACCTCGTCACCTGGGAAGGTCCTGCTGGCACCGGGCTGGGGTCTCTCAGACAGCTGTATTAAAGAGAACCAAACATCAGTGCCTGATCTTGGCACCGCATCGGCCAAAACCCCACCACTCTGCTACTCACCGCGCTCCTAAGAAGGCCCGGCACCTCCTAACCCTGACCCTCTGCCACACATAGAATGCATCTGCACCTGAAAGAAAGTTACAACATATGTCAAACACCACCAGGGTAACTCACAAGCTGCAAACACCTTATGTCAATCTAGGAACAGCATCTAGAGCCCGAGTACAGCCCACATTACAAATTCCCACTCCCTATGGTTTGTCCTATTGCAGCAGGCCATACGGCAGGGCAGAACAGCTCCGGCACAAACGTGTGCACACACCCGTGACACAGAACGTGACAAACAGGGGAACATTAAACACGACACATCATGCTTGTGGTGAGGGCCTCGAAGGGAAAAGGCAAAAGGGACCACAAAGACACACTAGGGAACACGGCACACCGGACAACACGACACAGACCGGAGCTGTTCTGCACTGCCCGCCTGAAAGTTGCCATCAAAAGCAGAGCCTCTCCCTTTAGCTGTCCTAAGAGGCCCTTGGACAAGATTGCTCTCCCCGCTGCTCATTTTTGAATCTGTCCCAAGAACTCCCAACCTGCTACTCCGCCATCTCCAGGCCCTGGCCCCCGACTTATCTTTTGGATGATCGGTGAGGGGAATCCACGCTGCACCTGAAATGAGTCTGCCTCGGAGGGCTCTGTGATGGCCTGTGAGCCTCTCGGTCAGCTGCAATCAAGAAAACCAAAACCAAAGTGTGAGTCCAGAGTTATCTGGGCCAAATCCCACCAAGGCAGCTACTTGCCCTTTCCTGAGTGTGCCTGGCTCCTTCAGGCTCCAGCTTCATCCTGGTTCCAAGGCTGTGGCCTTCCTTAGGAGTGGCACCTGGGTAAGAGAAAGGCAAAGTTAAATGGCATTCCTGTGAGTGCATTGGATGACCTTGTGTGCCGTAAGGCACGGGAATGCCTCTGCTAGGCTTCTGAACAGCCTTGTAGGGGGGGCCCTCAAATAAACACCCTTTCTCACCCTGCTGCCTTCAAAACCCCTCCCAAGAACTCCTAACTGGATACCTGCTCACCCTCCCTCTCCCAGTCACAATCCCCAACTCACCTGAAGCCTCAATCTCAAACATCATCCTTGACACTGGGCAGATCCCTCTTGTGTCATGATGAATCTGCTGAGAAATTGTTGTTCTTGAGAGCTGAGCAATAACAACCACTTCTCTCCGCTGCTCACCTTGGCTGCTGGTATCCAGATTGACTTCCTAAAAAGAAAGACAAAGAACAGAGCTGTAACAGAGTCACCATACACACTTCTGCTGCAGAGACAAATGGGGCCTCACCTGCTCGGGGCAATCCCCTAACCCGGGATGGGGCCCTCTGGCACAGATTTAATCCATCTGAATCTGAACAAAAAGTTAGGACAAGAGTCAAACTCTTGCAGGATAACTGAACAGCTCCAGATATCCTGTGTCCATCTACAAATCCCATCTAGAGTCCAACTACACCCCACATTACAAATTCCAAGTCCCTGGGACTTCTCCTGTCGCACCAGGCTATGCGGCAGTGCAGAGCAGCCCCGTCCCAAATGTGTGCAGACACCCGTGACACAGAACGTGGCAAAGAGGGAGACGTGAAACACGGCACATCATGCTTGTGGTGAGGACCTCGAGGGGAGAAGGCAAAAGGGACCCCAAAGACACACTAGGGAACACGGCACACCGGACAACACGACACAGACCGGAGCTGTTCTGCACTGCCCGCCTGAAAGCTGCCATCAAAAGTAGAGCCTCTCCCTTTAGCTGTCCTAAGAGGCCCTTGCAGAAGATTGCTTTTTCTGCTGCCAATTTTTACATCTGCCCCAAGAACTTCAAACCCACTATTCTCTCATCTCCAGGCCGTGGCCCCCGACTTATCTTTTGGATGATCGGTGAGGGGAATCCACGTTGCACCTGAAATGAGTCTGCCTCGGAGGGCTCTGTGATGGCCTGTGAGCCTCTCGGTCAGCTGCAATGAAGAAAACCAAAACCAAAGTGTGAGTCCAGAGTTATCTGGGCCAAATCCCACCAAGGCAGCTACTTGCCCTTTCCTGAGTGTGCCTGGCTCCTTCAGGCTCCAGCTTCATCCTGGTTCCAAGGCTGTGGCCTTCATTAGGGGTGGTACCTGGGTTAGAGAAAGGCAAAGTTTAATGGCATTCCTGTGAGTGCACTGGATGACCTTGTGTGCTCTAAGACATGGCAATGCCTCTGCTAGGCTTCTGAACAGCCTTGTGGGGGGGGGGCCCTCAAATAAACACCCTTTCTCACCCTGCTGCCTGCAAACCCCCTCCCAAGAACTCCTAAACTGGATACCTGATCACCCTCCCTCTCCCAGTCACCATCCTCAACTCACCTGAAGCCTCAATCTCAAACATCATCCTTGACACTGGGCAGATCCCTCTTGTGACACGATGAATCTGCTGAGAAATTGTTGTTCTTGAGAGCTGAGCGATAACAACCACTTCTCTCCACTGCTCACCTTGACTGCTGGCGTCCAGATTGACTTCCTAAAAAGAAAGACAAAGAAGAGAGCTGTAACACAGTCACCATACACACTTCTGCTGCAGAGACAAATGGGGCCTCACCTGCTCGGGGCAATCCCCTCACCCAGGATGAGGCCTCTGGCACAGATTTAATCCATCTCAATCTGAAAAAAAAGTTAGGACAAGAGTCACACTGTTGCAGGATAACTGATGAGCTCCAGATATGATGTGTCCATCTACAAATCCCACCTGGAGTCCAACTACACCCCACATTACAAATTCCAAGTCTCCAAGACTTCTCCTATCGCAACAGGCTGTGCGGCACGGCAGAGCAGCCCCGTCCCATATGTGTGCAGACACCCGTGACACAGGACAGGACGTGACAAACAATGGGCACAAGACACAGACAGAAATCTCTAGGCAAGGAAAATGGCTGCAAGGACTGAGAGAATGCAAAAGGAGATGACCGAGCTGAGACCAATGGTGAGCTGATGCGGCTCAGAGAACCATGAAGGAAGAAGATGATAACTGAATGATTTATTCCAAGGACAGCAATGATGGATGCCCAGGAATCCTACTGTCAGAATGCTGCACCTAACCTCATATTATTGCAAGTCCTAATCCACCATAATGGATCCAGGTGGGGCACAGCTGTCTGTACAGCTCCGAAGAAGACCTGACAAGACACCTGACTGGATGCTTCCAAAGAGAGAAGAGAGTCTGATGCCTGTCTGAGCTCCCCAGTCAAAAGTTCTGTGGCCCGGGTGCCAGGCCAGGGAATGCAGAGATCACAGATGCTAACAAGGATGCCAGGGTTTCTGAGAGGGCCCCCTAATATAAAGACATGGGATACACAAACAACACATAATGCACAATAGACAAGTGACACGAGACACACCGGGACTGCTCTGCCCTGCTACACACCTCAGCACTGAGATCAAAAGTGAGACTTGGCTTTCATGGGGCCGAAGGTGCCACTTCATGGACACACCACCACCCCCGCCCAAAATTGGACTCAAAAACCCCTCCCAGTAATTCCCAAACAAGCACCATGCCTTCATCCCCTCTGTGGGTCCCAGCCCTCTACTTATCTCTCAGACATCTGGGGATGCTGGTCTCTGGTGCAAAGAAAGGCCACCTCGTCACCTGGGAAGGTCCTGCTGGCACCGGGCTGGGGTCTCTCAGACAGCTGTATTAAAGAGAGCCAAACATCAGCGCCTGATCTTGGCACCGCATCGGCCAAAACCCCACCACTCTGCTACTCACCGCGCTCCTAAGAAGGCCCGGCACCTCCTAACCCTGACCCTCTGCCACACATGGAATGCATCTGCACCTGAAAGAAAGTTACAACATATGTCAAACACCACCAGGGTAACTCACAAGCTGCAAACACCTTATGTCAATCTAGGAACAGCATCTAGAGCCCAAGTACAGCCCACATTACAAATTCCCACTCCCTATGGTTTGTCCTATTGCAGCAGGCCATACGGCAGGGCAGAACAGCTCCGGCACAAACGTGTGCACACACCCGTGACACAGAACGTGACAAACAGGGGGACATTAAACACGACACATCATGCTTGTGGTGAGGGCCTCGAGGGGAAAAGGCAAAAGGGACCCCAAAGACACACTAGGGAACACGGCACACCGGACAACACGACACAGACCGGAGCTGTTCTGCACTGCCCGCCTGAAAGCTGCCATCAAAAGCAGAGCCTCTCCCTTTAGCTGTCCTAAGAGGCCCTTGGACAAGATTGCTCTCCCCGCTGCTCATTTTTGAATCTGTCCCAAGAACTCCCAACCTGCTACTCCGCCATCTCCAGGCCCTGGCCCCCGACTTATCTTTTGGATGATCGGTGAGGGGAATCCACGCTGCACCTCAAATGAGTCTGCCTCGGAGGGCTCTGTGTTTGCCTGTGAGCCTCTCGGTCAGCTGCAATCAAGAAAACCAAAACCAAAGTGTGAGTCCAGAGTTATGTGAGCCAAATCCCACCAAGGCAGCTACTTGCCCTTGCCTGAGTGTGCCTGGCTCCTTCAGGCTCCAGCTTCATCCTGATTCCAAGGCTGTGGCCTTCCTTAGGAGTGGCACCTGGGTAAGAGAAAGGCAAAGTTAAATGGCATTCCTGTGAGTGCATTGGATGACCTTGTGTGCCGTAAGGCACGGGAATGCCTCTGCTAGGCTTCTGAACAGCCTTGTAGGGGGGGCCCTCAAATAAACACCCTTTCTCACCCTGCTGCCTGCAAACCCCCTCCCAAGAACTCCTAAACTGGATACCTGATCACCCTCCCTCTCCCAGTCACCATCCTCAACTCACCTGAAGCCTCAATCTCAAACATCATCCTTGACACTGGGCAGATCCCTCTTGTGACACGATGAATCTGCTGAGAAATTGTTGTTCTTGAGAGCTGAGCGATAACAACCACTTCTCTCCGCTGCTCACCTTGACTGCTGGTATCCAGATTGACTTCCTAAAAAGAAAGACAAAGAACAGAGCTGTAACAGAGTCACCATACACACTTCTGCTGCAGAGACAAATGGGGCCTCACCTGCTCGGGGCAATCCCCTAACCCGGGATGGGGCCCTCTGGCACAGATTTAATCCATCTGAATCTGAACAAAAAGTTAGGACAAGAGTCAAACTCTTGCAGGATAACTGAACAGCTCCAGATATCCTGAGTCCATCTACAAATCCCATCTAGAGTCCAACTACACCCCACATTACAAATTCCAAGTCCCTGGGACTTCTCCTGTCGCACCAGGCTATGCGGCAGTGCAGAGCAGCCCCGTCCCAAATGTGTGCAGACACCCGTGACACAGAACGTGACAAAGAGGGAGACGTGAAACACGGCACATCATGCTTGTGGTGAGGACCTCGAGGGGAGAAGGCAAAAGGGACCCCAAAGACACACTAGGGAACACGGCACACCGGACAACACGACACAGAGCGGAGCTGTTCTGCACTGCCCGCCTGAAAGCTGCCATCAAAAGTAGAGCCTCTCCCTTTAGCTGTCCTAAGAGGCCCTTGCAGAAGATTGCTTTTCCCGCTGCCAATTTTTACATCTGCCCCAAGAACTTCAAACCCGCTATTCTCTCATCTCCAGGCCCTGGCCCCCGACTTATCTTTTGGATGATCGGTGAGGGGAATCCACGTTGCACCTGAAATGAGTCTGCCTCGGAGGGCTCTGTGATGGCCTGTGAGCCTCTCGGTCAGCTGCAATGAAGAAAACCAAAACCAAAGTGTGAGTCCAGAGTTATCTGGGCCAAATCCCACCAAGGCAGCTACTTGCCCTTTCCTGAGTGTGCCTGGCTCCTTCAGGCTCCAGCTTCATCCTGATTCCAAGGCTGTGGCCTTCCTTAGGAGTGGCACCTGGGTAAGAGAAAGGCAAAGTTAAATGGCATTCCTGTGAGTGCATTGGATGACCTTGTGTGCCGTAAGGCACGGGAATGCCTCTGCTAGGCTTCTGAACAGCCTTGTAGGGGGGGCCCTCAAATAAACACCCTTTCTCACCCTGCTGCCTTCAAAACCCCTCCCAAGAACTCCTAACTGGATACCTGCTCACCCTCCCTCTCCCAGTCACAATCCCCAACTCACCTGAAGCCTCAATCTCAAACATCATCCTTGACACTGGGCAGATCCCTCTTGTGTCATGATGAATCTGCTGAGAAATTGTTGTTCTTGAGAGCTGAGCAATAACAACCACTTCTCTCCGCTGCTCACCTTGGCTGCTGGTATCCAGATTGACTTCCTAAAAAGAAAGACAAAGAACAGAGCTGTAACAGAGTCACCATACACACTTCTGCTGCAGAGACAAATGGGGCCTCACCTGCTCGGGGCAATCCCCTAACCCGGGATGGGGCCCTCTGGCACAGATTTAATCCATCTGAATCTGAACAAAAAGTTAGGACAAGAGTCAAACTCTTGCAGGATAACTGAACAGCTCCAGATATCCTGTGTCCATCTACAAATCCCATCTAGAGTCCAACTACACCCCACATTACAAATTCCAAGTCCCTGGGACTTCTCCTGTCGCACCAGGCTATGCGGCAGTGCAGAGCAGCCCCGTCCCAAATGTGTGCAGACACCCGTGACACAGAACGTGGCAAAGAGGGAGACGTGAAACACGGCACATCATGCTTGTGGTGAGGACCTCGAGGGGAGAAGGCAAAAGGGACCCCAAAGACACACTAGGGAACACGGCACACCGGACAACACGACACAGACCGGAGCTGTTCTGCACTGCCCGCCTGAAAGCTGCCATCAAAAGTAGAGCCTCTCCCTTTAGCTGTCCTAAGAGGCCCTTGCAGAAGATTGCTTTTTCTGCTGCCAATTTTTACATCTGCCCCAAGAACTTCAAACCCACTATTCTCTCATCTCCAGGCCGTGGCCCCCGACTTATCTTTTGGATGATCGGTGAGGGGAATCCACGTTGCACCTGAAATGAGTCTGCCTCGGAGGGCTCTGTGATGGCCTGTGAGCCTCTCGGTCAGCTGCAATCAAGAAAACCAAAACCAAAGTGTGAGTCCAGAGTTATGTGAGCCAAATCCCTGCAAGTCAGCTACTTGCCCTTGCCTGAGTGTGCCTGGCTCCTTCAGGCTCCAGCTTCATCCTGGTTCCAAGGCTGTGGCCTTCATTAGGGGTGGTACCTGGGTTAGAGAAAGGCAAAGTTTAATGGCATTCCTGTGAGTGCACTGGATGACCTTGTGTGCTCTAAGACATGGCAATGCCTCTGCTAGGCTTCTGAACAGCCTTGTGGGGGGGGGGCCCTCAAATAAACACCCTTTCTCACCCTGCTGCCTGCAAACCCCCTCCCAAGAACTCCTAAACTGGATACCTGATCACCCTCCCTCTCCCAGTCACCATCCTCAACTCACCTGAAGCCTCAATCTCAAACATCATCCTTGACACTGGGCAGATCCCTCTTGTGACACGATGAATCTGCTGAGAAATTGTTGTTCTTGAGAGCTGAGCGATAACAACCACTTCTCTCCACTGCTCACCTTGACTGCTGGCGTCCAGATTGACTTCCTAAAAAGAAAGACAAAGAAGAGAGCTGTAACACAGTCACCATACACACTTCTGCTGCAGAGACAAATGGGGCCTCACCTGCTCGGGGCAATCCCCTCACCCAGGATGAGGCCTCTGGCACAGATTTAATCCATCTCAATCTGAAAAAAAAGTTAGGACAAGAGTCACACTGTTGCAGGATAACTGATGAGCTCCAGATATGATGTGTCCATCTACAAATCCCACCTGGAGTCCAACTACACCCCACATTACAAATTCCAAGTCTCCAAGACTTCTCCTATCGCAACAGGCTGTGCGGCACGGCAGAGCAGCCCCGTCCCATATGTGTGCAGACACCCGTGACACAGGACAGGACGTGACAAACAATGGGCACAAGACACAGACAGAAATCTCTAGGCAAGGAAAATGGCTGCAAGGACTGAGAGAATGCAAAAGGAGATGACCGAGCTGAGACCAATGGTGAGCTGATGAGGCTCAGAGAACCATGAAGGAAGAAGATGATAACTGAATGATTTATTCCAAGGACAGCAATGATGGATGCCCAGGAATCCTACTGTCAGAATGCTGCACCTAACCTCATATTATTGCAAGTCCTAATCCACCATAATGGATCCAGGTGGGGCACAGCTGTCTGTACAGCTCCGAAGAAGACCTGACAAGACACCTGACTGGATGCTTCCAAAGAGAGAAGAGAGTCTGATGCCTGTCTGAGCTCCCCAGTCAAAAGTTCTGTGGCCCGGGTGCCAGGCCAGGGAATGCAGAGATCACAGATGCTAACAAGGATGCCAGGGTTTCTGAGAGGGCCCCCTAATATAAAGACATGGGATACACAAACAACACATAATGCACAATAGACAAGTGACACGAGACACACCGGGACTGCTCTGCCCTGCTACACACCTCAGCACTGAGATCAAAAGTGAGACTTGGCTTTCATGGGGCCGAAGGTGCCACTTCATGGACACACCACCACCCCCGCCCAAAATTGGACTCAAAAACCCCTCCCAGTAATTCCCAAACAAGCACCATGCCTTCATCCCCTCTGTGGGTCCCAGCCCTCTACTTATCTCTCAGACATCTGGGGATGCTGGTCTCTGGTGCAAAGAAAGGCCACCTCGTCACCTGGGAAGGTCCTGCTGGCACCGGGCTGGGGTCTCTCAGACAGCTGTATTAAAGAGAGCCAAACATCAGCGCCTGATCTTGGCACCGCATCGGCCAAAACCCCACCACTCTGCTACTCACCGCGCTCCTAAGAAGGCCCGGCACCTCCTAACCCTGACCCTCTGCCACACATGGAATGCATCTGCACCTGAAAGAAAGTTACAACATATGTCAAACACCACCAGGGTAACTCACAAGCTGCAAACACCTTATGTCAATCTAGGAACAGCATCTAGAGCCCAAGTACAGCCCACATTACAAATTCCCACTCCCTATGGTTTGTCCTATTGCAGCAGGCCATACGGCAGGGCAGAACAGCTCCGGCACAAACGTGTGCACACACCCGTGACACAGAACGTGACAAACAGGGGGACATTAAACACGACACATCATGCTTGTGGTGAGGGCCTCGAGGGGAAAAGGCAAAAGGGACCCCAAAGACACACTAGGGAACACGGCACACCGGACAACACGACACAGACCGGAGCTGTTCTGCACTGCCCGCCTGAAAGCTGCCATCAAAAGCAGAGCCTCTCCCTTTAGCTGTCCTAAGAGGCCCTTGGACAAGATTGCTCTCCCCGCTGCTCATTTTTGAATCTGTCCCAAGAACTCCCAACCTGCTACTCCGCCATCTCCAGGCCCTGGCCCCCGACTTATCTTTTGGATGATCGGTGAGGGGAATCCACGCTGCACCTGAAATGAGTCTGCCTCGGAGGGCTCTGTGTTTGCCTGTGAGCCTCTCGGTCAGCTGCAATCAAGAAAACCAAAACCAAAGTGTGAGTCCAGAGTTATGTGAGCCAAATCCCACCAAGGCGGCTACTTGCAGTTGCCTGAGTGTGCCTGGCTCCTTCAGGCTCCAGCTTCATCCTGATTCCAAGGCTGTGGCCTTCCTTAGGAGTGGCACCTGGGTAAGAGAAAGGCAAAGTTAAATGGCATTCCTGTGAGTGCATTGGATGACCTTGTGTGCCGTAAGGCACGGGAATGCCTCTGCTAGGCTTCTGAACAGCCTTGTAGGGGGGGCCCTCAAATAAACACCCTTTCTCACCCTGCTGCCTGCAAACCCCCTCCCAAGAACTCCTAAACTGGATACCTGATCACCCTCCCTCTCCCAGTCACCATCCTCAACTCACCTGAAGCCTCAATCTCAAACATCATCCTTGACACTGGGCAGATCCCTCTTGTGACACGATGAATCTGCTGAGAAATTGTTGTTCTTGAGAGCTGAGCGATAACAACCACTTCTCTCCGCTGCTCACCTTGACTGCTGGTATCCAGATTGACTTCCTAAAAAGAAAGACAAAGAACAGAGCTGTAACAGAGTCACCATACACACTTCTGCTGCAGAGACAAATGGGGCCTCACCTGCTCGGGGCAATCCCCTAACCCGGGATGGGGCCCTCTGGCACAGATTTAATCCATCTGAATCTGAACAAAAAGTTAGGACAAGAGTCAAACTCTTGCAGGATAACTGAACAGCTCCAGATATCCTGTGTCCATCTACAAATCCCATCTAGAGTCCAACTACACCCCACATTACAAATTCCAAGTCCCTGGGACTTCTCCTGTCGCACCAGGCTATGCGGCAGTGCAGAGCAGCCCCGTCCCAAATGTGTGCAGACACCCGTGACACAGAACGTGGCAAAGAGGGAGACGTGAAACACGGCACATCATGCTTGTGGTGAGGACCTCGAGGGGAGAAGGCAAAAGGGACCCCAAAGACACACTAGGGAACACGGCACACCGGACAACACGACACAGAGCGGAGCTGTTCTGCACTGCCCGCCTGAAAGCTGCCATCAAAAGTAGAGCCTCTCCCTTTAGCTGTCCTAAGAGGCCCTTGCAGAAGATTGCTTTTCCCGCTGCCAATTTTTACATCTGCCCCAAGAACTTCAAACCCGCTATTCTCTCATCTCCAGGCCCTGGCCCCCGACTTATCTTTTGGATGATTGGTGAGGGGAATCCACGTTGCACCTGAAATGAGTCTGCCTCGGAGGGCTCTGTGATGGCCTGTGAGCCTCTCGGTCAGCTGCAATGAAGAAAACCAAAACCAAAGTGTGAGTCCAGAGTTATCTGGGCCAAATCCCACCAAGGCAGCTACTTGCCCTTTCCTGAGTGTGCCTGGCTCCTTCAGGCTCCAGCTTCATCCTGATTCCAAGGCTGTGGCCTTCCTTAGGAGTGGCACCTGGGTAAGAGAAAGGCAAAGTTAAATGGCATTCCTGTGAGTGCATTGGATGACCTTGTGTGCCGTAAGGCACGGGAATGCCTCTGCTAGGCTTCTGAACAGCCTTGTAGGGGGGGCCCTCAAATAAACACCCTTTCTCACCCTGCTGCCTTCAAACCCCCTCCCAAGAACTCCTAACTGGATACCTGCTCACCCTCCCTCTCCCAGTCACAATCCCCAACTCACCTGAAGCCTCAATCTCAAACATCATCCTTGACACTGGGCAGATCCCTCTTGTGTCATGATGAATCTGCTGAGAAATTGTTGTTCTTGAGAGCTGAGCAATAACAACCACTTCTCTCCGCTGCTCACCTTGGCTGCTGGTATCCAGATTGACTTCCTAAAAAGAAAGACAAAGAACAGAGCTGTAACAGAGTCACCATACACACTTCTGCTGCAGAGACAAATGGGGCCTCACCTGCTCGGGGCAATCCCCTAACCCGGGATGGGGCCCTCTGGCACAGATTTAATCCATCTGAATCTGAACAAAAAGTTAGGACAAGAGTCAAACTCTTGCAGGATAACTGAACAGCTCCAGATATCCTGTGTCCATCTACAAATCCCATCTAGAGTCCAACTACACCCCACATTACAAATTCCAAGTCCCTGGGACTTCTCCTGTCGCACCAGGCTATGCGGCAGTGCAGAGCAGCCCCGTCCCAAATGTGTGCAGACACCCGTGACACAGAACGTGGCAAAGAGGGAGACGTGAAACACGGCACATCATGCTTGTGGTGAGGACCTCGAGGGGAGAAGGCAAAAGGGACCCCAAAGACACACTAGGGAACACGGCACACCGGACAACACGACACAGAGCGGAGCTGTTCTGCACTGCCCGCCTGAAAGCTGCCATCAAAAGTAGAGCCTCTCCCTTTAGCTGTCCTAAGAGGCCCTTGCAGAAGATTGCTTTTTCTGCTGCCAATTTTTACATCTGCCCCAAGAACTTCAAACCCACTATTCTCTCATCTCCAGGCCCTGGCCCCCGACTTATCTTTTGGATGATCGGTGAGGGGAATCCACGTTGCACCTGAAATGAGTCTGCCTCGGAGGGCTCTGTGATGGCCTGTGAGCCTCTCGGTCAGCTGCAATCAAGAAAACCAAAACCAAAGTGTGAGTCCAGAGTTATGTGAGCCAAATCCCTGCAAGTCAGCTACTTGCCCTTGCCTGAGTGTGCCTGGCTCCTTCAGGCTCCAGCTTCATCCTGGTTCCAAGGCTGTGGCCTTCATTAGGGGTGGTACCTGGGTTAGAGAAAGGCAAAGTTTAATGGCATTCCTGTGAGTGCACTGGATGACCTTGTGTGCTCTAAGACATGGCAATGCCTCTGCTAGGCTTCTGAACAGCCTTGTGGGGGGGGGGCCCTCAAATAAACACCCTTTCTCACCCTGCTGCCTGCAAACCCCCTCCCAAGAACTCCTAAACTGGATACCTGATCACCCTCCCTCTCCCAGTCACCATCCTCAACTCACCTGAAGCCTCAATCTCAAACATCATCCTTGACACTGGGCAGATCCCTCTTGTGACACGATGAATCTGCTGAGAAATTGTTGTTCTTGAGAGCTGAGCGATAACAACCACTTCTCTCCACTGCTCACCTTGACTGCTGGCGTCCAGATTGACTTCCTAAAAAGAAAGACAAAGAACAGAGCTGTAACACAGTCACCATACACACTTCTGCTGCAGAGACAAATGGGGCCTCACCTGCTCGGGGCAATCCCCTCACCCAGGATGAGGCCTCTGGCACAGATTTAATCCATCTCAATCTGAAAAAAAAGTTAGGACAAGAGTCACACTGTTGCAGGATAACTGATGAGCTCCAGATATGATGTGTCCATCTACAAATCCCACCTGGAGTCCAACTACACCCCACATTACAAATTCCAAGTCTCCAAGACTTCTCCTATCGCAACAGGCTGTGCGGCACGGCAGAGCAGCCCCGTCCCATATGTGTGCAGACACCCGTGACACAGGACAGGACGTGACAAACAATGGGCACAAGACACAGACAGAAATCTCTAGGCAAGGAAAATGGCTGCAAGGACTGAGAGAATGCAAAAGGAGATGACCGAGCTGAGACCAATGGTGAGCTGATGCGGCTCAGAGAACCATGAAGGAAGAAGATGATAACTGAATGATTTATTCCAAGGACAGCAATGATGGATGCCCAGGAATCCTACTGTCAGAATGCTGCACCTAACCTCATATTATTGCAAGTCCTAATCCACCATAATGGATCCAGGTGGGGCACAGCTGTCTGTACAGCTCCGAAGAAGACCTGACAAGACACCTGACTGGATGCTTCCAAAGAGAGAAGAGAGTCTGATGCCTGTCTGAGCTCCCCAGTCAAAAGTTCTGTGGCCCGGGTGCCAGGCCAGGGAATGCAGAGATCACAGATGCTAACAAGGATGCCAGGGTTTCTGAGAGGGCCCCCTAATATAAAGACATGGGATACACAAACAACACATAATGCACAATAGACAAGTGACACGAGACACACCGGGACTGCTCTGCCCTGCTACACACCTCAGCACTGAGATCAAAAGTGAGACTTGGCTTTCATGGGGCCGAAGGTGCCACTTCATGGACACACCACCACCCCCGCCCAAAATTGGACTCAAAAACCCCTCCCAGTAATTCCCAAACAAGCACCATGCCTTCATCCCCTCTGTGGGTCCCAGCCCTCTACTTATCTCTCAGACATCTGGGGATGCTGGTCTCTGGTGCAAAGAAAGGCCACCTCGTCACCTGGGAAGGTCCTGCTGGCACCGGGCTGGGGTCTCTCAGACAGCTGTATTAAAGAGAGCCAAACATCAGCGCCTGATCTTGGCACCGCATCGGCCAAAACCCCACCACTCTGCTACTCACCGCGCTCCTAAGAAGGCCCGGCACCTCCTAACCCTGACCCTCTGCCACACATGGAATGCATCTGCACCTGAAAGAAAGTTACAACATATGTCAAACACCACCAGGGTAACTCACAAGCTGCAAACACCTTATGTCAATCTAGGAACAGCATCTAGAGCCCAAGTACAGCCCACATTACAAATTCCCACTCCCTATGGTTTGTCCTATTGCAGCAGGCCATACGGCAGGGCAGAACAGCTCCGGCACAAACGTGTGCACACACCCGTGACACAGAACGTGACAAACAGGGGGACATTAAACACGACACATCATGCTTGTGGTGAGGGCCTCGAGGGGAAAAGGCAAAAGGGACCCCAAAGACACACTAGGGAACACGGCACACCGGACAACACGACACAGACCGGAGCTGTTCTGCACTGCCCGCCTGAAAGCTGCCATCAAAAGCAGAGCCTCTCCCTTTAGCTGTCCTAAGAGGCCCTTGGACAAGATTGCTCTCCCCGCTGCTCATTTTTGAATCTGTCCCAAGAACTCCCAACCTGCTACTCCGCCATCTCCAGGCCCTGGCCCCCGACTTATCTTTTGGATGATCGGTGAGGGGAATCCACGCTGCACCTGAAATGAGTCTGCCTCGGAGGGCTCTGTGTTTGCCTGTGAGCCTCTCGGTCAGCTGCAATGAAGAAAACCAAAACCAAAGTGTGAGTCCAGAGTTATCTGGGCCAAATCCCACCAAGGCAGCTACTTGCCCTTTCCTGAGTGTGCCTGGCTCCTTCAGGCTCCAGCTTCATCCTGATTCCAAGGCTGTGGCCTTCCTTAGGAGTGGCACCTGGGTAAGAGAAAGGCAAAGTTAAAAGGCATTCCTGTGAGTGCAGTGGATGACCTTGTGTGCCGTAAGGCACGGGAATGCCTCTGCTAGGCTTCTGAACAGCCTTGTAGGGGGGGCCCTCAAATAAACACCCTTTCTCACCCTGCTGCCTTCAAAACCCCTCCCAAGAACTCCTAACTGGATACCTGCTCACCCTCCCTCTCCCAGTCACAATCCCCAACTCACCTGAAGCCTCAATCTCAAACATCATCCTTGACACTGGGCAGATCCCTCTTGTGTCATGATGAATCTGCTGAGAAATTGTTGTTCTTGAGAGCTGAGCAATAACAACCACTTCTCTCCGCTGCTCACCTTGGCTGCTGGTATCCAGATTGACTTCCTAAAAAGAAAGACAAAGAACAGAGCTGTAACAGAGTCACCATACACACTTCTGCTGCAGAGACAAATGGGGCCTCACCTGCTCGGGGCAATCCCCTAACCCGGGATGGGGCCCTCTGGCACAGATTTAATCCATCTGAATCTGAACAAAAAGTTAGGACAAGAGTCAAACTCTTGCAGGATAACTGAACAGCTCCAGATATCCTGAGTCCATCTACAAATCCCATCTAGAGTCCAACTACACCCCACATTACAAATTCCAAGTCCCTGGGACTTCTCCTGTCGCACCAGGCTATGCGGCAGTGCAGAGCAGCCCCGTCCCAAATGTGTGCAGACACCCGTGACACAGAACGTGACAAAGAGGGAGACGTGAAACACGGCACATCATGCTTGTGGTGAGGGCCTCGAGGGGAAAAGGCAAAAGGGACCCCAAAGACACACTAGGGAACACGGCACACCGGACAACACGACACAGACCGGAGCTGTTCTGCACTGCCCGCCTGAAAGCTGCCATCAAAAGCAGAGCCTCTCCCTTTAGCTGTCCTAAGAGGCCCTTGGACAAGATTGCTCTCCCCGCTGCTCATTTTTGAATCTGTCCCAAGAACTCCCAACCTGCTACTCCGCCATCTCCAGGCCCTGGCCCCCGACTTATCTTTTGGATGATCGGTGAGGGGAATCCACGCTGCACCTGAAATGAGTCTGCCTCGGAGGGCTCTGTGTTTGCCTGTGAGCCTCTCGGTCAGCTGCAATGAAGAAAACCAAAACCAAAGTGTGAGTCCAGAGTTATCTGGGCCAAATCCCACCAAGGCAGCTACTTGCCCTTTCCTGAGTGTGCCTGGCTCCTTTAGGCTCCAGCTTCATCCTGATTCCAAGGCTGTGGCCTTCCTTAGGAGTGGCACCTGGGTAAGAGAAAGGCAAAGTTAAAAGGCATTCCTGTGAGTGCAGTGGATGACCTTGTGTGCCGTAAGGCACGGGAATGCCTCTGCTAGGCTTCTGAACAGCCTTGTAGGGGGGGCCCTCAAATAAACACCCTTTCTCACCCTGCTGCCTTCAAAACCCCTCCCAAGAACTCCTAACTGGATACCTGCTCACCCTCCCTCTCCCAGTCACAATCCCCAACTCACCTGAAGCCTCAATCTCAAACATCATCCTTGACACTGGGCAGATCCCTCTTGTGTCATGATGAATCTGCTGAGAAATTGTTGTTCTTGAGAGCTGAGCAATAACAACCACTTCTCTCCGCTGCTCACCTTGGCTGCTGGTATCCAGATTGACTTCCTAAAAAGAAAGACAAAGAACAGAGCTGTAACAGAGTCACCATACACACTTCTGCTGCAGAGACAAATGGGGCCTCACCTGCTCGGGGCAATCCCCTAACCCGGGATGGGGCCCTCTGGCACAGATTTAATCCATCTGAATCTGAACAAAAAGTTAGGACAAGAGTCAAACTCTTGCAGGATAACTGAACAGCTCCAGATATCCTGAGTCCATCTACAAATCCCATCTAGAGTCCAACTACACCCCACATTACAAATTCCAAGTCCCTGGGACTTCTCCTGTCGCACCAGGCTATGCGGCAGTGCAGAGCAGCCCCGTCCCAAATGTGTGCAGACACCCGTGACACAGAACGTGACAAAGAGGGAGACGTGAAACACGGCACATCATGCTTGTGGTGAGGACCTCGAGGGGAGAAGGCAAAAGGGACCCCAAAGACACACTAGGGAACACGGCACACCGGACAACACGACACAGACCAGAGCTGTTCTGCACTGCCCGCCTGAAAGCTGCCATCAAAAGCAGAGCCTCTCCCTTTAGCTGTCCTAAGAGGCCCTTGCAGAAGATTGCTTTTCCCGCTGCCAATTTTTAAATCTGTCCCAGGGATTTCCAACCTGCTACTCCCCCATGTCCAGGCCGTAGCCCCTGACTTATCTTTTGGATGATCGGTGAGGGGAATCCACGTTGCACCTGAAATGAGTCTGCCTCGGAGGGCTCTGTGATGGCCTGTGAGCCTCTCGGTCAGCTGCAATGAAGAAAACCAAAACCAAAGTGTGAGTCCAGAGTTATCTGGGCCAAATCCCACCAAGGCAGCTACTTGCCCTCTCCTGAGTGTGCCTGGCTCCTTCAGGCTCCAGCTTCATCCTGATAATAAATAATAATAAACACCCTTTCTCACCCTGCTGCCTTCAAAACCCCTCCCAAGAACTCCTAACTGGACACCTGCTCACCCTCCCTCTCCCAATTACAATCCTCAACTCACGTGAAGCCTCAATCTCAAACATCTTATTGGACACTGGGCAGATCCCTCTTGTGACATGATCAATCTGCTGAAAAAAATGTTGTGCTTGACACAGCTTGGAATTTCAGGGAGTTGCACTCCTTAAATAAAAAAAAAAAAAAAAAAAAAAAAAAACACAAAAACCATAAAACCCAAAACACATAACTCCCCACAGAAACAAAAAAAACACAGAAAACATAAAAAAATCCAAAAAACCCACGAAAACCAACCAAAAACCCCCAAAAAACCCAAATACTCCAAAAAAACAAATCCAACCAAAAAAAAAATCAGAGCAAAACTAAACATTACAAAAGCACCTTACCACTCCTAAACACAAAACCCAAAATCACAAACCTAAATACTCCCTGTATTCCATGCTGTTTTCTTCACAGAATTTTCCAAGCCTCTGTGCTTTAGATGTCCAGAAACACCTGCTGGAAAGAAGCTGAGATGGGCTGAAAAAGCCTCTTCACTGTAATGAGGAGAGCTCTTAACCCAGCATATCCCAGAGAGGGAATGAAGCCCCTCAGCCACGGCTGGGGTTAATATACCCCTGATGGTGCCCGCCTCTCGTTCCCATGGCACCCAGGAAAAGGGAGGGGGCTAATCCCACCAAACCCTCAGAGCAGCTGCAGCTGTTTGGCTCCTCTGACTCACATTCAAGGGCAGTAAAGGGCTTGTTATAGAAGAAAACTCTTCAGAAAAATAGCAGTGCTTTCTTTTTTACAACAACTACTTGGAGCAGAAGAACAGAAAACTGGCAAGATATAAAACTTTGTGGTAAGGTTACATAGCTAGATCAATTGGGTAATTGGGTAATTTGCTGTTACCTTACATAATTATTCTGTGTTTAACAAAAGCCATCTAATAAATTCACACCCAAAGCTCCAGCAGCCCAGCTGGCCCTACCAAATCTCTATGTTTATGCATACAGTAAACAAAACCAAAATCCCAGTAATACCTATCTGTGAAAGAAACCTCTTGAAATTGATCCTACCTCAAATACAAAACATCCCATGCAAAGTTAGCTTGACTCAAAAAACAATTTACACAGAGCTAATAACACCAAGAAATAAAACAACACACCATATACCACCAAAGAATATAATAGTGAAGAAAAAAGAAACCACTTTTTTTTTTTTTTCCTTAATTTAAACTAACTTCTTTTATTAGCTAGAACAAAAGCTTTTGCCAGGACTGCAACAACAACTTCTTTTCCTTCTTCTCCTTCTGAAATGTCCCTTCTCCTTCCCAAATTCCTTACAACTTCTGAGTTCACATCCAAGCAAAAAGCAAAATTCGTGCACTTGTGCTTTCGATGCTCCTGTCAGATTCTCTGTTTCTCTTCACATCTTCTTACACTTTCAGTCTTCAGGCTGTCCTGCCGTGATGAGTTTGACGGAAGAATTGGTAAACGTTAAGAGAGGATTTCCCTGCCTCCCTCCCCAGAGCTGGTTTCCTTAGTGCATTTCACTCAATCCCAGGCCGGCAACGATGCACGCTCACCTCAAGCGCGCAGGGCTCACAGATGCTCGGCTAAATTCGGCTGTAATCGGCTAAACTCGGGCATTGTCATCTGCATTCGGCTGGACTCTACCCTTCGGCACGGCTCGGCTCGCTTCGGCCGAACTCGGAGCCGCTCTCTGCGCTCGGTGCGGCTCGGCTCGCTTCGGCCGAACTCGGAGCCGCTCAGTGCGCTCGGCGCGCCTCGGCTCACTTCGGCCCAACTCGGAGCCGATCAGTGCGCTCGGCGCGCCTCGGCTCTCTTCGGCCCAACTCGGAGCCGATCAGTGCGCTCGGCGGGGCTCGGCTCGCTTCGGCCGAACTCGGAGCCTCTCCGTGCGCTCGGCGGGCCTCGGCTCGCTTCGGCCGAACTCAGAGCCGCTCAGTGCGCTCGGTGCGGCTTGGCTCGCTTCGGCCGAACTCGGAGCCGTTCTGTGCGCTCGGCGCGGCTCGGCTTCATTCGGCCGAACTCGGAGCCGCTTAGTGCGCTCGGCGAGGCGAGGCTCGCTACGGCCGAACTCGGAGCCGCTCAGTGCGCTCGGCACGGCTCGGCTTCATTCGGCCGAACTCGGAGCCTCTCCGTGCGCTCGGCGGGGCTCGGCTCGCTTCGGCCTAACTCGGAGCCTCTCAGTGCGCTCGGCGCGGCTCGGCTCTCTTCGGCCCAACTCGGAGCCGATCAGTGCGCTCGGCGCGCCTCGGCTCTCTTCGGCCGAACTCGGAGCCGCTCTCTGCGCTCGGCGAGGCTCGGCTCGCTTCGGCCGAACTCGGAGCCGCTCTGTGCGCTCGGCGCGGCCCGGCTCGCTTCGGCCCAACTCGGAGCCGCGCTCTGCGCGTTCGGCTGAGCTCGGCTCCGCTCGGCTCCCGTCGCCGCCTCACGTTAAACTCGCCCGGCTCGGGGCTCTCCTGCTGCCGCGTCCCGCGGGCGGCCCGGCCATCCCACGGACACGATCGGGAGCGCGGCGTGGCACAGGAGCTCATTGGGCTGTGACCGCACTCGCGCTAATTAGCGCGCACGAGAGCAGCGGGCTCGGTTCGGCTGAGCTCGGCTCGGTTCAGGCAGCCTCGCAAGCCTGGCCTCGGTTCGCTCGAGGCCGTCAGGTTCGGCCGGTCTCGCCTTGGTTCGGCTGAGCTCGTTCCATTCGGCCGAAGGAGGCGTCGTTCTCTCGTGTTTTTTACAAATATCTTTCTATATTGACTGTATATTTCTATATTTAGTTTTATACTTCTATAATACTTCCATTATTCCAAATAAAAACCCCGTCTCTAACCAAATAAATAAAAAAACCCCGATTCTTTTAAAGGATATTGAAATATTTTTTATTTATACTTTGTATAATTATAGATTCATATTTTAATTTATCGTTTCTTTGGATGTATTACATTAATAATGACATATTATATATATAAAATTTTTAAATAGATTTAAATTATTATTTAAATTATGTATAATATCTACTGCTACAACTAATTTTTTCTTATATTTTTAATTTTTATATTTATCTGTATGTATTTATTATATATTTCTAAACTTAGATTTCTACTTTTATATTATTTGTATTTATAGATTTTACAATCAAAACCCTGCCTATTGACCAATAAAGAAAACCCGCTTTATTTAAGTATTTTAAAAATATTTTCATGTTTATAATTTTCATATTTATATTTATAATTTGTTCAATATTAGATGAGAACACACCTGCTCCTGCACCGCTCCCTCTCCTGGGGACCTTGGGGTGCCCCAACGGCATCAGAGCCCTGAGTCTTCACCCCCTTCTCCTCTATTTAGAAACTTCACTGGAACTTTTTTCTGGAAACAAAGACATTACCTAAATCCTCTCCCCGTGTCCCAGACAGATGGATATTCAGTTATTAGTTGGCTGGGCAGCAGTTTCTTAAACAGAATGATAAACAAGATGTGAACATTTCAGCTACAAGCAAATAGGCAAATCTGAACAAGATACTGGTGGGCAACCACTGAAGTTATTTTGAAGGAATTTTTTAAACAATAAAATACTGATACCACAAAAATAAAGCAAAAAGCTAACTACTGGCTAAGAATGAAGGAAAAATTAACTTTTGACAGCAACAACATTCCAACCACACAGGCTTTTTCCCAATGTCATACCTTATAACTACCTCTCTTGGGAATTCTCATCACGTATCCCAAAAGGAATAAATACCTCAGAGCGTCCTAAAGCAAAAAGTAGCACACATGAGCTCCTCACACTCCCGGGAGGCCGGCACAGCGTGCACTGAGTCTGCAACAAATTCTGCTCAGTGAGGGTCTGCAAACAAAGGTTCAACTGATGAACTGAACTGATTTTAAAGGGAGGTTTTCTAAGCACAGAAGCACAACAAAGAACAAGCAAAAACAATTCTTAAAAACAACCTGCAAGTTTTGTTTAGCATATATGCAACTGATTTCCACCCTGTGGCTTCTCACTTTGATTTGTCTGTAGGTTCAGGAAGATGACAATGCACACTCTGCCTTCCCTGAGCCCCCCACAGCAGCTGAGCGCTGCTCCGTGTGCTCAGATCATCAGGAACTGGATTGCACGTGCCTGGATGGACTGGAACTGCTCTGCTGCAGATTCAGGAGACGATGGCAGAGAGGGGCTGGCCGAGGCGTCGTCCCAATTCCATTTCTGTGTGACAAGAAGCGGTTTGTTCCCAACGGGTGCAACAATCCCCAGCTCGCTTCCATGGTGAGTACCGATGGCACACAAATGGCAGCCTGAGGAAATCGTATTCTGGGCTCTAAGTGCTTGGGACGGGGTCTGATTTTTTGTTTTGCATCTGGATGATGATTAGTACGACAGGGCCCTGATTGATGACATGGCAGCACAGAATTAAAAACTCCTCGACAGGATTACATCGACTTCTAGGAAAAGACAAAAGCCTAGGACCCTTCTGAAATCTATTTTTAATGCGAAGCACACGGATTGTCACTATGCTGCGCCTTCCAGCTTTTCAAAGCAGCTTACTTCTGAAGACCAGAAAACATTTATTTCTACAGAAACAATGGGCAACCCCCAGGCTAATCTCAGCACTACTGTTTAATAGGGGATCTGCCAGCATGCCAGTCCAGCTTCAAGTGTGCTTTATTTCAGTCTAACATCCCCTCAAAATTCTTCTCACATCTCCCAACACTGACATCTTATTTTCCCCTAAAGCTTCTCATCATTAGCAATTTCCAAGTAACATGGTATTTTTACAACATTCAAAAATGTCATGCTGGACTGTGCTAGAGAGTAATTTGCATATATAAGCTTAGCAAAGTTTGAATTGACTTGTCCAGAGAAAAAACCTACAAGTGAACACCTACACCTGCCTACAAAGAGCTAACAAGCCCCTGGCAGCTGCCAGCATCAAAGCACAGCGGATGTTTCTAATACAGGGTAAGGATAATATCACATTCTGTTCTCTCCAGCTTCTTTTCCCTGCAGTCATATTTTGCTTCTTATGATTTTTTTAGTCTCTGTATCTTCTTGGACAGCACCGAGCCCGACGACGAGGATATGAGAGTCTTTCCCTGTCGGACGGAGAGAACCAGGAAAACAGTTAAAATAAGAACAGGGCAGTTTGAAATTCATACTTGCAACGAGAAGCAGCGCCTAACAAACAGAACAAAAGTAAACAAAGCATGGTACCTCCCTGGGGACAGAAGACTTATAAACTCTCCAGAATTTACAATTCTAGCGACCATCCCCTTCAGGACAGCAGCCAAGTGTCCCATGGGGTGGTGCTGCACCAAAGAACCATCTGAGAGGTTCCAAAGAGTGAAATGCACAATATTTTGCAAAGACAAAAAATCTTGCAAAATAACAAAAATACAATAGATGTAAACTACAGGGTAAGAGTACAAGTGTTCACTTTAAGAGCTGGAACCATCCAGGTGAGCACCTGATAAATGGATCCTCACAGGAGTTTGAACCCTTCAGGACACAGAAGGGTTTTCCCCAGAAACTTCACAGACTGAGTTTTGATAGAAGTACACTTGCCAGACCCTCAGAAACGTCACCCATTCTCCAGGTGTCTGGAGAGAACTGCAAATGGCTCTCACGTAGTTTGAGCTAGTTGTGTAAGGTCTCAGGGTGAATTTCACCAGATGCAACCAAACTGGGCAACTCCCAGTGGGACAGAAGGAACACAAAGCTTGGGTAAGCAGAGCTGCAGCAAATACTGAGGAAACAAACATAACAGCGTAAAAAATAATAAACCATCCTTTTTTTTCCCTCTTGCTTTTGTTTTTTTCTTATTCAGATCAGCACAGCAATTAAAGAGAACGTGAAAAACTCACCATTACTGAACATTTCATCATCTGTAAGCTGAGCATCCTTAGCATAGAGGACTCCAAAGTTAAAATTCACCGATCCCTGGGAAATAAAACCAAATATCGTATGGTAAACAATCAAACAGCAGTCATAAAAATTTGTTTCCTCTAAGGACTATCTGGTATGTATGTATCTTTGCATTACACATTAGAACATACACTTTATACCATCTCCTAATAGGTAATAATTTACCTTTGAACTTTGTTAGTATAGCATGAATTTTTAACTTAAACTGGTGATCTATTATTATTAAGTTGGTGCTTAAAGTTATTTCTGCTGTCACGTTCAAAAAAACATGAATTTTTTTTACTGGAATGAGCAATTGATTTCAAAGTCATCAAAAGCCCACCAAAACACAAAGCTGGGTTCACTGGACGGGTCTGTGAGCTAGAAGTAGTTAGGCTTGTACTTCCCTCTTGCTCTTCCAGAACCAATAAATCCTGTCAACAAAACCAGGATCTTTAGCCCGCTGCTGTGAAAGATTCTACAAGGATGATGGTTTGATTTGTGTTTAGAAGTTTTGATTTGAAATGGCCAGTCCAATGGATAAAGACAGTTTAGGTAGTATTACATTGCTATTATTATTATTTCTATTATTATTTTTACTATTACTACTGCTATTGTTATCATCTGCTACTGGAAGAAACAAACCAGTAGTACCTATACTTAATTACTTTTATTTCCAGGAAATAATAAAGAAAAAGAACCAAACCAAAAAAAGTCACTTCCTACCTTTTATATCAAGGGATGAAAAATTTCTCTTGGGCTCTTCTCCAATTTATCAAGACTCATAGCAATGAAAGGCAAACAAAACAGCGCTTTATAGAAGGCCAAGTGCACGTTTCAAGGCTGAACCACCAACTGATTGCAGTGACAGCAGTTACAACATGAATCCTTCCTAGAGCCTCTGTGAAATGGAATGTTCTGTGGAACTGCCGTTTCTTTCCCAAAATACTAACTTCCAACACTTCCTAAACGTATTTTGTATTTTAAAACCACAGAAGTTAGTGAGACTCTGTGTGGAGATCAGGTTTAAATTTATTTCCTTCCAAAGCACAGAGCTCTGTTCCATCACCCTTCCCTTTGGCTCTACACTGAATTATGGTGAGCATTTGAGGACTGCTCAATAATCGATTCTATTTCTCTCTTTTTCTAGTTCTCTCTATTCCTAAATCATTCAAGACAAGTCAAATGAAAAATGACAAGTTCAGCATCAGAGTCACACTTTTTCCCTTTGTCTGCTCAAGAACAGGCTCTAAATCCACTTATTGCTGCCTTCAACGATTCAGACTTGCAAAACCATTCTTACATGTTTTACAGCTTTATCATACAACCCACAGAACGCAAGCTCTGAATTACAGGAAAAGGTACACAGGCAAATATCTAAAGGGATCACTTATTTGTAAATACATACCTTGATAGAGAGCGCACTGAGAACCTTTCTGTGGGACTCTAAGGGACGCATGCTTTCTGAGCACCCTGTAAACAAGAAAAGCTACGATATATTACAGGACATCCCCACTTTTTCTACATATTCAAATAGAATTTTTAATAAAAACAGTTCAGTTACAAAAGAAGGAAGAAAACCAAGCTAATTTTACTCAGCTGTATTTACTGCCGATTTAGAGAAAAATGCCGGGCCGCGTCGGCCGTTGCGTCACACGCCGCGCCGGCAGCAGGGCCTGCCGGGAGTTGGAGTCTCGGGCTGGCAGCCACTCACGTGCCGCGTCAGCCGCTGCGTCACACGCCGCGCCGGCAACAGGGCCTGCCGGGAGTTGTAGTCTCGGGCTGACAGCCACGGCTCCGTCCCCCGCCACCGGGAGCTGCAGTCCCTCCTGGGCATCAAACGGGTCCTTCGCCCCAGGGCGGGGAAGGACCTGAGGCAGCACCGCTCCTCCCGGATGCCCTCTCTTTTTTCCTCCAACTCTTTTTACTTTTTTCACTCTGTTTTTTTTTTCACCACTTCCCTTCCCCCTTGCTCTCCTGCTTCCTTTCATTTCCTTTCCTTTCCTTCCCTTCCCTTTGCCTTTCTTCTATTTCTGATCTTGGTTTACCTTTCCACCTTCAGAATAAAAAAGCAGCAGTAGAAACTTTCAGGCTACCCGGGAGTAAAAATAAAACTCCAAAACGAAAATGCTTTAAAGAAAACGATTTATTCCCTGGGAGCCTGAAATTTTCTACTGCTGCATGTGACACAGAGCTTTTATTCCTTCTTATAGATAGTTGATATTTTATATATATTTATAGTTTATGTTGATGCATTATATTAATAACTACATATAATATGCACCTTATTCAAAAAATATACGGGAATTATTTTTTAAATTATTTACCATATCTACTGCTACAACTTATTTTTCCTTATATTTCTAATTTTTATATAAATCTTTAATGTGTTTATGATATATTTCTATACTTATATTTCTACCTTTATATTATTTGTATTTGTAATTTTTACACTAAAACCCCTGCTTTGGCAAAGAAAAAACAAAACCATCCATTATTTTAAACTACCTAAATTTTTTTTATATTTATATTTATCATAATATACAACAAATGATAGATATAAGTAGATAGATATATCACACCCGCATTTATATCTATTTTATATCCATTTCCTATAATATTTTTCATAAAATATATGCAGTATTATGTGTATTATATATTGTATCAATTTATGTTATTTTACATTTACAATTTATTAATAATTTTTTATAGATCTGCATATAGTTGCAATACATTTATATATTTGTATTTTTGCTTGGCTTGTATTTACATTTATATTCTCTATTCATATATCTATAAACATACACAATACTCTATTAAAATTAGAGTAACTTATTGTAACATATAATGACTTATGTTACATGTTAAATTTTAAAAATTGACCGAATATATAAAAATAAAATTGGCTCATTCCCATTGCTACACATCTATTTCTTTTTTTCAATATAGTTAGAGTCATAATTGCATATTTAAAATCCAATTCCTAAATGAAATGACAAAACAAACAGCATCAAATTCCCACCAATATCTTCCAAAAACATCAAGATACCTCCAACAGCCAAACAAGTGTCAGCGAAAAAACCAAGAACACTCTTTTCAATAACAATTCTCATCACGACAGAAAAATGGAACCAAAATAAAAGAAAATCCTATAGAAACACACACAGCAAATTACAAAAAGTACTAAAAAAAAGTCAAACCAATCTACTAAACTCAAGCCAGTGCCACTCACCCTGAACGACATTACTAAAAAAGAAAAAACCAACAAAATTCTACCTCTACGCTAACTTAACGAATAAACAATCCTCTGTAAAAGTAACTTTAAAACCTGAACTAATTAACAAAATGGAAAAACATCTTAACCACTAAAAACTAAGAAATTAACTACCCAAATAAATAAATAGTTTTAAAAACCACCATATAAATACCCATGTTCCCAAAATAAACCCTGATAAACAATACTCAAAAAAATTAAAAGACAACAACAACAACAACAAAAAAAAAGAAAATAAAGAAACCAACAAGAATAATACCAAAAACCAGATAAACTTAAAACTGCAACAAAAAAATTATTCCCAACTGAATAAACCCATAGTGCCTCAAGCTATCAAAATAAAAATACCACCTAGAAACAAACACAAAGACTAAAGACAAACGTAACCATAAACAATGTCCCCCAAATTACCCGTAACCATAAAACATACACTACAATCAAATAAACCAACCAAATAAAAGCCCTGGAAGACGATAAACACACATGCAATTATAAAGATTAAAAACCCGCTGCTATGAACGACACGACGCTACCTCAAGCCCTCCAAAACAAACACTACACACTCACGCTAATAAAAGCCACCGCAACAGAATTAAAATCCGAACCGCTGCTTCACGCTATGACCCGTAAAAATCATTGCACGCCCTTCTAAACATAATACCCCGGGAAAAAAAAAAAAACTCCGACTACAAAACTCAATCCAAAACAAACCTTTATCATCCCTACCGGCACCGAGAACCGTACCACTCAGGAAGAACACCGTATCCCTTAGTGTACACCCGCTGCAAACCGAACACAGCGATGCAATCAACGCCTCCAAAGCGCCTCCGAGCCACGGCACCGCCGAACTATGAGCGGCCGAACCCCGCGCTCGCTGCCGGCCCCGGACGGAGCGCGGCTCCCGGCAGGAAAGCGGCTCCTGCGGCGGCCGCTCCGGCACGCGGGGCCGGCGCCGTCCCGGGGAGCCCCGCCCGCTGCCCCTGCCCGGCGGGGCCGGCACCGGGCCCGGGGCTACCGGCGGCGCCCGAGCCCCGCGCCTGGAGCGGACGGAGCGGCCAGCACCGCCCGGGCCGGTGCAGCAGCGCCCGCGCCGCCTCTGCCGCCCTTGGCCGGCCCGGCCTGGCTCCGCTCGGCTCCGCATGGCTCGCACCGGCGCGGCTCCGCCACTGCCGCCCTGGCCGCGCCAAAACCCCGTGCGCCCCGGCAGCTGCTCGGGCCGTGCCAGCAGCACTCCCGAGCGGGAACGTTCCGGGCCGGGAACGTTCCGGGCCGGGCCGCGGGCACGAGGAGCGCCCTCCAATGCAGCGGCACAGCTCCATTGCAGCCCTGCAAACGCTGCCGGAGCTGCGGCTTCCCGCAAGCCAACCCCGAAACCTACGCCGCAGGCGGGGCTCACCTCACTTCAACAAGGGCAAAGAAATGTGTTCTCCCCTCCAATTTCACCCCCTAGGAGAGCAGAAAAGAAGGGGTGCTCCTCAAATGAAAGCCTTCGACTGATGGGAAAGGGCGATTTCAAACCCTTGAAAAGGAGGGACACCAGGGCTGCCCCCTCCATTTAAACCCTAGGGTGATGAAAATGGGGTGGGCTGCCTTCAAATCAAACCCATAATACCACAAGAATACTTTTCCCATTCCCCTTAAAATAGAACGCAGGGATTCCCTGTCACCCCCGGGATACCCCTAACAGCCTGGAAAAGGCAGCTTTTCCTGCAATCAACACCCTTAAAACCACAAGTGAAGAGGGATCCCCTCAGTTCAAACACAGACAATAAGAGAAGAGGAGCTGCTTCCTTCTCCGTAATTCCTTTTGTCCTCATAAGCTCCACTTTTGTTCCTGGGGAACCGGGGAGGGACTGGCAAGATGAAATTGCAAAGGGGAAGGAGAAAAGTCCCCGCTCCAAACCCACACGGGCTCACCTGTTCGGCTGCTGCTCCCCGGCACAAAGATTCATCCCTCGGCACCTCCTTTAAGCGATGCTCCACGTACCCAAGCGCGGATCCAGGCGTTCCCCCCGACCCTGTGGGAAGCTCCCGCAGTCCTTCCATGAGACAGCGCCGGGAGCGCCCCATAAACCCCTTCACTCAGCAGTTCCATGCAAAAGGGAGCTGAGGCAAAGCCTCGCCCCGGCAGGAGCCGGCCCCTCATCATCCTCACACTCACACCTGGGCTGCTCTGAGCCCCCATCATCCTCACACTCACACCTGGGTTGCTCCGAGCCCCCCATCATATATTTTTCATATTTATATTCGCATGTATATTTAGAATTTATATTACTGTATAATAAAAATTATATTATATATTGCATCTCTTTATGTTACTTACATAGATTTCTATTTCTATTTCTATTCATAGTTTGGTATTATATCTTTATATCTCTATATATTTATTATATATTTCTGTATGTCGATTTACATTTCTATAGTACTTACATTATTTAAAATAAAACCTCTGCCTCTAATGAAATAAAAAGCAAAGACACCCCTTTCTTTAAAACACATTTAAAATTTTAAAAATAATTTTGTTTGTCATAATTCTATTCACATCTATATTTGTAATTTCCATTTGTTATATTTATAGATATTATATATATTGGAGAGAATACCTTTTTATATAATAATAGATATATTCTTTTGACACAATATATTTCTTTTACTTATATCTATATATATTAAATATTTATTGATATTGACATATATATGATATATTTGGATTTCTAGTTTTATATTTTTTATGAAATCTCCAGCCTATCCCCCTATAAAAGGCAAACAATCCCCAATTTATTTAAACTATATTTAAACATAAATCCTGTCACAGCTGCATTGCACAGCAGTGCCCCAAGCTAATCTGACACTTGTTCATCTCCTGGACCTGAATCTGAACCCGCTCACCTTGATCGCGCCTGGCAGAACCATTTTCATACCTTTTTCTGGCATGTCTTGTTTTTGTTTTTTTTGTCTTGAGTTTTTGTGGCCTTTATTGCCTCTCTTTCTTGCCTTGTTTCTTGGGGCTTTTACTCCCTTTTTCCTTGATTTTTTTCTGGCATTTCTTGGAGTTTTTTCTTTGTTTCTTCTTGCCCATTTTGGTGTTTTTTCTGGTTTTTCCTTGCCCCTTGGGATTTTTTTTTTCTGTTTATTTTTTTTTCTGGGTATTTCTTTGCCATTTTGGTTTTTTTTTTTTTTTTTCCTGGATTTTTCTTCCCCATCTTAGTATTTTGTTCTGATTTAATTTCTTGCC
Source organism: Melospiza melodia melodia (assembly GCF_035770615.1). Lineage (NCBI taxonomy): Eukaryota > Metazoa > Chordata > Aves > Passeriformes > Passerellidae > Melospiza > Melospiza melodia. Next base: position 75,158 of record NC_086194.1, read on the forward strand.
CATCTTGGGGTTTTCCCTGGTCAGTTTCAGGGGATTTTTCTTGCCCATCTTGGGTTCTTTTCTGGTTTTTTTTTTCTGGGTTTTTCTTAGGGTTTTTGTCCGTATTTTTTTTTTCTGGGATTTTTCTCGCCCATCTCGGGGTTCTATTGTGGGCTTTTTCTTGCCCATCTTGGGGTTTTCTTCGGCGTTGTTTTCTTACCCATTTTGTTGTTGTTGTTGTTTGGGTTTTTTTGTTTGTTTAGTTTTGGGGTTTTTTTTCCTGGTTTTTTTTTTTTTTTCCTGAGGTATTTCTGGGATTTTTCTTACCCATCTTGGGGTTTTTTTCGGGGGGGCGGCGGTTTTCTCGCCCATCTCGAGGTTTTTTTCTGTGGGTTTGTTTTTTGTTGCATTTTCTTTCTTTTCTTTTTCTTTTTTTACCCCCTAGGTTACTCCTTGCCCTCCTGGTTTTTTCTTTACGGCCGTATTTACGACAGTCGCGCTTTACGGCACCTTTTACGACAGTCGCGCTTTACGGCCGTATTTACGACAGTCGCGCTTTACGGCCGTATTTACGACAGTCGCGCTTTACGGCACCTTTTACGACAGTCGCGCTTTACGGCACCTTTTACGACAGTCGCGCTTTGCGGCACCTTTTACGACAGTCGCGCTTTACGGCCGTATTTACGACAGTCGCGCTTTACGGCCGTATTTACGACAGTCGCGCTTTACGGCACCTTTTACGACAGTCGCGCTTTACAGCCGTATTTACGAAAGTCGCGTTTTACAGCACCTTTTACGACAGTCGCGCTTTACGGCCGTATTTACGACAGTCGCGCTTTACGGCACCTTTTACGACAGTCGAGCTTTACGGCACCTTTTACGACAGTCGCGCTTTACGGCCGTATTTACGACAGTCGAGCTTTACGGCACCTTTTACGACAGTCGCGCTTTACGGCCGTATTTACGACAGTCGCGCTTTACGGCACCTTTTACGACAGTCGTGCTGTACGGCCGTATTTAAGACAGTCGCGCTTTACGGCACCTTTTACGACAGTCGCGCTTTACGGCCGTATTTACGACAGTCGCGCTTTACGGCACCTTTTACGACAGTCAGGCTTTACGGCCGTATTTAAGACAGTCGCGCTTTACGGCCGTATTTACGACAGTCGCGCTTTACGGCACCTTTTACGACAGTCGCGCTTTACGGCCGTATTTACGACAGTCGCGCTTTACGGCCGTATTTACGACAGTCGCACTTTACGGCACCTTTTACGACAGTCGCGCTTTACGGCCGTATTTACGACAGTCGCGCTTTACGGCACCTTTTACGACAGTCGCGCTTTACGGCCGTATTTACGACAGTCGCGCTTTACGGCCGCATTTACGACAGTCGCGCTTTACGGCCGTATTTACGACAGTCGCGCTTTACGGCACCTTTTACGACAGTCGCGCTTTACGGCCGTATTTACGACAGTCGCGCTTTACGGCCGTATTTACGACAGTCGCGCTTTACTGCCGTATTTACGACAGTCGCGCTTTACGGCCGTATTTACGACAGTCGCACTTTACGGCCCCTTTTACAAAAGTCGCGCTTTACGGCCGTATTTACGACAGACGCGCTTTACGGCCGTATTTACGACAGTCGTGATTACGGCCGTATTTACGACAGTCGAGCTTTACGGCACCTTTTACGACAGTCGCGCTTTACGGCACCTTTTACGACAGTCGCGCTTTACGGCCGTATTTACGACAGTCGCGCTTTACGGCCGTATTTACGACAGCCGCGCTTTACGGCACCTTTTCCGACAGTCCCGCTTTACGGCCGTATTTACGACAGTCGCGCTTTACGGCACCTTTTACGACAGTCGCGCTTTACGGCCGTATTTACGACAGTCGCGCTTTACGGCCGTATTTACGACAGTCGCGCTTTACGGCACCTTTTACGACAGTCGCGCTTTACGGCACCTTTTACGACAGTCGCGCTTTACGGCCGTATTTACGACAGTCGCGCTTTACGGCACCTTTTACGACAGTCGCGCTTTACGGCCGCATTTACGACTGTCGCGCTTTACGGCCGTATTTACGACAGTCGCGCTTTACGGCACCTTTTACGACAGTCGCGCTTTACGGCACCTTTTACGACAGTCGCGCTTTACGGCCGTATTTACGACAGTCGCGCTTTACGGCACCTTTTACGACAGTCGCGCTTTACGGCCGTATTTACGACAGTCGCGCTTTACGGCCGTATTTACGACAGTCGCGCTTTACGGCACCTTTTACGACAGTCGCGCTTTACGGCCGTATTTACGACAGTCGCGCTTTACGGCACCTTTTACGACAGTCGCGCTTTACGGCCGTATTTACGACAGTCGCGCTTTACGGCACCTTTTACGACAGTCGCGCTTTACGGCCGTATTCACGACAGTCGCGCTTTACGGCCGTATTCACGACAGTCGCGCTTTACGGCCGCATTTACGACAGTCGCGCTTTACGGCCGTATTTACGACAGTCGCACTTTACGGCACCTTTTACGACAGTCGCGCTTTACGGCCGTATTTACGACAGTCGCGCTTTACGGCACCTTTTACGACAGTCGCGCTTTACGGCCGTATTTACGACAGCCGCGCTTTACGGCACCTTTTACGACAGTCGCGCTTTACGGCCGTATTTACGACAGTCGCGCTTTACGGCCGTATTTACGACAGTCGCGCTTTACGGCCGTATTTACGACAGTCGCGCTTTACGGCCGTATTTACGACAGTCGCGCTTTACGGCACCTTTTACGACAGTCGCGCTTTACGGCACCTTTTACGACAGTCGCGCTTTACGGCCGTATTTACGACAGTCGCGCTTTACGGCCGTATTTACGACAGCCGCGCTTTACGGCACCTTTTACGACAGTCGCGCTTTACGGCCGTATTTACGACAGCCGCGCTTTACGGCACCTTTTACGACAGTCGCGCTTTACGGCCGTATTTACGACAGTCGCGCTTTACGGCACCTTTTACGACAGTCGCGCTTTACGGCCGTATTTACGACAGTCGCGCTTTACGGCACCTTTTACGACAGTCGCGCTTTACGGCCGTATTTACGACAGTCGCGCTTTACGGCCGTATTTACGACAGTCGCGCTTTACGGCACCTTTTACGACAGTCGCGCTTTACGGCACCTTTTACGACAGTCGCGCTTTACGGCCGTATTTACGACAGTCGCGCTTTACGGCCGTATTTACGACAGTCGCGCTTTACGGCACCTTTTACGACAGTCGCGCTTTACGGCCGTATTTACGACAGTCGCGCTTTACGGCCGTATTTACGACAGTCGCGCTTTACGGCACCTTTTACGACAGTCGCGCTTTACGGCCCGTATTTACGACAGTCGCGCTTAACGGCCGTATTTACGACAGTCGCGCTTTACGGCACCTTTTACGACAGTCGCGCTTTACGGCCGTATTTACGACAGTCGCGCTTTACGGCACCTTTTACGACAGTCGCGCTTACGGCCGTATTTACGACAGTCGCGCTTTACGGCACCTTTTACGACAGTCGCGCTTTACGGCCGTATTTACGACAGTCGCGCTTTGACGGCCGTATTTACGACAGTCGCGCTTTACGGCCGTATTTACGACAGTCGCGCTTACGGCCGTATTTACGACAGTCGCGCTTTACGGCACCTTTTACGACAGTCGCGCTTTACGGCACCTTTTACGACAGTCGCGCTTTACGGCACCTTTTACGACAGTCGCGCTTTACGGCCGTATTTACGACAGTCGCGCTTTACGGCAGTCTTTACGACAGTCGCGCTTTACGGCCGTATTTACGACAGTCGCGCTTTACGGCCGTATTTACGACAGTCGCGCTTTACGGCACCTTTTACGACAGTCGCGCTTTACGGCCGTATTTACGACAGTCGCGCTTTACGGCCGTATTTACGACAGTCGCGCTTTACGGCCGTATTTACGACAGTCGCGCTTTACGGCACCTTTTACGACAGTCGCGCTTTACGGCACCTTTTACGACAGTCGCGCTTTACGGCCGTATTCACGACAGTCGCGCTTTACGACCGTATTTACGACAGTCGCGCTTTACGGCACCTTTTACGACAGTCGCGCTTTACGGCCGTTTTTACGACAGTCGCGCTTTACGGCACCTTTTACGACAGTCGCGTTTTACGGCCGTATTTACGACAGTCGCGCTTTACGGCACCTTTTACGACAGTCGCGCTTTACGGCCGTATTTACGACAGTCGCGCTTTACGGCACCTTTTAATACAGTCGCGCTTTACGGCCGTATTTACGACAGTCGCGCTTTACGGCCGTATTTACGACAGTCGCGCTTTACGGCACCTTTTACGACAGTCGCGCTTTACGGCCGTATTTACGACAGTCGCGCTTTACGGCACCTTTTATGACAGTCGCGCTTTACGGCCGTATTTACGACAGTCGCGCTTTACGGCACCTTTTACGACAGTCGCGCTTTACGGCACCTTTTACGACAGTCGCGCTTTACGGCACCTTTTACGACAGTCGCGCTTTACGGCCGTATTTACGACAGCCGCGCTTTACGGCACCTTTTACGACAGTCGCGCTTTACGGCCGTATTTACGACAGTCGCGCTTTACGGCCGTATTTACGACAGTCGCGCTTTACGGCCGTATTTACGACAGTCGCGCTTTACGGCACCTTTTACGACAGTCGCGCTTTACGGCCGTATTTACGACAGTCGCGCTTTACGGCCGTATTTACGACAGTCGCGCTTTACGGCACCTTTTACGACAGTCGCGCTTTACGGCCGTATTTACGACAGTCGCGCTTTACGGCCGTATTCACGACAATCGCGCTTTACGGCCGTATTTACGACAGTCGCGCTTTACGGCCGTATTTACGACAGTCGCGCTTTACGGCACCTTTTACGACAGTCGCGCTTTACGGCACCTTTTACGACAGTCGCGCTTTACGGCCGTATTTACGACAGTCGCGCTTTACGGCACCTTTTACGACAGTCGCGCTTTACGGCCGTATTTACGACAGTCGCGCTTTACGGCACCTTTTACGACAGTCACGCTTTACGGCCGTATTTACGACAGTCGCGCTTTACGGCCGTATTTACGACAGTCGCGCTTTACGGCCGCATTTACGACAGTCGCGCTTTACGGCCGTATTTACGACAGTCGCGCTTTACGGCACCTTTTACGACAGTCGCGCTTTACGGCCGTATTTACGACAGTCGCGCTTTACGGCCGTATTTACGACAGTCGCGCTTTACGGCCGTATTTACGACAGTCGCGCTTTACGGCACCTTTTACGACAGTCGCGCTTTACGGCCGTATTTACGACAGTCGCGCTTTACGGCACCTTTTACGACAGTCGCGCTTTACGGCACCTTTTACGACAGTCGCGCTTTACGGCCGTATTTACGACAGTCGCGCTTTACGGCCGTATTTACGACAGTCGCGCTTTACGGCCGCATTTACGACAGTCGCGCTTTACGGCCGTATTTACGACAGCCGCGCTTTACGGCACCTTTTACGACAGTCGCGCTTTACGGCCGTATTTACGACAGTCGCGCTTTACGGCACCTTTTACGACAGTCGCGCTTTACGGCCGTATTTACGACAGTCGCGCTTTACGGCACCTTTTACGACAGTCGCGCTTTACGGCACCTTTTACGACAGTCGCGCTTTACGGCCGTATTTACGACAGTCGCGCTTTACGGCACCTTTTACGACAGTCGCGCTTTACGGCACCTTTTACGACAGTCGCGCTTTACGGCACCTTTTACGACAGTCGCGCTTTACGGCCGTATTTACGACAGTCGCGCTTTACGGCACCTTTTACGACAGTCGCGCTTTACGGCACCTTTTACGACAGTCGCGCTTTACGGCCGTATTTACGACAGTCGCGCTTTACGGCCGTATTTACGACAGTCGCGCTTTACGGCACCTTTTACGACAGTCGAGCTTTACGGCCGTATTTACGACAGTCGCGCTTTACGGCACCTTTTACGACAGTCGCGCTTTACGGCACCTTTTACGACAGTCGCGCTTTACGGCCGTATTTACGACAGTCGCGCTTTACGGCACCTTTTACGACAGTCGCGCTTTACGGCCGTATTTACGACAGTCGCGCTTTACGGCACCTTTTACGACAGTCGCGCTTTACGGCCGTATTTACGACAGTCGCGCTTTACGGCCGTATTTACGACAGTCGCGCTTTACGGCCGTATTTACGACAGTCGCGCTTTACGGCACCTTTTACGACAGTCGCGCTTTACGGCACCTTTTACGACAGTCGCGCTTTACGGCCGTATTTACGACAGTCGCGCTTTACGGCAGTCTTTACGACAGTCGCGCTTTACGGCCGTATTTACGACAGTCGCGCTTTACGGCCGTATTTACGACAGTCGCGCTTTACGGCCGTATTTACGACAGTCGCGCTTTACGGCACCTTTTACGACAGTCGCGCTTTACGGCCGTATTTACGACAGTCGCGCTTTACGGCACCTTTTACGACAGTCGCGCTTTACGGCCGTATTTACGACAGTCGCGCTTTACGGCACCTTTTACGACAGTCGCGCTTTACGGCACCTTTTACGACAGTCGCGCTTTACGGCCGTATTCACGACAGTCGCGCTTTACGACCGTATTTACGACAGTCGCGCTTTACGGCACCTTTTACGACAGTCGCGCTTTACGGCCGTTTTTACGACAGTCGCGCTTTACGGCACCTTTTACGACAGTCGCGTTTTACGGCCGTATTTACGACAGTCGCGCTTTACGGCACCTTTTACGACAGTCGCGCTTTACGGCCGTATTTACGACAGTCGCGCTTTACGGCACCTTTTAATACAGTCGCGCTTTACGGCCGTATTTACGACAGTCGCGCTTTACGGCACCTTTTACGACAGTCGCGTTTTACGGCCGTATTTACGACAGTCGCGCTTTACGGCACCTTTTACGACAGTCGCGCTTTACGGCCGTATTTACGACAGTCGCGCTTTACGGCACCTTTTAATACAGTCGCGCTTTACGGCCGTATTTACGACAGTCGCGCTTTACTGCCGTATTTACGACAGTCGCGCTTTACGGCACCTTTTACGACAGTCGCGCTTTACGGCCGTATTTACGACAGTCGCGCTTTACGGCACCTTTTATGACAGTCGCGCTTTACGGCCGTATTTACGACAGTCGCGCTTTACGGCACCTTTTACGACAGTCGCGCTTTACGGCACCTTTTACGACAGTCGCGCTTTACGGCCGTATTTACGACAGCCGCGCTTTACGGCACCTTTTACGACAGTCGCGCTTTACGGCCGTATTTACGACAGTCGCGCTTTACGGCCGTATTTACGACAGTCGCGCTTTACGGCCATATTTACGACAGTCGCGCTTTACGGCCGTATTTACGACAGCCGCGCTTTACGGCACCTTTTACGACAGTCGCGCTTTACGGCCGTATTTACGACAGTCGCGCTTTACGGCACCTTTTACGACAGTCGCGCTTTACGGCCGTATTTACGACAGTCGCGCTTTACGGCCGTATTTACGACAATCGCGCTTTACGGCCGTATTTACGACAGTCGCGCTTTACGGCCGTATTTACGACAGTCGCGCTTTACGGCCGTATTTACGACAGTCGCGCTTTACGGCACCTTTTACGACAGTCGCGCTTTACGGCCGTATTTACGACAGTCGCGCTTTACGGCACCTTTTACGACAGTCGCGCTTTACGGCCGTATTTACGACAGTCGCGCTTTACGGCACCTTTTACGACAGTCACGCTTTACGGCCGTATTTACGACAGTCGCGCTTTACGGCCGTATTTACGACAGTCGCGCTTTACGGCCGCATTTACGACAGTCGCGCTTTACGGCCGTATTTACGACAGTCGCGCTTTACGGCACCTTTTACGACAGTCGCGCTTTACGGCCGTATTTACGACAGTCGCGCTTTACGGCCGTATTTACGACAGTCGCGCTTTACTGCCGTATTTACGACAGTCGCGCTTTACGGCACCTTTTACGACAATCGCGCTTTACGGCCGTATTTACGACAGTCGCGCTTTACGGCACCTTTTACGACAGTCGCGCTTTACGGCCGTATTTACGACATTCGCGCTTTACGGCCGTATTTACGACAGTCGCGCTTTACGGCACCTTTTACGACAGTCGCGCTTTACGGCCGTATTTACGACAGTCGCGCTTTACGGCCGTATTTACGACAGTCGCGCTTTACGGCACCTTTTACGACAGTCGCGCTTTACGGCCGTATTTACGACAGTCGCGCTTTACGGCACCTTTTACGACAGTCGTGCTTTACGGCCGTATTTACGACAGTCGAGCTTTACGGCACCTTTTACGACAGTCGCGCTTTACGGCACCTTTTACGACAGTCGCGCTTTACGCCTGTATTTACGACAGTCGCGCTTTACGGCCGTATTTACGACAGTCGCGCTTTACGCCTGTATTTACGACAGTCGCGCTTTACGGCCGTATTTACGACAGTCGCGCTTTACGGCACCTTTTACGACAGTCGCGCTTTACGGCCGTATTTACGACAGTCGCGCTTTACGGCACCTTTTACGACAGTCGCGCTTTACGGCCGTATTTACGACAGTCGCGCTTTACGGCCGTATTTACGACAGTCGCGCTTTACGGCACCTTTTACGACAGTCGCGCTTTACGGCACCTTTTACGACAGTCGCGCTTTACGGCCGTATTTACGACAGTCGCGCTTTACGGCACCTTTTACGACAGTCGAGCTTTACGGCCGTATTTACGACAGTCGCGCTTTACGGCACCTTTTACGACAGTCGCGCTTTACGGCCGTATTTACGACAGTCGCGCTTTACGGCACCTTTTACGACAGTCGCGCTTCGTACGGCCGTATTTACGACAGTCGCGCTTTACGGCCGTATTTACGACAGTCGCGCTTTACGGCCGTATTTACGACAGTCGCGCTTTACGGAACCTTTTACGACAGTCGCGCTTTACGGCACCTTTTACGACAGTCGCGCTTTACGGCCCCTTTTACGACAGTCGGGCTTTACGGCCGTATTTACGACAGTCGCGCTTTACGGCCCCTTTTACGACAGTCGGGCTTTACGGCCGTATTTACGACAGTCGCGCTTTACGGCCGTATTTACGACAGTCGCGCTTTACGGCACCTTTTACGACAGTCGCGCTTTACGGCCGTATTTACGACAGTCGCGCTTTACGGCCGTATTTACGACAGTCGCGCTTTACGGCACCTTTTACGACAGTCGAGCTTTACGGCCGTATTTACGACAGTCGCGCTTTACGGCCGTATTACGACAGTCGCGCTTTACGGCCGTATTTACGACAGTCGCGCTTTACGGAACCTTTTACGACAGTCGCGCTTTACGGCACCTTTTACGACAGTCGCGCTTTACGGCCCCTTTTACGACAGTCGGGCTTTACGGCCGTATTTACGACAGTCGCGCTTTACGGCACCTTTTACGACAGTCGCGCTTTACGGCCGTATTTACGACAGTCGCGCTTTACGGCACCTTTTACGACAGTCGTGCTTTACGGCACCATTTACGACAGTCGCGCTTTACGGCACCTTTTACGACAGTCGCGCTTTACGGCACCTTTTACGACAGTCGCGCTTTACGGCACCTTTTACGACAGTCGCGCTTTACGGCCGTATTTACGACAGTCGCGCTTTACGGCACCTTTTACGACAGTCGCGCTTTACGGCACCTTTTACGACAGTCGCGCTTTACGGCCGTATTTACGACAGTCGCGCTTTACGGCACCTTTTACGACAGTCGCGCTTTACGGCACCTTTTTTGACAGTCGCGCTTTACGGCACCTTTTACGACAGTCGCGCTTTACGGCCGTTTTTACGACAGTCGCGCTTTACGGCCGTCTTTACGACAGTCGCGCTTTACGGCACCTTTTACGACAGTCGCGCTTTACGGCACCTTTTACGACAGTCGCGCTTTACGGCCGTATTTACGACAGTCGCGCTTTACGGCCGTATTTACGACAGTCGCGCTTTACGGCACCTTTTACGACAGTCGCGCTTTACGGCCGTATTTACGACAGTCGCGCTTTACGGCCGCATTTACGACAGTCGCGCTTTACGGCCGTATTTACGACAGTCGCGCTTTACGGCACCTTTTACGACAGTCGCGCTTTACGGCCGTATTTACGACAGTCGCGCTTTACGGCCGCATTTACGACAGTCGCGCTTTACGGCACTTTTTACGACAGTCGCGCTTTACGGCCGTATTTACGACAGTCGCGCTTTACGGCACCTTTTACGACAGTCGCGCTTTACGGCCGTATTTACGACAGTCGCGCTTTACGGCCGTATTTACGACAGTCGCGCTTTACGGCACCTTTTACGACAGTCGAGCTTTACGGCCGTATTTACGACAGTCGCGCTTTACGGCCGTATTTACGACAGTCGCGCTTTACGGCCGTATTTACGACAGTCGCGCTTTACGGCACCTTTTACGACAGTCGCGCTTACGGCACCTTACGACAGTCGCGCTTTACGGCCCTTTTACGACAGTCGGGCTTTACGGCCGTATTACGACAGTCGCGCTTTACGGCACCTTTTACGACAGTCGCGCTTTACGGCCGTATTTACGACAGTCGCGCTTTACGGCACCTTTTACGACAGTCGTGCTTTACGGCCGTATTTACGACAGTCGCGCTTTACGGCCGTATTTACGACAGTCGCGCTTTACGGCCGCATTTACGACAGTCGCGCTTTACGCACTTTTACGACAGTCGCGCTTTACGGCCGTATTTACGACAGTCGCGCTTTACGGCACCTTTTACGACAGTCGCGCTTTACGGCCGTATTTACGACAGTCGCGCTTTACGGCCGTATTTACGACAGTCGCGCTTTACGGCACCTTTTACGACAGTCGAGCTTTACGGCCGTATTTACGACAGTCGCGCTTTACGGCCGTATTTACGACAGTCGCGCTTTACGGCCGTATTTACGACAGTCGCGCTTTACGGCACCTTTTACGACAGTCGCGCTTTACGGCACCTTTTACGACAGTCGCGCTTTACGGCCCCTTTTACGACAGTCGGGCTTTACGGCCGTATTTACGACAGTCGCGCTTTACGGCACCTTTTACGACAGTCGCGCTTTACGGCCGTATTTACGACAGTCGCGCTTTACGGCACCTTTTACGACAGTCGTGCTTTACGGCCGTATTTACGACAGTCGTGCTTTACGGCCGTATTTACGACAGTCGCGCTTTACGGCACCTTTTACGACAGTCGCGCTTTACGGCCGTATTTACGACAGTCGCGCTTTACGGCCGTATTTACGACAGTCGCGCTTTACGGCCGTATTTACGACAGTCGCGCTTTACGGCACCTTTTACGACAGTCGCGCTTTACGGCCGTATTTACGACAGTCGCGCTTTACGGCACCTTTTACGACAGTCGAGCTTTACGGCCGTATTTACGACAGTCGCGCTTTACGGCCGTATTTACGACAGTCGCGCTTTACGGCCGTATTTACGACAGTCTCGCTTTACGGCACCTTTTACGACAGTCGCGCTTTACGGCACCTTTTACGACAGTCGCGCTTTACGGCCCCTTTTACGACAGTCGGGCTTTACGGCCGTATTTACGACAGTCGCGCTTTACGGCACCTTTTACGACAGTCGCGCTTTACGGCCGTATTTACGACAGTCGCGCTTTACGGCCGTATTTACGACAGTCGCGCTTTACGGCCGCATTTACGACAGTCGCGCTTTACGGCCGCATTTACGACAGTCGCGCTTTACGGCACCTTTTACGACAGTCGCGCTTTACGGCCGTATTTACGACAGTCGCGCTTTACGGCACCTTTTACGACAGTCGCGCTTTACGGCCGTATTTACGACAGTCGCGCTTTACGGCACCTTTTACGACAGTCGCGCTTTACGGCCGTATTTACGACAGTCGCGCTTTACGGCCGTATTTACGACAGTCGCGCTTTACGGCACCTTTTACGACAGTCGCGCTTTACGGCCGTATTTACGACAGTCGCGCTTTACGGCACCTTTTACGACAGTCGAGCTTTACGGCCGTATTTACGACAGTCGCGCTTTACGGCCGTATTTACGACAGTCGCGCTTTACGGCACCTTTTACGACAGTCGCGCTTTACGGCCGTATTTACGACAGTCGCGCTTTACGGCACCTTTTACGACAGTCGCGCTTTACGGCCGTATTTACGACAGTCGCGCTTTACGGCCGTATTTACGACAGTCGCGCTTTACGGCACCTTTTACGACAGTCGCGCTTTACGGCACCTTTTACGACAGTCGCGCTTTACGGCCGTATTTACGACAGTCGCGCTTTACTGCACCTTTTACGACAGTCGCGCTTTACGGCCGTATTTACGACAGTCGCGCTTTACGGCACCTTTTACGACAGTCGCGCTTTACGGCCGTATTTACGACAGTCGCGCTTTACGGCACCTTTTACGACAGTCGCGCTTTACGGCCGTATTTACGACAGTCGCGCTTTACGGCACCTTTTACGACAGTCGCGCTTTACGGCCGTATTTACGACAGTCGCGCTTTACGGCCGTATTTACGACAGTCGCGCTTTACGGCACCTTTTACGACAGTCGCGCTTTACGGCACCTTTTACGACAGTCGCGCTTTACGGCCGTATTTACGACAGTCGCGCTTTACGGCACCTTTTACGACAGTCGAGCTTTACGGCCGTATTTACGACAGTCGCGCTTTACGGCAGTCTTTACGACAGTCGCGCTTTACGGCCGTATTTACGACAGTCGCGCTTTACGGCACCTTTTACGACAGTCGAGCTTTACGGCCGTATTTACGACAGTCGCGCTTTACGGCCGTATTTACGACAGTCGCGCTTTACGGCCGTATTTACGACAGTCGCGCTTTACGGAACCTTTTACGACAGTCGCGCTTTACAGCACCTTTTACGACAGTCGCGCCATACGGCCCCTTTTAAGACAGTCGGGCTTTACGGCCGTATTTACGACAGTCGCGCTTTACGGCCCCTTTTTGCGACAGTCGGGCTTTACGGCCGTATTTACGACAGTCGCGCTTTACGGCCGTATTTACGACAGTCGCGCTTTACGGCACCTTTTACGACAGTCGCGCTTTACGGCCGTATTTACGACAGTCGCGCTTTACGGCCGTATTTACGACAGTCGCGCTTTACGGCACCTTTTACGACAGTCGAGCTTTACGGCCGTATTTACGACAGTCGCGCTTTACGGCCGTATTTACGACAGTCGCGCTTTACGGCCGTATTTACGACAGTCGCGCTTTACGGAACCTTTTACGACAGTCGCGCTTTACGGCACCTTTTACGACAGTCGCGCTTTACGGCCCCTTTTACGACAGTCGGGCTTTACGGCCGTATTTACGACAGTCGCGCTTTACGGCACCTTTTACGACAGTCGCGCTTTACGGCCGTATTTACGACAGTCGCGCTTTACGGCACCTTTTACGACAGTCGTGCTTTACGGCACCATTTACGACAGTCGCGCTTTACGGCACCTTTTACGACAGTCGCGCTTTACGGCACCTTTTACGACAGTCGCGCTTTACGGCCGTATTTACGACAGTCGCGCTTTACGGCCGTATTTACGACAGTCGCGCTTTACGGCACCTTTTACGACAGTCGCGCTTTACGGCACCTTTTTTGACAGTCGCGCTTTACGGCACCTTTTACGACAGTCGCGCTTTACGGCCGTTTTTACGACAGTCGCGCTTTACGGCCGTCTTTACGACAGTCGCGCTTTACGGCACCTTTTACGACAGTCGCGCTTTACGGCACCTTTTACGACAGTCGCGCTTTACGGCACTTTTTACGACAGTCGCGCTTTACGGCCGTATTTACGACAGTCGCGCTTTACGGCACCTTTTACGACAGTCGCGCTTTACGGCCGTATTTACGACAGTCGCGCTTTACGGCCGTATTTACGACAGTCGCGCTTTACGGCCGCATTTACGACAGTCGCGCTTTACGGCCGTATTTACGACAGTCGCGCTTTACGGCACCTTTTACGACAGTCGCGCTTTACGGCCGTATTTACGACAGTCGCGCTTTACGGCACCTTTTACGACAGTCGCGCTTTACGGCCGCATTTACGACAGTCGCGCTTTACGGCCGTATTTACGACAGTCGCGCTTTACGGCACCTTTTACGACAGTCGCGCTTTACGGCACCTTTTACGACAGTCGCGCTTTACGGCCGTATTTACGACAGTCGCGCTTTACGGCACCTTTTACGACAGTCGCGCTTTACGGCCGTATTTACGACAGTCGCGCTTTACGGCCGTATTTACGACAGTCGCGCTTTACGGCACCTTTTACGACAGTCGCGCTTTACGGCCGTATTTACGACAGTCGCGCTTTAACGGCACCTTTTACGACAGTCGAGCTTTACGGCCGTATTTACGACAGTCGCGCTTTACGGCCGTATTTACGACAGTCGCGCTTTACGGCCGTATTTACGACAGTCGCGCTTTACGGCCGTATTTACGACAGTCGCGCTTTACGGCACCTTTTACGACAGTCGCGCTTTACGGCCGTATTTACGACAGTCGCGCTTTACGGCACCTTTTACGACAGTCGAGCTTTACGGCCGTATTTACGACAGTCGCGCTTTACGGCCGTATTTACGACAGTCGCGCTTTACGGCCGTATTTACGACAGTCACGCTTTACGGCACCTTTTACGACAGTCGCGCTTTACGGCACCTTTTACGACAGTCGCGCTTTACGGCCCCTTTTACGACAGTCGGGCTTTACGGCCGTATTTACGACAGTCGCGCTTTACGGCACCTTTTACGACAGTCGCGCTTTACGGCCGTATTTACGACAGTCGCGCTTTACGGCCGTATTTACGACAGTCGCGCTTTACGGCCGCATTTACGACAGTCGCGCTTTACGGCCGTATTTACGACAGTCGCGCTTTACGGCACCTTTTACGACAGTCGCGCTTTACGGCCGTATTTACGACAGTCGCGCTTTACGGCACCTTTTACGACAGTCGCGCTTTACGGCCATATTTACGACAGTCGCGCTTTACGGCACCTTTTACGACAGTCGCGCTTTACGGCCGTATTTACGACAGTCGCGCTTTACGGCCGTATTTACGACAGTCGCGCTTTACGGCACCTTTACGACAGTCGCGCTTTACGGCCGTATTTACGACAGTCGCGCTTTACGGCACCTTTTACGACAGTCGAGCTTTACGGCCGTATTTACGACAGTCGCGCTTTACGGCCGTATTTACGACAGTCGCGCTTTACGGCCGTATTTAAGACAGTCGCGCTTTACGGCCGCGTTTACGACAGTCGAGCTTTACGGCCGTATTTACGACAGTCGCGCTTTACGGCCGTATTTACGACAGTCGCGCTTTACGGCCGTATTTACGACAGTCGCGCTTTACGGCACCTTTTACGACAGTCGCGCTTTACGGCACCTTTTACGACAGTCGCGCTTTACGGCCCCTTTTACGACAGTCGGGCTTTACGGCCGTATTTACGACAGTCGCGCTTTACGGCACCTTTTACGACAGTCGCGCTTTACGGCCGTATTTACGACAGTCGCGCTTTACGGCACCTTTTACGACAGTCGTGCTTTACGGCCGTATTTACGACAGTCGTGCTTTACGGCCGTATTTACGACAGTCGCGCTTTACGGCACCTTTTACGACAGTCGCGCTTTACGGCCGTATTTACGACAGTCGCGCTTTACGGCCGTATTTACGACAGTCGCGCTTTACGGCCGTATTTACGACAGTCGCGCTTTACGGCACCTTTTACGACAGTCGCGCTTTACGGCCGTATTTACGACAGTCGCGCTTTACGGCACCTTTTACGACAGTCGAGCTTTACGGCCGTATTTACGACAGTCGCGCTTTACGGCCGTATTTACGACAGTCGCGCTTTACGGCCGTATTTACGACAGTCACGCTTTACGGCACCTTTTACGACAGTCGCGCTTTACGGCACCTTTTACGACAGTCGCGCTTTACGGCCCCTTTTACGACAGTCGGGCTTTACGGCCGTATTTACGACAGTCGCGCTTTACGGCACCTTTTACGACAGTCGCGCTTTACGGCCGTATTTACGACAGTCGCGCTTTACGGCCGTATTTACGACAGTCGCGCTTTACGGCCGCATTTACGACAGTCGCGCTTTACGGCCGTATTTACGACAGTCGCGCTTTACGGCACCTTTTACGACAGTCGCGCTTTACGGCCGTATTTACGACAGTCGCGCTTTACGGCACCTTTTACGACAGTCGCGCTTTACGGCCGTATTTACGACAGTCGCGCTTTACGGCACCTTTTACGACAGTCGCGCTTTACGGCCGTATTTACGACAGTCGCGCTTTACGGCCGTATTTACGACAGTCGCGCTTTACGGCACCTTTTACGACAGTCGCGCTTTACGGCCGTATTTACGACAGTCGCGCTTTACGGCACCTTTTACGACAGTCGAGCTTTACGGCCGTATTTACGACAGTCGCGCTTTACGGCCGTATTTACGACAGTCGCGCTTTACGGCACCTTTTACGACAGTCGCGCTTTACGGCCGTATTTACGACAGTCGCGCTTTACGGCACCTTTTACGACAGTCGCGCTTTACGGCCGTATTTACGACAGTCGCGCTTTACGGCCGTATTTACGACAGTCGCGCTTTACGGCACCTTTTACGACAGTCGCGCTTTACGGCACCTTTTACGACAGTCGCGCTTTACGGCCGTATTTACGACAGTCGCGCTTTACTGCACCTTTTACGACAGTCGCGCTTTACGGCCGTATTTACGACAGTCGCGCTTTACGGCACCTTTACGACAGTCGCGCTTTACGGCCGTATTTACGACAGTCGCGCTTTACGGCACCTTTTACGACAGTCGCGCTTTACGGCCGTATTTACGACAGTCGCGCTTTACGGCACCTTTTACGACAGTCGCGCTTTACGGCCGTATTTACGACAGTCGCGCTTTACGGCCGTATTTACGACAGTCGCGCTTTACGGCACCTTTTACGACAGTCGCGCTTTACGGCACCTTTTACGACAGTCGCGCTTTACGGCCGTATTTACGACAGTCGCGCTTTACGGCACC
Source organism: Melospiza melodia melodia (assembly GCF_035770615.1). NCBI lineage: Eukaryota > Metazoa > Chordata > Aves > Passeriformes > Passerellidae > Melospiza > Melospiza melodia. The sequence continues at coordinate 92,245 of NC_086194.1, forward strand.
TTTTACGACAGTCGAGCTTTACGGCCGTATTTACGACAGTCGCGCTTTACGGCAGTCTTTACGACAGTCGCGCTTTACGGCCGTATTTACGACAGTCGCGCTTTACGGCACCTTTTACGACAGTCGAGCTTTACGGCCGTATTTACGACAGTCGCGCTTTACGGCCGTATTTACGACAGTCGCGCTTTACGGCCGTATTTACGACAGTCGCGCTTTACGGCACCTTTTACGACAGTCGCGCTTTACGGCCGTATTTACGACAGTCGCGCTTTACGGCCGTATTTACGACAGTCGCGCTTTACGGCACCTTTTACGACAGTCGAGCTTTACGGCCGTATTTACGACAGTCGCGCTTTACGGCCGTATTTACGACAGTCGCGCTTTACGGCCGTATTTACGACAGTCGCGCTTTACGGAACCTTTTACGACAGTCGCGCTTTACGGCACCTTTTACGACAGTCGCGCTTTACGGCCCCTTTTACGACAGTCGGGCTTTACGGCCGTATTTACGACAGTCGCGCTTTACGGCACCTTTTACGACAGTCGCGCTTTACGGCCGTATTTACGACAGTCGCGCTTTACGGCACCTTTTACGACAGTCGTGCTTTACGGCACCATTTACGACAGTCGCGCTTTACGGCACCTTTTACGACAGTCGCGCTTTACGGCACCTTTTACGACAGTCGCGCTTTACGGCCGTATTTACGACAGTCGCGCTTTACGGCCGTATTTACGACAGTCGCGCTTTACGGCACCTTTTACGACAGTCGCGCTTTACGGCACCTTTTACGACAGTCGCGCTTTACGGCACTTTTTACGACAGTCGCGCTTTACGGCCGTATTTACGACAGTCGCGCTTTACGGCACCTTTTACGACAGTCGCGCTTTACGGCCGTATTTACGACAGTCGCGCTTTACGGCCGTATTTACGACAGTCGCGCTTTACGGCCGCATTTACGACAGTCGCGCTTTACGGCCGTATTTACGACAGTCGCGCTTTACGGCACCTTTTACGACAGTCGCGCTTTACGGCCGTATTTACGACAGTCGCGCTTTACGGCCCCTTTTACGACAGTCGGGCTTTACGGCCGTATTTACGACAGTCGCGCTTTACGGCACCTTTTACGACAGTCGCGCTTTACGGCCGTATTTACGACAGTCGCGCTTTACGGCACCTTTTACGACAGTCGCGCTTTACGGCACCTTTTACGACAGTCGCGCTTTACGGCCCCTTTTACGACAGTCGGGCTTTACGGCCGTATTTACGACAGTCGCGCTTTACGGCACCTTTTACGACAGTCGCGCTTTACGGCCGTATTTACGACAGTCGCGCTTTACGGCACCTTTTACGACAGTCGTGCTTTACGGCCGTATTTACGACAGTCGTGCTTTACGGCCGTATTTACGACAGTCGCGCTTTACGGCACCTTTTACGACAGTCGCGCTTTACGGCCGTATTTACGACAGTCGCGCTTTACGGCCGCATTTACGACAGTCGCGCTTTACGGCCGTATTTACGACAGTCGCGCTTTACGGCACCTTTTACGACAGTCGCGCTTTACGGCCGTATTTACGACAGTCGCGCTTTACGGCACCTTTTACGACCCTCGAGCTTTACGGCCGTATTTACGACAGTCGCGCTTTACGGCCGTATTTACGACAGTCGCGCTTTACGGCCGTATTTACGACAGTCACGCTTTACGGCACCTTTTACGACAGTCGCGCTTTACGGCACCTTTTACGACAGTCGCGCTTTACGGCCCCTTTTACGACAGTCGGGCTTTACGGCCGTATTTACGACAGTCGCGCTTTACGGCACCTTTTACGACAGTCGCGCTTTACGGCCGTATTTACGACAGTCGCGCTTTACGGCCGTATTTACGACAGTCGCGCTTTACGGCCGCATTTACGACAGTCGCGCTTTACGGCCGTATTTACGACAGTCGCGCTTTACGGCACCTTTTACGACAGTCGCGCTTTACGGCCGTATTTACGACAGTCGCGCTTTACGGCACCTTTTACGACAGTCGCGCTTTACGGCCGTATTTACGACAGTCGCGCTTTACGGCACCTTTTACGACAGTCGCGCTTTACGGCCGTATTTACGACAGTCGCGCTTTACGGCCGTATTTACGACAGTCGCGCTTTACGGCACCTTTTACGACAGTCGCGCTTTACGGCCGTATTTACGACAGTCGCGCTTTACGGCACCTTTTACGACAGTCGAGCTTTACGGCCGTATTTACGACAGTCGCGCTTTACGGCCGTATTTACGACAGTCGCGCTTTACGGCCGTATTTAAGACAGTCGCGCTTTACGGCCGCGTTTACGACAGTCGCGCTTTACGGCCGTATTTACGACAGTCGCGCTTTACGGCACCTTTTACGACAGTCGCGCTTTACGGCCGTATTTACGACAGTCGCGCTTTACGGCCGTATTTACGACAGTCGCGCTTTACGGCACCTTTTACGACAGTCGCGCTTTACGGCACCTTTTACGACAGTCGCGCTTTACGGCCGTATTTACGACAGTCGCGCTTTACTGCACCTTTTACGACAGTCGCGCTTTACGGCCGTATTTACGACAGTCGCGCTTTACGGCACCTTTTACGACAGTCGCGCTTTACGGCCGTATTTACGACAGTCGCGCTTTACGGCACCTTTTACGACAGTCGCGCTTTACGGCCGTATTTACGACAGTCGCGCTTTACGGCCGTATTTACGACAGTCGCGCTTTACGGCACCTTTTACGACAGTCGCGCTTTACGGCACCTTTTACGACAGTCGCGCTTTACGGCCGTATTTACGACAGTCGCGCTTTACGGCACCTTTTACGACAGTCGAGCTTTACGGCCGTATTTACGACAGTCGCGCTTTACGGCAGTCTTTACGACAGTCGCGCTTTACGGCCGTATTTACGACAGTCGCGCTTTACTGCACCTTTTACGACAGTCGAGCTTTACGGCCGTATTTACGACAGTCGCGCTTTACGGCCGTATTTACGACAGTCGCGCTTTACGGCCGTATTTACGACAGTCGCGCTTTACGGAACCTTTTACGACAGTCGCGCTTTACAGCACCTTTTACGACAGTCGCGCTTTACGGCCCCTTTTAAGACAGTCGGGCTTTACGGCCGTATTTACGACAGTCGCGCTTTACGGCCCCTTTTACGACAGTCGGGCTTTACGGCCGTATTTACGACAGTCGCGCTTTACGGCCGTATTTACGACAGTCGCGCTTTACGGCACCTTTTACGACAGTCGCGCTTTACGGCCGTATTTACGACAGTCGCGCTTTACGGCCGTATTTACGACAGTCGCGCTTTACGGCACCTTTTACGACAGTCGAGCTTTACGGCCGTATTTACGACAGTCGCGCTTTACGGCCGTATTTACGACAGTCGCGCTTTACGGCCGTATTTACGACAGTCGCGCTTTACGGAACCTTTTACGACAGTCGCGCTTTACGGCACCTTTTACGACAGTCGCGCTTTACGGCCCCTTTTACGACAGTCGGGCTTTACGGCCGTATTTACGACAGTCGCGCTTTACGGCACCTTTTACGACAGTCGCGCTTTACGGCCGTATTTACGACAGTCGCGCTTTACGGCACCTTTTACGACAGTCGTGCTTTACGGCACCATTTACGACAGTCGCGCTTTACGGCACCTTTTACGACAGTCGCGCTTTACGGCACCTTTTACGACAGTCGCGCTTTACGGCCGTATTTACGACAGTCGCGCTTTACGGCCGTATTTACGAAAGTCGCGCTTTACGGCACCTTTTACGACAGTCGCGCTTTACGGCCGTATTTACGACAGTCGCGCTTTACGGCCGTATTTACGACAGTCGCGCTTTACGGCCGTATTTACGACAGTCGCGCTTTACGGCACCTTTTACGACAGTCGCGCTTTACGGCACCTTTTTTGACAGTCGCGCTTTACGGCACCTTTTACGACAGTCGCGCTTTACGGCCGTTTTTACGACAGTCGCGCTTTACGGCCGTCTTTACGACAGTCGCGCTTTACGGCACCTTTTACGACAGTCGCGCTTTACGGCACCTTTTACGACAGTCGCGCTTTACGGCACTTTTTACGACAGTCGCGCTTTACGGCCGTATTTACGACAGTCGCGCTTTACGGCACCTTTTACGACAGTCGCGCTTTACGGCCGTATTTACGACAGTCGCGCTTTACGGCCGTATTTACGACAGTCGCGCTTTACGGCCGCATTTACGACAGTCGCGCTTTACGGCCGTATTTACGACAGTCGCGCTTTACGGCACCTTTTACGACAGTCGCGCTTTACGGCCGTATTTACGACAGTCGCGCTTTACGGCCGCATTTACGACAGTCGCGCTTTACGGCCGTATTTACGACAGTCGCGCTTTACGGCACCTTTTACGACAGTCGCGCTTTACGGCCGTATTTACGACAGTCGCGCTTTACGGCCGTATTTACGACAGTCGCGCTTTACGGCACCTTTTACGACAGTCGCGCTTTACGGCACCTTTTACGACAGTCGCGCTTTACGGCCCCTTTTACGACAGTCGGGCTTTACGGCCGTATTTACGACAGTCGCGCTTTACGGCACCTTTTACGACAGTCGCGCTTTACGGCCGTATTTACGACAGTCGCGCTTTACGGCACCTTTTACGACAGTCGTGCTTTACGGCCGTATTTACGACAGTCGCGCTTTACGGCCGTATTTACGACAGTCGCGCTTTACGGCCGCATTTACGACAGTCGCGCTTTACGGCACTTTTTACGACAGTCGCGCTTTACGGCACCTTTTACGACAGTCGCGCTTTACGGCACCTTTTACGACAGTCGCGCTTTACGGCCGTATTTACGACAGTCGCGCTTTACGGCCGTATTTACGACAGTCGCGCTTTACGGCACCTTTTACGACAGTCGAGCTTTACGGCCGTATTTACGACAGTCGCGCTTTACGGCCGTATTTACGACAGTCGCGCTTTACGGCCGTATTTACGACAGTCGCGCTTTACGGCACCTTTTACGACAGTCGCGCTTTACGGCACCTTTTACGACAGTCGCGCTTTACGGCCCCTTTTACGACAGTCGGGCTTTACGGCCGTATTTACGACAGTCGCGCTTTACGGCACCTTTTACGACAGTCGCGCTTTACGGCCGTATTTACGACAGTCGCGCTTTACGGCACCTTTTACGACAGTCGTGCTTTACGGCCGTATTTACGACAGTCGTGCTTTACGGCCGTATTTACGACAGTCGCGCTTTACGGCACCTTTTACGACAGTCGCGCTTTACGGCCGTATTTACGACAGTCGCGCTTTACGGCCGTATTTACGACAGTCGCGCTTTACGGCACCTTTTACGACAGTCGCGCTTTATGGCCGTATTTACGACAGTCGCGCTTTACGGCACCTTTTACGACAGTCGAGCTTTACGGCCGTATTTACGACAGTCGCGCTTTACGGCCGTATTTACGACAGTCGCGCTTTACGGCCGTATTTACGACAGTCGCGCTTTACGGCACCTTTTACGACAGTCGCGCTTTACGGCACCTTTTACGACAGTCGCGCTTTACGGCCCCTTTTACGACAGTCGGGCTTTACGGCCGTATTTACGACAGTCGCGCTTTACGGCACCTTTTACGACAGTCGCGCTTTACGGCCGTATTTACGACAGTCGCGCTTTACGGCCGTATTTACGACAGTCGCGCTTTACGGCCGCATTTACGACAGTCGCGCTTTACGGCACCTTTTACGACAGTCGCGCTTTACGGCCGTATTTACGACAGTCGCGCTTTACGGCACCTTTTACGACAGTCGCGCTTTACGGCCGTATTTACGACAGTCGCGCTTTACGGCACCTTTTACGACAGTCGCGCTTTACGGCCGTATTTACGACAGTCGCGCTTTACGGCCGTATTTACGACAGTCGCGCTTTACGGCACCTTTTACGACAGTCGCGCTTTACGGCCGTATTTACGACAGTCGCGCTTTACGGCACCTTTTACGACAGTCGAGCTTTACGGCCGTATTTACGACAGTCGCGCTTTACGGCCGTATTTACGACAGTCGCGCTTTACGGCCGTATTTACGACAGTCGCGCTTTACGGCACCTTTTACGACAGTCGCGCTTTACGGCACCTTTTACGACAGTCGCGCTTTACGGCCCCTTTTACGACAGTCGGGCTTTACGGCCGTATTTACGACAGTCGCGCTTTACGGCACCTTTTACGACAGTCGCGCTTTACGGCCGTATTTACGACAGTCGCGCTTTACGGCACCTTTTACGACAGTCGTGCTTTACGGCCGTATTTACGACAGTCGCGCTTTACGGCACCTTTTACGACAGTCGCGCTTTACGGCACCTTTTACGACAGTCGCGCTTTACGGCCGTATTTACGACAGTCGCGCTTTACGGCCGTATTTACGACAGTCGCGCTTTACGGCCGTATTTACGACAGTCGCGCTTTACGGCACCTTTTACGACAGTCGCGCTTTACGGCCGTATTTACGACAGTCGCGCTTTACGGCCGTATTTACGACAGTCGCGCTTTACGGCACCTTTTACGACAGTCGCGCTTTACGGCACCTTTTTTGACAGTCGCGCTTTACGGCACCTTTTACGACAGTCGCGCTTTACGGCCGTTTTTACGACAGTCGCGCTTTACGGCCGTATTTACGACAGTCGCGCTTTACGGCACCTTTTACGACAGTCGCGCTTTACGGCCGTATTTACGACAGTCGCGCTTTACGGCCGTATTTACGACAGTCGCGCTTTACGGCCGCATTTACGACAGTCGCGCTTTACGGCCGTATTTACGACAGTCGCGCTTTACGGCCGTATTTACGACAGTCGCGCTTTACGGCCGCATTTACGACAGTCGCGCTTTACGGCCGCATTTACGACAGTCGCGCTTTATGGCCGTATTTACGACAGTCGCGCTTTACGGCACCTTTTACGACAGTCGCGTTTTACGGCCGTATTTACGACAGTCGCGCTTTACGGCACCTTTTACGACAGTCGCGCTTTACGGCCGTATTTACGACAGTCGCGCTTTACGGCACCTTTTATGACAGTCGCGCTTTACGGCACCTTTTACGACAGTCGCGCTTTACGGCCGTATTTACGACAGTCGCGCTTTACGGCACCTTTTACGACAGTCGCGCTTTACGGCCGTATTTACGACAGTCGCGCTTTACGGCCGTATTTACGACAGTCGCGCTTTACGGCCGTATTTACGACAGTCGCGCTTTACGGCACCTTTTACGACAGTCGCGTTTTACGGCCGTATTTACGACAGTCGCGCTTTACGGCACCTTTTACGACAGTCGCGCTTTACGGCCGTATTTACGACAGTCGCGCTTTACGGCACCTTTTATGACAGTCGCGCTTTACGGCACCTTTTACGACAGTCGCGCTTTACGGCCGTATTTACGACAGTCGCGCTTTACGGCACCTTTTACGACAGTCGCGCTTTACGGCCGTATTTACGACAGTCGCGCTTTACGGCACCTTTTACGACAGTCGCGCTTTACGGCCGTATTTACGACAGTCGCGCTTTACGGCCGTATTTACGACAGTCGCGCTTTACGGCCGTATTTACGACAGTCGCGCTTTACGGCCGTATTTACGACAGTCGCGCTTTACGGCACCTTTTACGACAGTCGCGCTTTACGGCCGTATTTACGACAGTCGCGCTTTACGGCACCTTTTACGACAGTCGCGCTTTACGGCCGTATTTACGACAGTCGCGCTTTACGGCACCTTTTACGACAGTCGCGCTTTACGGCACCTTTTACGACAGTCGCGCTTTACGGCCGTATTCACGACAGTCGCGCTTTACGACCGTATTTACGACAGTCGCGCTTTACGGCACCTTTTACGACAGTCGCGCTTTACGGCCGTTTTTACGACAGTCGCGCTTTACGGCACCTTTTACGACAGTCGCGTTTTACGGCCGTATTTACGACAGTCGCGCTTTACGGCACCTTTTACGACAGTCGCGCTTTACGGCCGTATTTACGACAGTCGCGCTTTACGGCACCTTTTAATACAGTCGCGCTTTACGGCCGTATTTACGACAGTCGCGCTTTACTGCCGTATTTACGACAGTCGCGCTTTACGGCCGTATTTACGACAGTCGCGCTTTACGGCACCTTTTACGACAGTCGCGCTTTACGGCCGTATTTACGACAGTCGCGCTTTACGGCACCTTTTACGACAGTCGCGCTTTACGGCACCTTTTACGACAGTCGGGCTTTACGGCCGTATTTACGACAGTCGCGCTTTACGGCACCTTTTACGACAGTCGCGCTTTACGGCCGTATTTACGACAGTCGCGCTTTACGGCCGTATTTACGACAGTCGCGCTTTACGGCACCTTTTACGACAGTCGCGCTTTACGGCCGTATTTACGACAGTCGCGCTTTACGGCCGTATTTACGACAGTCGCGCTTTACGGCCGCATTTACGACAGTCGCGCTTTACGGCCGTATTTACGACAGTCGCGCTTTACGGCCGTATTTACGACAGTCGCGCTTTACGGCCGTATTTACGACAGTCGCGCTTTACGGCACCTTTTACGACAGTCGCGCTTTACGGCCGTATTTACGACAGTCGCGCTTTACGGCCGTATTTACGACAGTCGCGCTTTACGGCACCTTTTACGACAGTCGCGCTTTACGGCCGTATTTACGACAGTCGCGCTTTACGGCACCTTTTACGACAGTCGCGCTTTACGGCCGTATTTACGACAGTCGCGCTTTACGGCACCTTTTACGACAGTCGCGCTTTACGGCCGTATTTACGACAGTCGCGCTTTACGGCACCTTTTACGACAGTCGCGCTTTACGGCCGTATTTACGACAGTCGCGCTTTACGGCCGTATTTACGACAGTCGCGCTTTACGGCCGCATTTACGACAGTCGCGCTTTACGGCCGTATTTACGACAGTCGCGCTTTACGGCACCTTTTACGACAGTCGCGCTTTACGGCCGTATTTACGACAGTCGCGCTTTACGGCCGCATTTACGACAGTCGCGCTTTACGGCCGTATTTACGACAGTCGCGCTATACGGCCGCATTTACGACAGTCGCGCTTTACGGCACCTTTTACGACAGTCGCGCTTTACGGCCGTATTTACGACAGTCGCGCTTTACGGCACCTTTTACGACAGTCGCGCTTTACGGCCGTATTTACGACAGTCGCGCTTTACGGCACCTTTTACGACAGTCGCGCTTTACGGCCGTTTTTACGACAGTCGCGCTTTACGGCCGTATTTACGACAGTCGCGCTTTACGGCACCTTTTACGACAGTCGCGCTTTACGGCCGTATTCACGACAGTCGCGCTTTACGGCACCTTTTACGACAGTCGGGCTTTACGGCCGTATTTACGACAGTCGCGCTTTACGGCACCTTTTACGACAGTCGCGCTTTACGGCCTTATTTACGACAGTCGCGCTTTACGGCCGTATTTACGACAGTCGCGCTTTACGGCACCTTTTACGACAGTCGCGCTTTACGGCCGTATTTACGACAGTCGCGCTTTACGGCACCTTTTACGACAGTCGCGCTTTACGGCACCTTTTACGACAGTCGCGCTTTACGGCCGTATTTACGACAGTCGCGCTTTACGGCACCTTTTACGACAGTCGCGCTTTACGGCACCTTTTACGACAGTCGCGCTTTACGGCCGTATTTACGACAGTCGCGCTTTACGGCACCTTTTACGACAGTCGCGCTTTACGGCCGTATTTACGACAGTCGCGCTTTACGGCACCTTTTACGACAGTCGCGCTTTACGGCCGTATTTACGACAGTCGCGCTTTACGGCACCTTTTACGACAGTCGCGCTTTACGGCCGTATTTACGACAGTCGCGCTTTACGGCCGTATTTACGACAGTCGCGCTTTACGGCACCTTTTACGACAGTCGAGCTTTACGGCACCTTTTACGACAGTCGCGCTTTACGGCCGTATTTACGACAGTCGCGCTTTACGGCACCTTTTACGACAGTCGCGCTTTACGGCCGTATTTACGACAGTCGCGCTTTACGGCACCTTTTACGACAGTCGCGCTTTACGGCACCTTTTACGACAGTCGCGCTTTACGGCCGTATTTACGACAGTCGCGCTTTACGGCCGCATTTACGACAGTCGCGCTTTACGGCACCTTTTACGACAGTCGCGCTTTACGGCCGTATTTACGACAGTCGCGCTTTACGGCACCTTTTACGACAGTCGCGCTTTACGGCCGTATTTACGACAGTCGCGCTTTACGGCACCTTTTACGACAGTCGCGCTTTACGGCCGTTTTTACGACAGTCGCGCTTTACGGCCGTATTTACGACAGTCGCGCTTTACGGCACCTTTTACGACAGTCGCGCTTTACGGCCGTTTTTACGACAGTCGCGCTTTACGGCACCTTTTACGACAGTCGCGCTTTACGGCACCTTTTACGACAGTCGCGCTTTACGGCCGTATTTACGACAGTCGCGCTTTACGGCACCTTTTACGACAGTCACGCTTTACGGCCGTATTTACGACAGTCGCGCTTTACGGCACCTTTTACGACAGTCGCGCTTTACGGCCGTATTTACGACAGTCGCGCTTTACGGCCGTATTTACGACAGTCGCGCTTTACGGCACCTTTTACGACAGTCGCGCTTTACGGCCGTATTTACGACAGTCGCGCTTTACGGCACCTTTTACGACAGTCGCGCTTTACGGCCGTATTTACGACAGTCGCGCTTTACGGCCGTATTTACGACAGTCGCACTTTACGGCACCTTTTTTGACAGTCGCGCTTTACGGCACCTTTTACGACAGTCGCGCTTTACGGCCGTTTTTACGACAGTCGCGCTTTACGGCCGTATTTACGACAGTCGCACTTTACGGCACCTTTTACGACAGTCGCGCTTTACGGCACCTTTTACGACAGTCGCGCTTCGCGGCACCTTTTACGACAGTCGCGCTTTACGGCCGTATTTACGACAGTCGCGCTTTACGGCACCTTTTACGACAGTCGCGCTTTACGGCACCTTTTACGACAGTCGCGCTTTACGGCCGTATTTACGACAGTCGCGCTTTACGGCACCTTTTACGACAGTCGCGCTTTACGGCCGTATTTACGACAGTCGCGCTTTACGGCACCGTTTACGACAGTCGCGCTTTACGGCCGCATTTACGACAGTCGCACTTTACGGCCGTATTTACGACAGTCGCGCTTTACGGCACCTTTTACGACAGTCGTGCTTTACGGCCGTATTTACGACAGTCGAGCTTTACGGCACCTTTTACGACAGTCGCACTTTACGGCACCTTTTACGACAGTCGCGCTTTACGGCACCTTTTACGACAGTCGCGCTTTACGGCCGTATTCACGACAGTCGCGCTTTACGGCCGTATTCACGACAGTCGCGCTTTACGGCACCTTTTACGACAGTCGCGCTTTACGGCACCTTTTACGACAGTCGCGCTTCGCGGCACCTTTTACGACAGTCGCGCTTTACGGCCGTATTTACGACAGTCGCGCTTTACGGCACCTTTTACGACAGTCGCGCTTTACGGCCGTATTTACGACAGTCGCGCTTTACGGCCGTATTTACGACAGTCGCGCTTTACGGCACCTTTTACGACAGTCGCGCTTTACGGCCGTATTTACGACAGTCGCGCTTTACGGCCGTATTTACGACAGTCGCGCTTTACGGCACCTTTTACGACAGTCGCGCTTTACGGCACCTTTTACGACAGTCGCGCTTTACGGCCGTATTTACGACAGTCGCGCTTTACGGCACCTTTTACGACAGTCGCGCTTTACGGCCGTATTTACGACAGTCGCGCTTTACGGCCGTATTTACGACAGTCACGCTTTACGGCACCTTTTACGACAGTCGCGCTTTACGGCCGTATTCACGACAGTCGCGCTTTACGGCCGTTTTTACGACAGTCGCGCTTTACGGCCGTATTTACGACAGTCGCACTTTACGGCACCTTTTACGACAGTCGCGCTTTACGGCCGTATTTACGGCAGTCGCACTTTACGGCACCTTTTACGACAGTCGCGCTTTACGGCACCTTTTACGACAGTCGCGCTTTACGGCCGTTTTTACGACAGTCGCGCTTTACGGCCGTATTTACGACAGTCGCACTTTACGGCACCTTTTACGACAGTCGCGCTTTACGGCACCTTTTACGACAGTCGCGCTTTACGGCCGTATTTACGACAGTCGCGCTTTACGGCACCTTTTACGACAGTCGCGCTTCGCGGCACCTTTTACGACAGTCGCGCTTTACGGCCGTATTTACGACAGTCGCGCTTTACGGCCGTATTTACGACAGTCGCGCTTTACGGCCGTATTTACGACAGTCGCGCTTTACGGCACCTTTTACGACAGTCGCGCTTTACGGCCGTATTTACGACAGTCGCGCTTTACGGCACCTTTTACGACAGTCGCGCTTTACGGCCGCATTTACGACAGTCGCGCTTTACGGCCGTATTTACGACAGTCGCGCTTTACGGCACCTTTTACGACAGTCACGCCTTACGGCACCTTTTACGACAGTCGCGCTTTACGGCCGTATTTACGACAGTCGCGCTTTACGGCCGTATTTACGACAGTCGCGCTTTACGGCCGTATTTACGACAGTCGCGCTTTACGGCACCTTTTACGACAGTCGCGCTTTACGGCCGTATTTACGACAGTCGCGCTTTACGGCACCTTTTACGACAGTCGCGCTTTACGGCACCTTTTACGACAGTCGAGCTTTACGGCACCTTTTACGACAGTCGCGCTTTACGGCCGTATTTACGACAGTCGCGCTTTACGGCACCTTTTACGACAGTCGCGCTTCGCGGCACCTTTTACGACAGTCGCGCTTTACGGCCGTATTTACGACAGTCGCGCTTTACGGCCGTATTTACGACAGTCGCACTTTACGGCCGTATTTACGACAGTCGCACTTTACGGCACCTTTTACGACAGTCGCGCTTTACGGCCGTATTTACGACAGTCGCGCTTTACGGCACCTTTTACGACAGTCGCGCTTTACGGCCGTATTTACGACAGTCGCGCTTTACGGCCGTATTTACGACAGTCGCACTTTACGGCCGTATTTACGACAGTCGCACTTTACGGCACCTTTTACGACAGTCGCGCTTTACGGCCGTATTTACGACAGTCGCGCTTTACGGCACCTTTTACGACAGTCGCGCTTTACGGCCGTATTTACGACAGTCGCGCTTTACGGCCGTATTTACGACAGTCGCACTTTACGGCCGTATTTACGACAGTCGCACTTTGCGGCACCTTTTACGACAGTCGCGCTTTACGGCACCTTTTACGACAGTCGCGCTTTACGACCCCTTTTACGCCAGTCGCGCTTTACGGCATCTTTTACGACAGTCGCGCTTTACTGCACCTTTTACGACAGTCGCGCTTTACGACACCTTTTACGACAGTCGCGCTTTACGGCTGTCTTTACGACAGTCGCGCTTTACGGCCGTATTTACGACAGTCGCGCTTTACGGCACCTTTTGCGACACTTTTTTTCTTGCCCATCTTGGCGTTTTTTCTGTTTTTTTCTTGCCAGACTTGCGGGGTTATTTCCAGATTTCTTCTTGCCCATCTTGGGGGTTTTTTTCTTGGTTTTTTCTGGGTTTTTCCTCGCCCGTCTTGGGATTTTTTTCCGTTTTTTTTTTTCCCCTGTTTTTTTTTTTTTTCTGGTTTTTTCCGGGGGTTTTTCTGGTCCATCTAGCATTTTTTTTCTGGGATTCTTCTTGCCCATCTTGGTGTTTTTTCTAGTTTTTCCTTGCCCCCCTTGGGGGTTTTCTTTCAGGTTTTTTTTTTTTTCCTGGGTTTTTCTTTTCTGGATTTTTTCTTCCCCATCTTGGTTTTTTGTTGTGATTTTTTTTCTTGCGCATCTTGGGATTTTTTCTGTGGGTTTTTTTTTTTTTTCCTCTGCCTTTCTTACGTATTTTTCTGTTTCTTTTTGTTTTGTGTTTTTTTTTTTTTTTTCTGGGCTTTTTCATGCCCATCTTGGGGTTTTCTTCTGCGTTTTTTTCTTGCCCCTGTTGTTGTTTTACGGGTATTTTTGGTTTTGTCTTTATTTTGTTTTATTCCTAGTTTTTTTTCTGTGGTATTTCTGGGACTTTTCTTGCCCATCTTGGATTTTTCGGGGAGGGGGGGGTGTTTCTCGCCCATCCTGAGGTTTTTTTCTGTGGGTTTTTTTTCTTTTCTTTTTCTTTTTTTTTTTTTTTCCCTAGGTTTCTCCTTACCCTCCTGGTTTTTGGGTTTTTTTGTCTGTCTTCCTTCCTTCCTTCCTTTCTTCCTGTCCTTCCTTCTTTCTTCCTTTCATTTCCTTTCCTTATTTTCTTTTTTTCTCTTTCTTTCTTTCTTTCTTTCCCTGCATTTCTAATCTTGGTTTTCCTTTCTAGCTTTAGAATGAAAGAGCAGCAGTAGTAACTTTCAGGCTACCTGGGAGTAAAAAAAAGCTCCAAAACGAAAATGATTTAAAGAAAACTATTTATTCCCTGGGAGCCTGAAATTTTCTACTGCTGCACATGACATACAGCTTTTATTCCTTCTTATAGATAGCTGATATTTTATACTTGATACAGCGGCTCCTGCCGTCTGCACAGGCGCACTGCATGCACAGCGCTGCGGCGTCATTCGGTTCTTTTTATTTAAACTCGGCTGAATTCGGCTTGGTTCGGCTCTTGGTCTAAACTCGTTTCAGTTCGGCTCTTCGGCTAAACTCGTTCGTATTCGGCACGTTGTCTAAATGCAGCTCAAGTCAGCTACACTCGGCTATCGGTTCCAGTCGGCTATCATCGGCTCTTCGGGGAAAGTCGGCTGTTTCCGGCCGCACTCGGCTCTTCGGAACAATTCGGCCCAGCTTGGCTCCCTCAGGGCGGGAAAGTGGACGCGAGAGGACCCCGGCACAGCGAGGCATTTACCCAGATGCCTGTCACAAACCCGCCAAAATACGCTTGCCCACGGCGCCCCTGAGCCCACAGCATGTCTCGAGTACACATGAAACGCCACAGAAAAATCCGTCGGGGCCGCCATGACGTCGGTATTCCATGCAGGCAGTCCAGTTACACCCACCCGGTCCTCCACTTCCCCGCCCTTTTCGCCGCCATCTTGAGAAGGTCAACCAAAAGTCCGCGACATCAGCCACGCGCCACTCCCAAGGTGGCGGCCTCTCGGTGCAGGGCTGCAGTACCACGCTCTGCCCACAAGGCGGCAGCACTGCCACCCGCGCCAGCCGGGGGCGCAGCGCGCCTCGGGGCTGTGGGCAGCAAAGACGGCAAAAAAGAACAGGGGCGATCCCCACCGAAAACTGCTCTGAAATAAATGCCCCAAAACAACCGGGAAGAGGGAAAAAAAACCGTCTGCCTCTAATCTAATAGGATAAAAGACAAAACAAAACACTACACAAAAAAAAAAAATACATCAATTTATGTTAAAAATATTTAAATATTTTTTAAGTATTTTTTCATATTATTATTCACATTTCTATTTACAATGTATATTGACGTACACTGTCCATTTATACATTTCTTTTTATAAATACATTTCTATTCCATATTGCATATATCCCTAAAACTTACATTTACTTGTGTATTTTTCAGGTTCATATTCACATGTACATTTAAAATGTATACTTATGTATACTGTTATTTGTATTCTTCATTACATCTCTTCCTATTATTTGTGTTTCTTTGTATTTTGTGTTTATATATATTTATATCTTGTTTGTATATCTCAATATTTAGAAATATATGACAATAATATCTACATTCATATTATTTAAAATAAAAACGCTGCCTCTAACACAATAGGAATAAAAAAAACCCCAACCCTGTATTTTAAACAAAATTTAAATAGGTTTTATGCTAATGTTCAATTTTTATATTCATATTTGTATTTATAATGTATATTAATGTATATTGCTTACTTACACATTTATCTTTACCAATGTCAATTTAAAACTAAATTTATATTCTATATTAGATCTGATGCAAGTAGTCTTTAATATTTTTTATATCTTTTTATTGATATTTTTTTATACTTGATTAAATATTTCTGCGCCAAGATTTTTACTTCTGGAATTTTTACTACGGCAGCAGGCCATGCAGCAGGGCAGAACAGCTCCAGCACAAATGTGTGCACACACCCGTGACACAGAACGTGACAAACAGATAGACAAGAAACACGACACATCATGCTTGTGGTGAGGGGATTGAGGTGGGAAGGCAAAAGGGACCCCAAAGACACACTAGGGAACACGGCACACCGGACAACACGACACAGACCAGAGCTGTTCTGCACTGCCCGCCTGAAAGTTGCCATCAAAAGCAGAGCCTCTCCCTTTAGCCGTCCTAAGAGGGCCTTGGAGAAGATTGCTTTTCCTGCTGCCAATTTTTAAATCTGTCCCAGGGATTCCCAACCTGCTACTCTCCCATCTCCAGGCCGTGGCCCCCCACTTATCTTTTGGATGATCGGTGATGTGGATCCACGTTGCACCTGAAATGAGTCTGCCTCGGAGGGCCCCATGACGACCTGTTAGTCTCTGGTCAGCTACAATAAAGAAAACCAAAACCAAAGTGTGAGTCTAGAGTTATGTGGGCCAAATCCCAGCCAGTCAGCTACTTGCCCTCTCCTCAGTGTGCCTGGCTCCCTCAGGCTCCAGCTTCATCCTGATTCCAAGGCTGTGGCCTTCATTAGGGGTGGTACCTGGGCAAGAGAAAGGCAAAGATAAATGGCATTCGTGGTGAGTGCAGTGGATGACCTTGTGTGCTCTAAGACATGTCAATGCCTCTGCTAGGCTTCTGAACAGCCTTGTGGGGGGGGGCCCTAAAACAAATGAACACCCTTTCTCACCCTGCTGCCTTCAAAACCCCTCCCAAGAACTCCTAAACTGGATACCTACTCACCCTCCCTCTCCCAGTCACAATCCCCAACTCACCTGAAGCCTCAATCTCAAACATCATCCTTGACACTGGGCAGATCCCTCTTGTGTCATGATGAATCTGCTGAAAAATTGTTGTGCTTGAGAGCTGAGCAATAACAACCACTTCTCTCCGCTGCTCACCTTGGCTGCTGGTATCCAGATTGACTTCCTAAAAAGAAAGACAAAGAACAGTGCTGTAACACAGTCACCATACACACTTCTGCTGCAGAGACAAATGGGGCCTCACCTGCTCGGGGCAATCCCCTCACCCGGGATGGGGCCCTCTGGCACAGATTTAATCCATCTGAATCTGGAAAAAAAGTTAGGATAAGAGTCAAACAGTTGCAGGATAACTGATGAGCTCCAGATATGATGAGTCCATCTACAAATCCCATCTAGAGTCCACCTACACCCCACATTACACATTCCAGGTCCCCGGGCCCTCTCCTATTGCACCAGGCTATGCGGCAGGGCAGAGCAGCTCCGGCACAAATGTGTGCTGACACCCGTGACACAGGACAGGCAGGACAAGACAGGACGGACAATGCGGACACAACCTTGACAGAAATCTCTTGGCCAGGAAAATGGCTGCAAGGACTGAGAGAATGCAAAAGGAGATGACTGAGTTCAAACTGACAGTCAGCTGATGAGCCTCAGAGAACCCTGGAGGGAGAAGATGCTAACGGAAGGATTTATTCCAAGAACAGCAAAGATCGATGCCCAGGAATCCTATGGTCAGAATCCTCTGCCTGCCCTCACATTGTTACAAGTCCTAATCCACCATAATGGATCCAGGTGGGGCATAGCTGTCTGTACAGCTCAGAACAAGACCTGAAAATACATCTGACTAGATGCTTCCAAAGAGAGAACTTCTGACTGGAGAGCTCAGACAGGTGTCAGAATCGCATCTGTGGCCTGGGTGCCAGGCCAAGTAATGCAGAGATCACAGATGCCAACAATGATGCCAGGGTGTCTGACAGGCCCCTCAAAGGCTAACATAAAAGAAACGGGATACATAAACAACACACAATGCACAACAGACAAGTGACATGAGACACACCGGGACTGCTCTGCCCTGCGCACCTCAGCACTGTGGTCAAGAGTGAGACTTTGCTTTCATGGGGCCTAAGGGGCCACTTCATGGACACCCCCCACCTCAAAATTGGACTCAAAAACCCCTCCCAGTAATTCCCAAACCAGCACCCCACGTTCATCCCCTCTGTGGGTCACAGCCCTCCTACTTATCTCTCAGACATCTGGGGATGCCAGTCTGTGTCAGGTGCAAAGAAAGGCCACCTCGTCACCTGGGAAGGTCCTTCTGGCACCAGGCTGGTGTCTCTCAGACAGCTGTAGTAACGAAAACCTAACATCAGTGCCTGATCGTGGCACCACATTGCCCAAAACCCCACCACTCTGCTACTCACCGCACTCCAAAGGAGGCCCGGCACCTCCTAACCCTGACCCTCTGCCATGGATGCAATGCATCTGCACCTGAAAGCAAGTTAGAACATATGTCAAACACCACCAGGGTAACTCACAAGCTGCAAACACCTTATGTCAAACTAGAAACAGCATCTAGAGCCCAAGTACACCCCACATTACAAATTTCAACTCCCCAAGGCTTGTCCTATTGCAGCAGGCCATGCGGCAGGGCAGAACAGCTCCGGCACAAATGTGTGCACACACCCGTGACACAGAACGTGACAAACAGATATACAAGAAACACGACACATCATGCTTGTGGTGAGGGCCTCGAGGGGAGAAGGCAAAAGGGACCCCAAAGACACACTAGGGAACACGGCACACCAGACAACAGGACGCAGACCAGAGCTGTTCTGCACTGCCTGCCTGAAAGCTGCCATCAAAAGTAGAGCCTCTCCCTTTAGCTGTCCTAAGAGGGCCTTGGAGAAGATTGCTTTTCCCTCCACTATGTTTTACATCTACCCCAACAACTACCAACCCGCTACTCCCCCATCTCCAGGCCATGGCCCCCCACTTATCTTTTGGATGATGGGTGATGGAAATCCACGTTGCACCTGAAATGAGTCTGCCTCGGAGGGCCCCGTGATGGCCTGTGAGCCTCTAGGTCAGCTGCAATAAAGAAAATCAAAACCAAAGTGTGAGTCCAGAGTTATGTGGGCCAAATCCCAGCAAGGCAGCTACTTGCCCTTTCCTGAGTGTGCCTGGCTCCCTCAGGCTCCAGCTTCATCCTGATTCCAAGGCTGTGGCCTTCATTATGGGTGGTACCTGGGTAAGAGAAAGGCAAAGATAAATGGCATTGCTGTGAGTGCACTGGATGACCTTGTGTGCTGTAAAACAAGGCAATGCCTCTGCTAGGCTTCTGAACAGCCTTGTGTGGGGGGGCCCTCAAAAAACCTTTCTCACCCTGCTGCCTGCAAACCCCCTCCCAAGAACTCCTAAACTGGATACCTACTCACCCTCCCTCTCCCAGTCACCATCCTCAACTCTCCCGAAGCCTCAATCTCAAACATCATCCTTGAGACTGGGCAGATATCTCTTGTGACACGATGAATCTGCTGAAAAATTGTTGTGCTTGAGAGCTGAGCAATAGCAACCACTTCTCCCCGCTGCCCACCTTGACTGCTGGCATCCAGATTGACTTCCTAAAAGAAAGACAAAGAACAGAGCTGTAACACAGTCACCATACACACTTCTGCTGCAGAGACAAATGGGGCCTCACCTGCTCGGGGCAATCCCCTCACCCGGGACGGGGCCCTCTGGCACAGATTTAATCCATCTGAATCTGAGAAAAAAGTTAGGACAAGAGTCAAACTGTTGCATGATAATTTAAGAGCTCCAGATATCCTGTGTCCATCTACAGATCCCATCTAGAGTCCAACTACACCCCACATTACACATTCCAAGTCCCCAGGACTTCTCCTATCGCACCAGGCTATGCGGCAGGGCAGAGCAGCCCCGGCAAAAATGTGTGCTGACACCCGTGACACAGGACAGGCAGGACAGGACAGGACAGACAACGGGGACACAACAGGAACAGAAATCTCTTGGCAAGGAAAATGGCTGCAAGGACTGAGAGAATGCAAAAGGAGATGACCGAGCTGAGACCGATGGTGAGCTGATGAGGCTCAGAGAACCCTGGAGGAAGAAGATGCTAACTGAAAGCAGTTATTGGAATAAATCAAAGATGGATGCCTAGGAATCCTACAGTCAAAACCCTCTACCTAACCTCGTAATATTACAAGTCCTAATACACCATAATGGAACCAGGTGGGGCATAGCTGTCCGTAAAGCTCAGAAGAAGATCTGACAAGACACCTGACTGGATGCTTCCAAAGACAGAAGAGAGTCTGATGCCAGTCTGAGCTCCCGAGTAAAAAGTTCTGTGGCCCGGGTGCCAGGCCAAGGAATGCAGAGATCACAGATGCTAACAAGGATGCCAAGGTTTCTGACAGGCCCCCTAAGATAAAGATATGGGATACACAAACAACACATAATGCACAATAGACAAGTGACACGAGACACACCGGGACTGCTCTGCCCTGCACACCTCAGCACTGTGATCAAAAGTGAGACGTGGCTTTTATGGGGCCTAAGGGGCCACTTCATGAAAACACTACCCCTCCCCCCCAAAATTGGACTCAAAAACCCCTCCCAGTAATTCCCAAACAAGCACCATGCCTTCATCCCCACTGTGGGCCACAGCCCTCTACTTATCTCTCAGACATCTGGGGATGCCGGTCCCTGTCAGGTGCAAAGAAAGGCCACCTCGTCACCTGGGAAGGTCCTGCTGGCACCGGGCTGGTGTCTCTCAGACAGCTAGATTAAAGAGAACCAAACATCAGGGCCTGATCTTGGCACCGCATCGGCCAAAACCCCACCACTCTGCTACTCACCGCGCTCCTAAGAAGGCCCGGCACCTCCTAACCCTGACCCTCTGCCACACATGGAATGCATCTGCACCTGAAAGAAAGTTACAACATATGTCAAACACCACTAGGATAACTCACAAGCTGCAAACACCTTATGCCAACCTAGGAATAGCATCTAGAGCCCAAGTACAGCCCACATGACAAATTCCCACTCCCTATGGTTTGTCCTACTGCAGCAGGCCATGGGCAGGGCAAAACAGCTCCAGCACAAATGTGTGCACACACCCGTGAAACATAACGTGACAAACAGGGGGACAAGAAACACAACACATCATGCTTGTGGTGAGGGCCTCGAGGGGAGAAGGGAAAAGGGACCCCAAAGACACACTAGGGAACACGGCACACCGGTCAACAGGACACAGACCGGAGCTGTTCTGCCCTGCCCGCCTGAAAGCTGCCATCAAAAGTAGAGCCTTTCCCTTTAGCTGTCCTAAGAGGCCCTTGGAGAAGATTGCTTTTCCCTCTGCTCATTTTTAAATCTGCCCCATGAACTCCCAACCTGCTACTCCCCCATCCCCAGGCCGTGGCCCCCGACTTATCTTTTGGATGATCGGTGATGGGAATCCACGTTGCACCTGAAATGAGTCTGCCTCGGAGGGCTCTGTGATGGCCTGTGAGCCTCTCGGTCAGCTGCAATCAAGAAAACCAAAACCTAAGTGTGAGTCCAGAGTTATGTGGGCCAAATCCCTGCAAGTCAGCTACTTGCCCTTTCCTGAGCGTGCCTGGCTCCTTCAGGCTCCAGCTTCATCCTGATTCCAAGGCTGTGGCCTTTATTAAGGGTGGCACCTGGTTTAGAGAAAGGCAAAGTTAAATGGCATTGCTGTGAGTGCAGTGGAGGACCTTGTGTGCTCTAAGACATGTCAATGCCTCTGCTAGGCTTCTGAACAGCCTTGTTGGGGGGAGCCCTCAAATAAACACCCTTTCTCACCCTGCTGCCTGCAAACCCCCTCCCAAGAACTCCTAACTGGATACCTGAACACCCTCCCTCTCCCAGTCACCATCCTCAACTCACCTGAAGCCTCAATCTCAAACATCATCCTTGACACTGGGCAGATCCCTCTTGTGACACGATGAAAAATTGTTGTGCTTGAGAGCTGAGCAATAACAACCACTTCTCCCCGCTGCCCACCTTGACTGCTGGCATCCAGATTGACTTCCTAAAAGAAAGACAAAGAACAGAGCTGTAACACAGTCACCATACACACTTCTGCTGCAGAGACAAATGGGGCCTCACCTGCTCGGGGCAATCCCCTCACCCGGGATGGGGGCCTCTGGCACAGATTTAATCCATCTCAATCTGAAAAAAAAGTTAGGACAAGAGTCAAACTGTTGCAGGATAACTGAAGAGCTCCAGATATGATGTGTCCATCTACAAATCCCATCTAGAGTCCAACTACACCCCACATTACAAATTACAAGTCCCCGGGCCCTCTCCTATCGCACCAGGCTATGCGGCAGGGCAGAGCAGCCCCGGCACTAATGTGTGCAGACACCCGTGACACAGGACAGACAGGACAGGACGGACAATGCGGACACAACATTGACAGAAATCTCTCGGCCAGGAAAATGGCTGCAAGGACTGAGAGAATGCAAAAGGAGATGACCGAGCTGAGACCGATGGTGAGCTGATGAGGCTCAGAGAACCCTGGAGGAAGAAGATGCTAACTGAATGCAGTTATTGGAATAAATCAAAGATGGATGCCTAGGAATCCTACAGTCAAAACCCTCTACCTAACCTCGTAATATTACAAGTCCTAATACACCATAATGGAACCAGGTGGTGCATAGCTGTCCGTAAAGCTCAGAAGAAGACCTGACAAGACAACTGACGGGATGCTTCCAAAGACAGAAGAGAATCGGATGCCTGTCTGAGCTCCCGAGTCAAAAGTTCTGTGGCCCGGGTGCCAGGCCAAGGAATGCAGAGATCACAGATGCTAACAAGGATGCCAAGGTTTCTGACAGGCCCCCCTAAGATGAAGATATGGGATACACAAACAACACATAATGCACAATAGACAAGTGACACGAGACACACCGGGACTGCTATGCCCTGCACACCTCAGCACTGTGATCAAAAGTGAGACGTGGCTTTTATGGGGGCCTAAGGGGCCACTTCATGAAAACACTACCCCCCCCCCCCCAAAATTGGACTCAAAAACCCCTCCCAGTAATTCCCAAACCAGCACCATGCCTTCATCCCCACTGTGGGCCACAGCCCTCTACTTATCTCTCAGACATTTGGGGATGCCAGTCCCTGTCAGGTGCAAAGAAAGGCCACCTCGTCACCTGGGAAGGTCCTGCTGGCACCGGGCTGGTGTCTCTCAGACAGCTAGATTAAAGAGAACCAAACATCAGGGCCTGATCTTGGCACCGCATCGGCCACAACCCCACCACTCTGCTACTCACCGCGCTCCTAAGAAGGCCCGGCACCTCCTAACCCTGACCCTCTGCCACACATGGAATGCATCTGCACCTGAAAGAAAGTTACAACATATGTCAAACACCACCAGGATAACTCACAAGCTGCAAACACCTTATGCCAACCTAGGAATAGCATCTAGAGCCCAAGTACAGCCCACATGACAAATTCCCACTCCCTATGGTTTGTCCTACTGCAGCAGGCCATGGGCAGGGCAAAACAGCTCCAGCACAAATGTGTGCACACACCCATGACACAGAACGTGACAAACAGGGGGACAAGAAACACGACACATCATGCTTGTGGTGAGGGGAGAAGGGAAAAGGGACCCCAAAGACACACTAGAGAACACGGCACACACGACACCACAACACACACCGGAGCTGTTCTGCACTGCCCGCCTGAAAGCTGCCATCAAAAGTAGAGCCTCTCCCTTTAGCTGTCCTAAGAGGCCCTTGGAGAAGATTGCTTTTCCCGCTGCCAATTTTTAAATCTGTCCCAGGGATTCCCAACCTGCTACTCTCCCATCTCCAGGCCGTAGCCCCAAACTTATCTTTTGAATGATCGGTGATGTGGATCCACGCTGCACCTGAAATTAGTCTGCCTCGGAGGGCTCTGTGATGGCCTGTTTGTCTCTGGTCAGCTACAATAAAGAAAACCAAAACCAAAGTGTGAGTCCAGAGTTATGTGGGCCAAATCCCTGCAAGTCAGCTACTTGCCCTTTCCTGAGCGTGCCTGGCTCCCTCAGGCTCCAGCTTCATCCTGATTCCAAGGCTGTGGCCTTCATTAGGGGTGGCACCTGGGTTAGAGAAAGGCAAAGTTAAATGGCATTCCTGTGAGTGCAGTGGATGACCTTGTGTGCTGCAAGACATGGCAATGCCTCTGCTAGGCTTCTGAACAGCCTTGTGGGGGAGCCCTCAAATAAACAAATAAACAGCCTTTCTCACTCTGCTGTCTTCAAAGCCCCCTGACCACATTAATTCTGAACAGGATACCTGCTCACCCTCCCTCTCCCAGTCACCATCCTCAATCACCTGAAGCCTCAATCTCAAACATCACCCTTGACACTGGGCAGATTTGTCTTGTGACACGATGAATCTGCTGAAAAATTGTTGTGCTTGAGAGCTGAGCAATAACAACCACTTCTCTCCGCTGCCCACCTTGGCTGCTGGTATCCAGATTTATTTCCTAAAAACAAAGACAAAGAACAGAGCTGTAACACAGTCACCATACACACTTCTGCTGCAGAGACAAATGGGGCCTCACCTGCTCAGGGCAATCCCCTCACCCGGGATGGGGCCCGCTGGCACAGATTTAATCCATCTCAATCTGAAAAGAAAGTTAGGACAAGAGTCACACTGTTGCATGATAACTGAAGAGCTCCAGATATCCTCTGTCCATCTACAAATCCCATCTAGAGTCCAACTACACCCCACATTACAAATTCCAAGTCCCCAGGACTTCTCCTATCGCACCAGGCTGTGCAGCATGGCAGAGCAGCTCCATCACAAATGTGTGCAGACACCTGTGACACAGGACAGACAGGCAGGACAGGACAGACAACGGGGACACAACAGGAACAGAAATCTCTTGGCAAGGAAAATGGCTGCAAGGACTGAGAGAATGCAAAAGGAGATGACCGAGGTGAGACCGATGGTGAGCTGATGAGGCTCAGAGAACCCTGGAGGAAGAAGATGCTAACTGAATGATTTATTCCAAGGACAGCCACGATGGATGCCCAGGAATCCTACTGTCAGAATGCTGCACCTAACCTCATATTATTGCAAGTCCTAATCCACCATAACGGATCATTGGGGGGCATAGCTGTCCGTACAGCTCAGAACAAGACCTGACAAGATACCTGACTGGATGCTTCCAAAGAGAGAACTTCTGACTGGAGAGCTCAGACAGGTGTCAGAATCGCATCTATGGCCTGGGTGCCAGGCCTAGGAATGCAGAGATCACAGATGCCAACAATGATGCCAGGGTGTCTGACAGGCCCCGCAAAGGCTCACGTAAAAGAAACGGGATACACAAACAACACACAATGCGCAATAGACAAATGACACGAGACACACCGGGACTGCTCTGCCCTGCACACCTCAGCACTGCGATCAAAAGTGAGACCTGGCTTTTATGGGGGCCTAAGGGGCCACTTCATGAACACACCACTCCCCCCCCCCGCAAAATTGGACTCAAAAACCCCTCCCAGTAATTCCCAAACCAGCACCCTGCTTTCATTCCCTCTGTGGGTCACAGCCCTCTACTTATCTCTCAGACATCTGGGGATGCTGGTCCCTGTCAGGTGCAAACAAAGGCCACCTCGTCACCTGGGAAGGTCCTGCTGGCACCGGGCTGGGGTCTCTCAGACAGCTAGATTAAAGAGAACCAAACATCAGGGCCTGACCTTGGCACCGCATCGGCCACAACCCCACCACTCAGCTACTCACCGCACTTCTAAGAAGGCCCAGCACCTCCTAACTCTGACCCTCTGCCACACATGGAATGCATCTGCACCTGAAAGAAAGTTACAACATATGTCAAACACCACCAGGATAACTTAAAAGCATCAAACACCTTATGTCAATCTAGGAATAGCATCCAGAGCTCAAGTACCGCCCACATGACAAATTCCCACTCCCTATGGTTTCTCCTACTGCAGCACGCCATGCAGCAGGGCAGAAGAGCTCCGGCATAAACGTGTGCACACACCCGTGAAACAGAACGTGACAAACAGGGGGGACAAGAAACACGACACATCATGCTTGTGGTGAGGGCCTCGAGGGAAGAGAGCAAAAGGGACCCCAAAGACACACTAGGGAACACAGCACACCGGACAACACGGCACACACCGGAGCTGTTCTGCACTGCCCGCCTGAAAGCTGCCATCAAAAGTAGAGCCTCTCCCTTTAGCTCTCCTAAGAGGCCCTTGGAGAAGATTGCTTTTCCTGCTGCCAATTTTCAAATCTGCCCCAAGAACTCCCAAACCCACTATTTTCTCATCTCCAGGCCGTGGCCCCCGACTTATCTTTTGGATGATCGGTGATGGGAATCCACGTTGCACCTGAAATGAGTCGGCCTCGGAGGGCCTCGTGATGGCCTGTGAGCCTCTCGGTCAGCTACAATAAAGAAAACCAAAACCAAAGTATGAGTCCTGAGTTATGTGGGCCAAATCCCACCAAGGCAGCTACTTGCCCTTTCCTGAGTGTGCCTGGCTCCTTCAGGCTCCAGCTTCATCCTGATTCCAAGGCTGTGGTCTTCATTAGGGCTGGTACCTGGGTAAGAGAAAGGCAAAGTTAAACGGCATTGCTGTGAGTGCAGTGGAGGACCTTGTGTGCTGTATGACATGGCAATGCCTCTGCTAGGCTTCTGAGAAGCCTTGTGTGGGGGAGGCCTCAAATAAAAGAAAGACCCTTTCTCACCCTGCTGCCTGCACACCCCCTCCCAAGAACTCCTAAACTGGATACCTGATCACCCTCCCTCTCCCAATCACAATCCTCAACTCACCTGAAGCCTCAATCTCAAACATCATCTTGGACACTTGGCAGATCCCTCTTGTGACATGATCAATCTGCTGAAAAAAATGTTGTGCTTGATACAGCTTGGAATTTCAGGGAGTTGCACTCCTCTATTAAAAAAAAAAAAAACAACCAAAAAAAACAAACAAAAAAAACCAAAATCCAAAACCAATCCCCAAAACAAACAAATAAAAAAAAAAAAAAGAAACAAACAAAAACCCACAAAAACAATAAAACCCAAAACACCTAACTCCCCACAGAAACAAAAAAACCACAGAAAACATCAAAAAATCCACAAACCCCACGAAAACCAACTAAAAACCCCAAAATGAAAACCAAAAAAACCAAAAATTCCACCAAAAGAAATCCAACCAAAAAAACAACCAGAGCGAAATTAAAAGTTACAAAAGCACCTTACCACTCCTAAACACAAAACCCAAAATCACAAACCTAAATACTCCCTGTATGCCATGCTGTTTTCTTCACAGAATCTTCCAAGCCTCTGTGCTTTAGATGTCCAGAAACACCTGCTGAAAAGAAGCTGAGATAGTCTGAAACAGCCTCTTCACTGAAATGAGAGGAGAGCTCTTGCCCCAGCACATCCCCGAGAGGGAATGAAGCCCCTCAGCCACGGCTGGGGTTAATATACCCCTGATTGTGCCCGCCTCTCGTTCCCATGGCACCCAGGAAAAGGGAGGGGGCGAATCCCACCAAGCCCTCAGAGCAGCTGCAGCTGTTTGGCTCCTCTGACTCACATTCAAGGGCAGTAAAGGGCTTGTTATAGAAGAAAACTCTTCAGAAAAGTAACCGTGCTTTCTTTTTTGCAACAACTACTTGGAGCAGAAGAACAGAAAACTGGCAAGATATAAAACTTTGTGGTAAGGTTACATAGCTGGATAAATTGGGTAATTGAGTAATTTGCTGTTACCTTACATAATTATTCTGTGTTTAACAAAAGCCATCTAATAAATTCACACCCAAAACTCCAGCAGCCCAGCTGGCCCTACCAAATCTCTATGTTTATGCATACAGTAAACAAAACCAAAATCCCAGTAATACCTATCAGAAGACTGTGAAAGAAATCTATTGAAATTGATCCTACCTCAAATACAAAACAACCGATGCAAAGTTAGCTTCACTCAAAAAACAATTTACACAGAGCTAATAACACCAAGAAATAAAACAACACACCATATACCACCAAAGAATATAATAGTGAAGAAAAAAGAAACCACTTTTTTTTTTTTTTAATTTAAACTAACTTCTTTTATTAGCCAGAACAAAAGCTTTTGCCAGGACTGCAACAACAACTTCTTCTCCTTCTGAAATGTCCCTTCTCCTTCCCAAATTCCTTACAACTTCTGAGTTTCCATCCAAGGAAAAAGCAAAATTCGTGCACTTGTGTGTTCGATGCTCCTGTCAGATTCTCTGTTTCTCTCCACATCTTCTTACACTTTCAGTCTTCACGCTGTCCTGCCGTGATGAGTTTGACGGAAGAATTGGTAAACGTTAGGAGAGGATTTCCCTGCCTCCCTCCCCAAAGCTGGTTTCCTTAGTGCATTTCACTCAATCCCAAACCGGCAATGATGCACGCTCACCTCAAGGCTCACAGCTGCTCGGCTAAACTCGGCTGTAATCGGCTAAACTCGGCCACTGTCATCTGCATTCGGCCAGACTCGACCCTTCGGCACAGCTCGGCTCGCTTCGGCCGAACTCGGAGCCGCTCTCTGCGCTCGGCGCGGCTCGGCTCGCTTCGGCCGAACTCGGAGCCGCTCTCTGCGCTCGGCGCGGCCCGGCTCGCTTCGGCCGAACTCGGAGCCGCTCTCTGCGCTCGGGCCACCTCGGCTCGCTTCGGCCGAACTCGGTACGGCTCTGTGCGCTCGGCGCGCCTCGGCTCGCTTCGGCCCAACTCGGAGCCGCTCTCTGCGCTCGGCGCGCCTCGGCTCGGCTCGCTTCGGCCGAACTCGGAGCCTCTCCATGCGCTCGGTGCGGCTCGGCTCGCTTCGGCCGAACTCAGAGCCGCTCTCTGCGCTCGGCGCGGCTCGGCTCGCTTCGGCCGAACTCGGAGCCTCTCCGTGCGCTCGGTGCGGCTCGGCTCGCTTCGGCCGAACTCGGAGCGGCTCTCTGCGCTCGGCGCGGCCCGGCTCGCTTCGGTCGAACTCGGAGCCACTCTCTGCGCTCGGCGAGGCTCGCCTCGCTTCGGCCGAACTCGGAGCCGCTCTGTGCGCTCGGCGCGGCCCGGCTCGCTTCGGCCCAACTCGGAGCCGCGCTCTGCGCGTTCGGCTGAGCTCGGCTCCGCTCGGCTCCCGTCGCCGCCTCACGTTAAACTCGCCCGGCTCGGGGCTCTCCTGCTGCCGCGTCCCGCGGGCGGCCCGGCCATCCCACGGACACGATCGGGAGCGCGGCGTGGCACAGGAGCTCATTGGGCTGTGACCGCACTCGCGCTAATTAGCGCGCACGAGAGCAGCGGGCTCGGTTCGGCTGAGCTCGGCTCGGTTCAGGCAGCCTCGCAAGCCTGGCCTCGGTTCGCTCGAGGCCGTCAGGTTCGGCCGGTCTCGCCTTGGTTCGGCTGAGCTCGTTCCATTCGGCCGAAGGAGGCGTCGTTCGCTCGTGTTTTTATAAATATCTTTCTATATTGACTGTATATTTCTATATTTAGTTTTATACTTCTATAATACTTCCGTTATTCCAAATAAAAACCCCGTCTCTAACCAAATATATAAAAAAACCCCTTCTTTTAAAGGATATTGAAATATTTTTTATTTATACTTTGTATAATTATACATTCATATTTTAATTTATCGTTTCTTTGGATGTATTACATTAATAATGATATATATATACAATTTTAAAATAGATTTAAATTAGTATTTAAATTATGTATAATATCTACTGCTACAACTAATTTTTTCTTGTATTTTTAATTTTTATATTTATCTGTATGTATTTATTATAAATTTCTAAACTTAGATTTCTACCTTTATATTATTTGTATTTATAATTTTTACAA
The DNA here is from genome assembly GCF_035770615.1 of Melospiza melodia melodia. Lineage (NCBI taxonomy): Eukaryota > Metazoa > Chordata > Aves > Passeriformes > Passerellidae > Melospiza > Melospiza melodia. The sequence continues at coordinate 122,051 of NC_086194.1, forward strand.
TCAAAACCCTGCCTATTGACCAATAAAGAAAACCTGCTTTATTTAAGTATTTTAAAAATATTTTCATGTTTATAATTTTCATATTTATATTTATAATTTGTTCAATATTAGATGAGAACACACCTGCTCCTGCACCGCAGTGGGGCTCCCTCTCCTGGGGACCTTGGGGTGCCCCAACGGCATCAGAGCCCCGAGTCTTCACCCCCTTCTCCTCTGTTTAGAAAGTACACTGGAACTTTTTTCTGGAAACAAAGACATTACCTAAATCCTCTCCCCGTGTCCTAGACAGATGGATATTCAGTTATTAGTTGGCTGGGCAGCAGTTTCTTAAATAGAATGATAATCAAGATGTGAACATTTCAGCTACAAGCAAATAGGCAAATCTGAACAAGGTACTGGTGGGCGACCACTGAAGTTATTTTGAAGGAATTTTTTAAACACTAAAATACTGATACCACAAAAATAAAGCAAAAAGCTAACTACTGGCTAAGAATGAAGGAAAAATTAACTTTTGACAGCAACAACATTCCAACCACACAGGCTTTTTCCCAATGTCATACCTTATAACTACCTCTCTTGGGAATTCTCATCATGTATCCCAAAAGGAATAAATACCTCAGAGCGTCCTAAAGCAAAAAGTAGCACACATGAGCTCCTCACATTCCCGGGAGGCCAGCACAGCGTGCACTGAGTCAGCAATGAATTCTGCTCAGTGAGGGTCTGCAAACAAAGGTTCAACTGATGAACTGAACTGATTTTAAAGGGAGGTTTTCTAAGCACAGAAGCACAACAAAGAACAAGCAAAAACAATTCTTAAAAAAAACCTGCAAGTTTTATTTAGCATATATGCGACTGATTTCCACGCTGTGGCTTCTCACTTTGATTCGTCTGTACGTTCAGGAAGATGACAATGCACACTCTGCCTTCCCTGAGCCCCCACAGCAGCTGAGCGCTGCTCTGTGTGCTCAGATCATCAGGAACTGCATTACACGTGCCCGGATGGACTGGAACTGCTCTGCTGCAGATTCAGGAGACGATGGCAGAGAGGGGCTGGCCGAGGCGTCGTCCCAATTCCATTTCTGTGTGACAAGAAGCGGTTTGTTCCCAACAGCTGCAACAATCCCCAGCTCCCTTCCGTGGTGAGTACCGATGGCACACAAATGGCAGCCCGAGGAAATCGTGTTCTGGGCTCTAAGTGCTTGGGACAGGGTCTGATTTTTTGTTTTGCATCTGTATGATGATTAGCACGACAGGGCCCTGATCGATGACATAGCAGCATAGAATTAAAAACTCCTCGACAGGATTACATCGACTTCTAGGAAAAGACAAAAGCTTAGGACCCTTCTGAAATCTACTTTTAATCCAAAGCACGGGGATTGTCAGCATGCTGCACCTTCCAGCTTTTCAAAGCAGCTTACCTCTGAAGACCAGGAAACATTGATTTCTACAGAAACAATGGGCAACCCCCAGGCTAATCTCAGCACTACTGTTTAATAGGGGACCTGCCGGCATGCCAGTCCAGCTTCAAGTGCGCTTTATTTCAGTCTAACATCCCCACAAAATTCTTCTCACATCTTCCAACCCTGAAATCTTATTTTCCCCTAAAGCTTCTCTTCATTAGCAATTTCCAAGTAACATGGTATTTTTACAACATTCAAAAATGTCATGCTGGACTGTGCTAGAGAGTAATTTTCAAATGTAAGCTTAGCAAAGTTTGAATTGACTTGTCCAGAGAAAAAACCTACAAGTGAACACCTACACCTGCCTACAAAGAGCTAACAAGCCCCTGGCAGCTGCCAGCATCAAAGCACAGCGGATGTTTCTAATACAGGGTAAGGATAACAATATCACATTCTGTTCTCTCCAGCTTCTTTTCCCTGCACTCATATTTTGCTTCTTATGATTTTTTTAGTCTCTGTATCTTCTTGGACAGCACCGAGCCCGACGACAAGGATACGAGAGTCTTTCCCTGCCGAACGGAGAGAACCAGGAAAACAGTTAAAATAAGAACAGGGCGGTTTGAAATTCGTACTTGCAATGAGAAGCACCGCCTAACCAACAGAACAAAAGTAAACAAAGCACGACACCTCCCTCGGGACAGAAGACTTATAAACTCTCCAGGATTTACAATTCTAGCGACCAACCCCTTCAGGACAGCAGCCAAGTGTCCCCTGGGGTGGTGCTGCACCAAAGAACCATCTGAGAGGTTCCAAAGAGTGAAATGCACAATATTTTGCAAAGACAAAAAATCCTGCAAAATAACAAAAATACAATAGATGTAAACTACAAGGCAAGAGTACAAGTGTTACCTTTGGGAGCTGGAACCATCCAGGTGAGCACCTGATAACTGGATCCTCACCAGAGTTTGAACCCTTCAGGACACAGAAGGGTTTTCCCCAGGAATTTCACAGACTGAGTTTTGATAGAAGCACGCTCGCCGGATCCTCAGAAACGTCGCCCATTCTCCAGGTGTCTGGAGAGAACTGCAAATGGCTCTCACGTAGTTGGAGCTGGTTCTGTAAGGTCTCAGGGTGAATTTCACCAGATGCAACCAAATTGGGCAACTCCCAGTGGGACAGAAGGAACCCAAAGCTTGGGTAAGCAAAGCTGCAGCAAATACTGAGGAAACAAACATAACAGCGTAAAAAATAATAAACCATCCTTTTTTTTTCTCTTGCTTTTGTTTTTTTTTCTTATTCAGATCAGCATAACAATTAAAGAGAAGGTGAAAAACTCACCATTACTGAACTCAGCTATATTTACTCCCGATTTAGAGGGAAAAAAAAGTCACGGGTGCTGCAAAGAAAACAAAAGTGAACCATAAACACCTACAGTAGAATTTTAAAACAAGTGCTTGGATAAAAGAATCTTATGGAACGTGAAGTAGAACAAAAGTGAAACCACTATCAGACCTGCCTATTTTCTCACCACTGTACAAGAAAATCCTAAAAGCGGTATAAAGTCACTGCCTAAAACCGGTCATGGGATATAACCAAGAACAATTTAGGCATTTGCTAATCTAGACAGAAACCTTTTCTGGATGCAAGTGTCAAATCGCAAGTTTTGTCTTTCAGAAGCTCGACAATGCTGGAAAGCATTTTCCCCGGGGCACGGGAGGGCAGGGGCGGAAGGGGGGGTGACTTTGCAGCTCGCACCTGTGCCATCCGAACCATACAGCCCGCCTGCTCCCTGCGCTGGGCATTCTCCCGGCCATCTCTGGCTTTACCGCCCAGCGCCGCTCCATCCGCTGTCACGGCACAAAGAGCCACGAGCACTAACGCAGGCAGCAGCCCCGTCATGCCGGCGATATCGCAGCGCTCCCTGCTCGCAACGCCCAACACGCGGCGGAGCCGCCTCCGCCCGCAGCACCGGCAGCAGCCCGAGGGAGACGGCTGCAGCTCGGGGGCTCCTCCGGCGCCTCCGCCAGCCCGAGGGCGGCCGCCCCACCGGGACCGCGGCAGCGCCCGGCGCCACTCGCCCGGGCCGGCTCCCGCAGCTCCCGGCCCGCGGCAGCAAAGCACCGCCTCGCCCTCCGCCATCGGCGGGCGGCAGCACCCCCGCCCCCGGCACCGCTGAGGGAGGCCGAGGAACCGGGTGGACGCTCCTTCCGCGCTGCTCAGCTCCGTGCGGGCGGCCGGACGGAGGCTTCGCCCCTCCAGCACCGCTGCTGCAGCTCCGTCCCGCGCAGGAGAGGCGCCGGGAGCTGCCCGCGCACAGCCCGCTCCCCCGGCGCACGGCCCCGCGCGGCCGCCTGGCACGCCAGCCACTCATGTGCCGTGTCGGCTGTTGCGTCACACGCCGCGCCGGCAGCACGGCCTGCCGGGAGTTGTAGTCTCGGGCTTACAGTCGCCGCTCCGTCCTCCGCCACCGGGAGCTGCAGTCCCTCCCAGGCATCAAACGGGTCCTTCGCCCCTGGGAGGGGAAGGACCTGAGGCACCACCGCTCCTCCCGAATGTCCTTCCTTTTTCACTCCAACTCTTTTTTCTTTTTTTCACTCTGTTTTTCACCCGCTTTTTCACTCTCACTCTTCCTTTTTCACTCTCACCCTTTTCCTTTCACACTTTCCTTCCTTCCTTTGCTTATTCCTTTGTTTCTTTCCTCTTGGTCTCCTGCCTTCCTTCTTGCTCTCCTTCCTTCATTCTTCCTGTTTTTTCTTTTCCTTTCCTTTCCATTCCATTTTCTTTTTTTCCTTTTCTTTCTTTCTTTCCCTTTATTTCTAATCTTGGTTTTCCTTTCTAGCTTTAGAATAAAAAGCAGCAGTAGTAACTTTCAGGCTACCTGGGAGTAAAAAAAACTCCAAGACGATAATGATTTAAAGAAAACTATTTATTCCCTGGGAGTCTGAAATTTTCTACTGCTGCACGTGACGTAGAGCTTTTATTCCTTCTTATATATAGTAGATATTTTATATTTTCTTTATACAGCGCCCCTTGCCGTGTGCGCCGGCGCACTGCAGGCAGAGTGCTGCGGCGTCGCTCGGTTCTGTTTAATTAAACTTGGCTGAATTCGGCTTGGTTCGGCTCTTGGTCTAAACTCGTTTCAGTTCGGCTTTTCGTCTACATTCAGCTTTTTCGGCTCTTCGGCTGAACTCGGCACGGTTCAGCTCAAGTCGGTCATATTCGGCTCTTTGTCTAAACGCAGCTAATGTCGGCTACACTCGGCTATCGGTTACACTCGGCTATCATCGGCTCTAGGTGTAAACTCGGCTGTTTTCGGCTGCACCCGGCTATTTTCGGCTATCCTGGGCTCTTCGGTTAAACTCGGCTACTTTCGGCCACACTCGGCTCTTCGGAACAATTCGGCCCGGCTCGGCTCGCTGAGGGCCGGAGAGCGGCCGTGAGAGGACCCCGGCACAGACAGGCGTTTACCCAGATTCCTGTCAGTTACCCGACAAAATTCGCCCGCCCGCGGCGCCGCTGAGCCCACAGCCAGTGTCGGGTACACTTGAAACGCCACAGAAAATGCCACCGGGGCCGCACCGGCGTCAGGATTCCATGCAGGCAGTCCAGATGACACACCGGGGTCTTCCACCTCTCCCGCCCTTTCCGCCGCCGTTTTGAGAAGGTCAAGGAAAAGTCCGCGACACCCGCGACATGCCACTCCCCAGATGGCGGCCTCGCGGCTGCCTGTCAGCGCAGAGCTGCAGTACCGCGCTCTGCCCACAAGGCGGCAGCACTGCAGCCCACCCCAGCCAGGGGCGCAGCGCGCCTCGGGGCTGCGGGCAGGGAAAGCGGCAAAAAAGAACAGGGGCGATGCCCGCCAAAAACTGCTCTGAAATAAATGCCAAAAACCTGCCTCTTACCCGACAGAAACCAAACAAGCCCCCTTGATTTAAAGCCATGTTTAAATAAATTTTATATTTCTATTTTTCATATTTATAATCACATGCATATTTTTAGTGGACATTGATGTAGCACGTAATTTATATAATATATTCTGTCTATTCCTATTATTTATATTTATTTTTCTTTTGTGTTTTTATAAATATCTTTATATATTAATTCTATATTTCAATTTTTAAAATTACATTTCTATAACACTTTTATTATTTAAAATAAAAATCCCATTCTAACTAAATTAATACAAAAAACCCTATTCTTTTAAACTATATTGAAATATTTTTACATTTATAGCTTGCATGACTATCTTCACACTTATATTTATAGTTTATATTGACGCATTATATTAATAATGATATAAAATATGCATCCTGTTCAAATAATAGATAAATTATTTTTAAAGTATGCATCATAGCTACTGCTACAACTCATTTTTCTTATATTTTTCATTTTTATATTAATCTTTAACAATTTATGATATATTTCTATACTTATTTTATTTATAATTTTTATACAAAAAAACCCTTCTATTGCAAAATAAAAAACAAAACCATCCTTTATTTTAAACTGCTTTAAAACTATTTTTATATTTATATTTATCATATCTATAATTGGTTTTATATTATATCATATTGATGTAATATACTTATATCTATTTTATATCTACTTCCTATAATAGATTAAGTAAGATATATACAGTTTTACTTGTATTATGTATTGTATCGATTGATGTTATTTGATATTTACAATTATTTGATCATTTTTTATATATCTGCATATATTTGCAATACATTGCTACATTTATTTTTCGGTTTGGCTTGTGTCTATGATTATAGTCTCTATTTATATATCTATAAACATACACAATACTCTATTAAAAATAGACTATCTTATTGTAATACATAATGACTTATGGTACATGTTGAATTTTTAAAATAGACCGCACATATATAAGTGGTTTATTCCTATTTCTACACATCTATTTGTTTTGTTTAAATATAGTTATAGTTATAATTGTACATTTAAAATCCAATTCCTAAATAAAATGACAAAAAACCAGCATCAAATTCCCACCAATATGTTCCAAAAACATCAAGATACCTCCAACAGCCAAACAACTGCCAGCAAAAAAACCACACAACACTCTTTTCGATAACAATTCTCATCACGTCAGAAAAATGAAACCAAAATAAAATAAAAGAAAACCCTATAGAAACACACACAGCAAATCACAAAAACTACTAAACTACTAAAAAAACCCCAAAAACTACTAAAAAAAAATGAAACCAACCTACTAAACTCCAAACAGTGCCACTGACCCTGAACATTACGAAAAAAAATAAACAAAATTCTACCTCTACACTAACTCAAAGAAGAACCAATACTCTGTAAAAATAACTTTAAAAACCGAACTAATTAACGACATGGAGAAAAAACTCTCAACCCCTAAAAATTAAGAAAATAACTACCCAAATAAATACTTTAAAAGACCCACCATGTAAATACCCATATTCCCAAAAATAAAACTGATAAACAACAAGCAAATACATCAAATGATACAAAAATACGCCCCAAAACCAAAAAAACTTCAGTTTACAACAAAAAATTTATTCCCAACTGAAGAAACCCATAGTGCCTCAATCTATCAAAATAAAAATACCACCTAGAAACAAACACAAAGCCTAAAGACAAATGTAACCATAAACAATGTCTCCCAAATTACCTGTACCATAAAACATACACTACAATCAAACAAACCAAACAAATAAAAGCCCTGGAAGACGATAAACACACATGCAATTATAAAGATTAAAAACCCGCTCCTATGAACGACACGACCCTACCTCAAGCCCCCCAAAACAAACACTACACACTCACGCTAATAAAAGCCACCGCAACAGAATTAAAATCCGAACCGCGCCTTTCAAAACATAATACCCCGGCAAAAAAAAAAAAAAAAAAAAAAAAAAAAAAAAAAAAAAAAAATTCCGACTACAAAACTCAATCCAAAACAAACCTTTATCATCCCTACCGGCACCGAGAACCGTGCCCACTCAGGAAGAACACCGTATCCCTTAGCGGACACCCGCTGCAAACCGAACCCAGCGATGCCATCAACGCCTCCAAAGCGCCTCCGAGCCACGGCACCGCTGAACTTGGAGCGGCCGAACCCCGCGCTCGCTGCCGGCCCCGGACGGAGCGCGGCTCCCGGCAGGAAAGCGGCTCCTGCGGCGGCCGCTCCGGCACGCGGGGCCGGCGCCGTCCCGGGGAGCCCCGCCCGCTGCCCCTGCCCGGCGGGGCCGGCACCGGGCCCGGGGCTACCGGCGGCGCCCGAGCCCCGCGCCCGGAGCGGACGGAGCGGCCGGCACCGCCCGGGCCGGCGCAGCAGCGCCCGCGCCGCCTCTGCCGCCCTTGGCCGGCCCGGCCCGGCTCCGCTCGGCTCCGCACGGCTCGCACCGGCGCGGCTCCGCCACTGCCGCCCTCGGCCGGCCCGGCCGCGCCGAATCCCCCGTGCGCCCCGGCAGCTGCCCGGGCCGTGCCAGCAGCGCTCCCGAGCGGGAACGTTCCGGGCCGGGCCGCGGGCACGGGGAGCGCCCTCCAATGCAGCGGCACAGCCCCATTGCAGCCCTGCAAACGCTGCCGGAGCTGCGGCTTCCCGCAAGCCAGCCCCGAAACCTACGCCGCAGGCGGGCTCACCTCACTTCAACAAGGGCAAAGAAATGTGTTCTCCCCTTCAGTTTCGTCCCCTAGGAGAGCAGAAAAGAAGGGGTGCTCCTCAAATGAAAGCCTTCGACTGATGGGAAAGGGCGATTTCGACCTCCATTCAAACCCATCAAAAGGAGGGACATCGGGGCTGCCCACTCAATTTAAAACCTAGGGTGATGAAAATGGGGTGGGTACCTTCAAACCAAACCCAAAATACCACAAGAATAGTTTTCCCATTCCCCTTAGAATAGAACGCAGGGATTCCCTGTCACCCCCGGGACACCCCTAACAGCCTGGAAAAGGCAGCTTGTCCTGCAATCAACACCCTGAAAACCACAAGTGAAGGGGGATCCCCCGCCCAGTTAAAACACAGACAATAAGAGAAGAGTAGCTGCTTCCTTCTCCTTTAATTCCGTTTGTCCTCATAAGCTCCACTTTTGGTCCTGGGGAACCGGAGAGGGACTGGCAAGATGAAATTGCAAAGGGGAAGGAGAAAATTCCCCGCTCCGAACCCACACGGGCTCACCTGTTCGGCTGCTGCTCCCCGGCACAAAGATTCGTCCCTCGGCGCCTCCTTTAAGCGATGCTCCACGTACCCAAGCGCGGATCCAGGTGGTGCCCCCGACCCTGTGGGAAGCTCCCGCAGTCCGTCCATGAGACAGCGCCGGGAGCGCCCCATAAACCCCTCCACTCAGCAGCTCCATGCAAAAGGGAGCTGAGGCAAAGCCTCCCCCTAAAACAGCCTCGCCCCGGCAGGAGCCAGCCCCTCATCATCCTCACACTCACACCTGGGCTGCTCCGAGCCCCCATCATCCTCACACTCACACCTGGGCTGCTCCGAGCCCTCATCATCCTCACACTCACACCTGGCGCCGCTGCCACTCTCCAACAGCGCCTCTCCCTGTCCAGCACACAGTCCGCTTCTCACAGACACAGAGCAAACAGAAATCCGCTACGGGTATTGGCTTTCCTTAGTCCGTTTGGTTCCACAATTTAAACACGTACGTGCACTGATGGCATTGAGAGAAATCTTTTCAGTGCAGAAAACTGTCATTCTGCTAGCACACTTTGATACACCCTCAGAAAAAGCAGAATCAGCGCCAACTCCTAAGACCCCTGCTGAGGAACCCAGCCCGCCTTGGGACACCCAATGCAGCAGACCTCGAAAAAGGAGGGGAAAAGTCAAGCTTGGAGTGGAAAAAGAGAATATAAATACGCTAGCCTTTAAAATAGGCATTCACACAACAATAGTGGGAACCAGTCACATTTCTTCTTTCCTTGCTCTCTGTAATATGAAGTAAAAAAAAAATGTAATATGAAGTAAAAAAAACACGTGAAACACAAGGCAGAGCTGGGAATTTACAGATCTTTGTTTGGCACTCTGGATGACAAGCGCCTCTTCCGGGACTGCGACACGATTTGGGGACTGGCAGAGAACGGAGGCAAAGGTGCCAGAGAGCCCTTTCTATTGCCTCCAGCCCCTGCAGCTGTTCTGATGGTTTCGGGGCACAGCTCGGTCCGTTCCTAGATTAAAACGCTAGGGCAATATCTTCAAAACTGCTACCCGTCTCCACTCGGAGTTTCCTACATGCCTGTAAACAAATGAGTGGATAGAGAGGGTTTCTCCCCAAAAGAATTTAGAGACAAATTCCTAATCTTTACCAAGACCTATAAAAACGAATACCTTGACAGGTTTTAGCATTCCACACCCACCCCTCCCTGTGAATTTGGTGGCAGCTTTGGGTCCCTCCGGGGGACGGCCCCCAGCGTGACGCCCCTCGCCCGCCCCCCCGCCTGCTCCTGCACCGCAGTGGGGCTCCCGCTCCTGGGGACCGCGGGGTGCCCCAATGGCATCAGAGCCCCGAGTCTTCACCCCCTTTCCCTGAGCCCCAAAGAAGGCACAGAGCGAGCCCGACTGCCCCGGACAGCAGCGCAGCGCTTCCTCCAAGCCCTTTCCACACGTCCATCCCCGCAGAAAGGGATTCTGCTGCAACAAGAAAGGGGGGCGGCCCCCAGAAGGGTTGAGGTTCCTCCCCAGCCTCGCTGTCCCGGGCCAGGGGCAGCGAGAGGGAGTGGAAGCAGAGAGGACACAGAAAGAAAAGGAAGAATTGGGTGCAGGATGAAATTGAAAAACACCCCAAAAAACCAAAAAAAACCTCAACAACAAACAAACAAACAAAAAATTCCAAAAAACCAAAAAAAACCCAAATTGGGAAGGGCAGCACGGCAGAGAGGCTTTAAAAACAGGAACAGGGAATGGGACACAAGGATCCTCTGAGGAACAATGGCACGGGCAGCACCTCAGAGAATAAAAAGGAACATGAGTGAGGCATGGAGAAGAACACAGAAAAGGACAGAGTGCCAAACACACGGTAAGGACAGAGGCATACAGAGACACATGGGGCAAGATGCTTCTCCTCCAGCCACTACACAAGAGCAGCTTCCCTGCAATTCCATGCTCAGTCTCTCCTCCAAGCTGCACAGGTGAACAAACAGGTACTCCCAACATTTCCTTCCCTTAGGCAGCACAGACCCACGAGAAGAACCTGGAATCCAAGGATGGATCGAAACATGAGAGGTCTCACTTGCTACTCTCTCCACCTTTTCTCCAGCTTAGCCCTGGGCTGGGAAACAAAAGACAACAAACATTTAAAAACAAAACTTGAGGTGTCTTGAGGATGCCCAGGCCTGGGAGGAAGCCCTTCCCAGCAGCTTCTTGGCCTTTCCTCACTCTGAGGAGCTGTGGAAATGCACATCCAGACGGGGCACACGGCCTGGGATGTTTTCTGCACAACAAACGCCACAACCCCGAGCACCAGAAGCCTGAAGATGCTCTGGATTGCAATTCACAGCCTCAGGGGATTCTACATGGGACAGCCAAGTCATTTGTGCCCAGAGGAAATACAAGTCACCATTTTTTAACAGTTAAAATATCTGTGGAAGTTACTGGCTGCTTACGGCAGTGAGCTTCGTATGGCCTCCCATACTTGGGGATTTACCAGAAGAAGCAGTTTCAGGTTCCTTCCTTCTGGACCCCAGCCCCAAAGCTCTGAAATTAAGGAATTTCTCCTGGCAGCTTGGAGATTATGTTATCACAAATGAAAGAAAGTAAAGAAGAAATATTCCCAGTAAGAGCCCTTGGGACCTTCTGGGCTGAATTTGGAAGGGGACATTCATTCCCTGTAGTGCAAATACACAACAACCTCCAACACAAAGCAAAGATGTCAAGTGAGGTCTGAAAGCACCAGTTTAACAAATCTCATTGTCATTCTTTTTTTTTGGTGACTTTTGCAATCAAACTCCAAAGCTGACAACCACAACTATCCCCTGTGCTCCATCCAGTCACTCTGAAACAAAACAATATTCCCTGCCAAACTGACAATGGACAGGGGGCAGGGGTCTCCTCTTCAGAAGCTCCTGGCCTGATCTGGAACTACAATGATGTATTACACATAGTAGAAGAAACTCCATTTGATTTTTTTAATTTAAGCAGAACCTAGGGAGAAGTGTTGTAGAAGTGGTATCCACCTGTTTGCTCCCACAGTGGAGATGGCGACTCTGTAATTCCTACACCACCTCTCACCATCCAAGCTTTAGCTCTAGGCTGTCCAGGAGAGGAGCCAGATCCCTCCAATGGAAAGGATTTCTCACTTACTGAGTATGGAAATGGCTGAAGGTGGAATCTAGTGAAAAAAGGAATTCACCATGTTTGCCTGTCTGTGTGCATTCACAAATGAAGAGAAATTCAAACACCAGAGATCATTAGCAGGAGCAGAAAGAAACCAGGTACCTGTCTTCATTACAACACATAAGGTTAGTGCATGAGATACAAAGAAACAAAGTATTTATTCTTATAAGCTCTTCTACGAATCACTCGGCATCATACAATGGATATGGTGGCTACAGAGTAGAGGGAGTCTCTCTCCCCCTTCCCCCTATTCTTTACACACACATTTGCTCACTCTCACAAACCCACTGTTGTATTTTTAAAATGGAGTTCCTCTCTTCAGTGAGTTGGAAAAAATGTTTATAACACAGGATCTGGCAGAACAGATACATCCTATTAAATAACAGAGCAGTTACAGAAAGGAGACTGCTTTCTTTAGGAAAAAGAACCTTCTGTCCCTCCTTATCTCTTTGCATTGCCTTAAGAGTTCTCCAGACGAAACCAGAACAACAACCCCCAAATACCTGATTTGCATTTTGGCAAAATTAGCAGCCCTAGGATATACACCAATATTGATTTATATACTAATATTTTCACCTGGCTTCCACAGGGTAGGTTCTAAACAATGTGGTGTAAAACCCTGCCAGCCGAGACGATGTCTGCACTACAGCTACCAACCCTGCTATGTGGAACAACTGAATCCGTGCTGGTAACAGGGAAAACGCTTTGACAGCTTGTCTCAATGTTATTTGCAAAACTTTTGGTTGTGTGCTTGCCCCGCAGTTCCCAGGCTGCACACCGACTGACTGTCTCTCCCACGAGTTCTGTGTATCCACATACACAGAACACAGACTCACACGGGCTGTGTTATTTCCAGGAGCACTTTGCACATTATCTTGTGCTGTGTCTTTCCGGTGCTTCAGTGCTACTCTGCTCCGTTTTTTATTTCCTTTCCCACTGTTGTATTCTTCTCTTTATTCCACAACTGAACATTTGCTTCCCCTTCCATTTCGAAGAAACATTTGATCTGATTCCTGCCTCATGGCCAACAACCCAGAAGATTAAAAAAAACTGTTTCTAACCTGCCACGTCAACACTTCTGCTCCAAGATACATTTCCCTCCTACTGGTACTCCAGAATTCCATTGAACCCTTTCCTAGTTTGATGCTATATTTTCTAACAATCTAGATTATCATCTATAGATGAACTATTTCTATGCACAGAATGATTTTTTGCAGTATGCATTTATATTACGGTGGCAACTGAAGACCGCAATATGTCTTCCTGTCACCTTTTATACACACAAAAAGACAATCATCCTGAACTTAAATTCCTCATTCACAGTCTGCCATAATTACCTGCCTCTTCAGTGCCACTACCTTTCATTTTCAATGCTCAAGCAACACTTAGTCTAGTTGCTTCCAGTATTGCACCATTATTTATCTTCAAATAGTTGTTCTTTGTTTCACAAACAAGCAAGCTCTTAATTTCGCCTACAGAACAAAGGACAAAATTTTTCTCTCTCTGATTCAGTAAAAGATCTGAACAGCACCTGAACAAAGGAAAAAGGCACCACAATCTCAAACCTCAGTTTAACCAAAGGAAAGATACGTGACAGCTAGTCCTAAGACTCACTGGTAGTGACCAGTCTTTTTTTATAGACAGTGAAATGTAAGAATTTAGACTGCAATCTCCAGTGTCATCATCAGTGGCTGATGGATGCACACACCCATTTCAGTATAATGCAGCTGCTTGACAGAGCTTCAGCTTCTTATGATGCAGTTGTGAACACTGGCACCAACACCACATTCGTTTTGTTAATTTACTCTGAAAGAGACTTGAAACCAGATCCATTCAATTAATTCTACAGAGGCTCTAAACCCAGGCTGGACTCCAGTGTGTTGTCAGCTGTGGCAAATGGCTGGTATTGCTCTCAAATACCTTCGCCTTCAGCAGGAAGGCTCTCAAACCCCAGAATTCCCTGGCAGACATTCTGCAGGCATCTATCTCAGTCCCGTGCCCTTCTTATAGCCTTGGGCATTTTCCTTTGCATTTCTTATTCCTGCAGACTGAGCATACCCCTGATTGTAGCTGCTCTGTTTGCCACACACAGACAGGAGTTTTGTACACTGAGCAGCATGCACACAACGGACACAGCAGCATAACAAATATGGAAGCACAGCAGCAGATGATCCCCACTGTTTTCTCCTCGTAATGCTTGCTTGTAGTCCAATTAGTGGAGTCCTAAATTAAGTAACGTTTCAAGTCCATCACTGTGGCAGCCTCACAGTCCCTCAGTATAACCAGTTTAAGACTGCAGGATTTCACATTTTACTGTGAAAAGAGGCATTAGCACAAAAGGGAAAAATGCCAAATCAAGCCATTCCCAGTAAAAGGCCTCAGACAATGAGGTACTTTTTCTCACGCCAACAGGTTTTGTGGGAGAGTACTGCATCACATAAATTCACTCAAAAGTAAATTTTCCAAGACATCTCTGAACACAATGGATGGACTAAAAGCTATGGCACTATTAATGTGAAAACAAAGATATTAAATAAAGGGATAAAGAGAAGACTATCTCTTCTGTGACTGAAGAGAAGAAACTTTTAAGTTAAACTAAGAGAGAAATTGGCAAAGACAGCAGAAAACACAACACTAGAGAAAAAATGCATTTATTCAGAAGAGCTGCCTTCCTTCCATATCTCATGTGAATTTGATTCTCTTTCCAATGAAGTGTAAGAATGGAGGTGAAAAGGAGTAACCTAGAAGAGGATTTTGAGTGCCACATCAAATGGACAGTTATACTTTGGCAGCTGCTTTTTGGACTAGAAATTATATTGGGCCTTGATTATAGCTCGTCTGTGCACTACAAAAAATGAGGAGGGGAAGGATTTAAGGAAGATGTCCCTGCTTCCAAGTAACTGTTCTATAAATTCCTGTTATCTGAAATTATCATACATTTACAAAGAAGATGATTTCCAGGGGATATGTACTCTGTGCTATTTAAGGCTGATACGTTTTATAACTCAACAGCATCCAAAATAACCAGCACGTATCATGTATGGGAGAGCCAAATAATTCATAGTAAGAGGCAGTTCACCTATGACCAAAATGTGAGACCAATCTAGGGACTCTGTTAACATCTTGAAGAAAAAACTACCATGTGACATTAAGTTAAGTTTCTTGGATTCTACACCAAGAATCAGGAAGTTATTTTCAGTGATGAACCCTACAGGCACACAGAGACACATTTAAATAATCTGGTATTTTACATATATGCTTGTTGTTAATATCTGCTGTGTTAAAGGTAGGCATCAGCAAAGCACCATTACATTATTTTAGTTTTCTCAGAACGCCTCTGAGAAATACCTAATACCACTAATACCACTGATATTAAGGATGCATAAGAAACTCTTATCCCAGGAAATATTCTCTTTCTCTCAGTACAGTGTACAGATCATACCCATCTAGTGATATGTGATTCAATCCACCTTTCACTGCCGGGACAGGGGGAAGAGAAATTTTTTGCACCTGCACAAGAGATGGCCTGACTATACGTCTTTCTTCCAGACGGGCTCTGCACCCCAGGATGCAAATGCTCCTAGTTTGTTCTTTCAGATGGTGAGAAAGCTTCTTGCATTGGTCCGGATGAAAAAAAAACTCTATTCAGGAATATAAAGCATCCCACAGCTATAAGAAAGACTATCTTGTCTAATTCCAGATAAGTTACTGTTTGAGACTCTTGGGTACCATAGGGTAAGAGCTGCATTTATTTCTCTAAATCTGTAGTCTCCTAGAACACCTATCCCAACCTCCACCATCAGTGCCACCCATGATTCTAAGCATAGCCCATAAGGATTTGCTGTGTAGTGTCTAACTTTCCACTAAAACTGAACAATGTGCGTTGATGAGTGAACCTTTAGTCTTCTTTCACACTGACACTTGTATGGCGCTGTCTCTGGCTTGGAATGGTTTGAGACACCTGTCCTGGGCAAGATTTCCAAGGGTCACTCTAAAGCTGGTGTTCTGACTGGTGTGCTGACGGCACGTTCTCATCCAGTCAGGAAGCAGGTCCATGTGTAACAGTGAGCTAAGTAACACTGAGAAGTCCACTGGTTTGGTGGTCGCGATGCCAATGGAATCTTGTGAGCAGTACTTATGTGTTACGTACTCCCAAAGATTGCTCCAATTCCTGTCGGCGCTGCTGGATCTGCAAGAAAAAGACACACTGTACAGTTTAGCAGATTAAATTGCTCAGTGGCAAGAGATGCATCTGTAAGTCAGCAGTGTGGATATTTCCTTCATACCTTGCAGTAGAAATATCTGCTCACAGCTTCTTGAGACCATGGCTCATGATAAAATTCAGCTCTGCGCTCTTCCTCCGGGTTTCCAACCACATCAGTCATCACCTGTGACAAAAATAAAGCCATTTTTCACCATAGCTCTTCCACCACATAGAGAAACTTTCAGATTTACCCAGAATGAAAATTTATCTACATTACACATAAAAATGGTCAGAACTGTTCTCAAAGCCCAAAGCAAATGGACAACGCATGCTTACTGCCAAAATGGGTCACAGAATGCTCAAATGGTTTGTGTTAGAAGGGACCTTTAAGCTCATCTCATTCCACTCCCACTGCTATGGGCAGGGACACCTTCCACTAGACCAGGTGCTCCAAGCCCTGTCCAATCTGCCTCCAGGGATAGGGCAGCAGAGGGTTGGAAATATTCTACAAAAAAATAGAATTTGATGACTTTGTCTCCAGCATCACAGAATCACAGGTAAATATAGTCATTGGTATATCTTGCAAAGCAATGTTGTGGAATCACAACTCTGATGCCAGCAGGACAGAATCTTAATAGAAAAGGCTCTTATGGGACTAGTTCTCAGTTAGGGAAAACTGAACAACTATTCCATGTATCTAGGTAGAGAAGCTCCACAACACCTCTGTTTGTAAGTCCCTCAAGTAGAGGTCAGGTTTGTTTAAACATGCTATCAGATTCCTGTCCCCTTTGAATACAATATAAATAGGAATAACCATAATCTTAAGAGTAGATTTTGGGAAGACTATTCAGTTAACAATAGGCATTTATATAAGAAAGACACAATGATTTTATTAAAATAATTTCATGGATTCAATAATACAACTGATTTTGAGGCATGTCAGTTAAAGACAGAAAATGTGACACTATGAGGAACAAATTATTAATTTTTGCTGGTAAACAACTGAACTTCTTTACATTTTGATTTCTTGTACATCTCAAAGATAAGCTCAAGGACAGCTGATAAGATTAAATTATGAACCAACACCCAAATTGTGTTCTTGTACTATACGATGCTCCTGCTGAGTTTTGCACAGCTTTGAATTTACAGAATATATCATCAAAGCCCTGCATTTCAAACTTACTGTCTGGCCACAAATTGACCTATGAAACACTCCCATGAAACATCACTGTTCCACTGGAACTGGAATACAACCTAAACTATCTTTCCTCCAACCTAAATGATCTTTCCTATCTACTCTGGGATTGCAGCACTCCACTCATTGTCTATCTTCCACCAATCATCCATCCTAGCTGTTCAGCTATACACTCTATGCACATTTTGATAAAATTCTTCCATTCTGGTTACACTATTCATTCTTTTTCAAATCTTATCTCACCTTAAGATCCCTGCTTTGGGACCGGAGAAGGTCTTGGATGTATCCTTTGGGATCCTTGGAGAAACTCAGCATAAAATCACGTTGTATTTTTAGCTGATTTATGGATTCAATTGTCTCATGAATCTGACAGAAAAAAAACCAAAGCAGATATTCTTTAATTTCTCCCATGCTCCAGTGACCACCAGGTCAGCTCTGTTACTGTCTTTGTACTTCTGGTAATGTACAAAGGTGACAATTCTACACCACAGACTTGTGCAGCCCTTCCTAGGGCTTTTTCAGTTCAAAAAGCAGCAACTTAACTGCAATCCTGCCACTACATTCTGGTTTCACTTGCCCTTCTGCAATACAAATATGTACAGGATTCTCCTTCACTTCCTGCACTGAACTCCTGCATGGCATGCAGAACTAAGCCATGTCACTGCACAATGTAATAATTTCCTGTGTAGAATCACTCTGCCTGCCAAGACTGGGATCTTTGAGGAAAGGGGTTAAATAAATATGCAGTTAAGCAGTGCCCAGTGCAAGAAAGCAGTTATTCCCCTGGTTACCATCATGATCACATCTTCAATATCCTTAAAAGCTCTAGCAGTTTCTTGATCAAGTCCATGTCAAATGAATAGCCATGACTTCTAGATTTTTCTTAAGAGAAAGCCTGTAAAAGTCACGGCTGCAAAAAGAAAAGCGTGAACAATGACAAATCACGAGTATGGAAGGTTTATAGAAAATTAATAATATCTTTAGAGATATTATGGCAGAAATATTAACTAGTGGGGAAGAATGAAGACTGAAGAAGAGTCGAGGTCCTATTATGGATAATCATCAAGTATGAAGGGGAGGACATCTCATGAACCATTTGCACACAGACACACACAAAAGCCAACTTCTGCTGCCCTGTTCCTCTAGCATTCTAGTTTGAAATAGTGAACTTATCTCATTTAGTTTCATGCATTCATCTCTTTTGCCAAAACAGCTAAGGCGACTGAGCACATGTGAGAAAATAATCATCCCCTGATCTGGTTATGCCATCAAGGCCACTAGTGTAGCTACTACATGGTATGTTAAGAGAAGAGAGCTGCTGTTAACTTAAAATCATTCCTTCTTTGGGAAAACGCTGCAGTTGTGTGGAGTGAACTCCACTGGCATGTGCCGAATTCCCAGGAGGAGACACCATGGCAGCACAGCAATGCTGTGCACAGAGGGACACAGGAGCAGCCCGTGCCCATTCACCCAGCAGGGACTTCAGCAACTTCACTGATCACAGCTTGCCTGTGCTGTAGCAAATATTCAAAAAAGAGGCGACACAGACAGAGGAAAAGGGGAGCGCGACTGGAAACAGAATAACCCTGTGCATGCTGCTGGCAAACTTATATGGGCTGGGAACCAACTGACTGAGCAGCTGAAAAGGAGCATCTTCAAGAGGCATGACAGCAAAGACACTGAAACAGTTACCAGAATCCATTGCATTGCGGCTGCCCAGACCCCCTTTCAAACTGCATGAAAACCAGAGTTTAGCACATTTGGTTGTATTAGCAGTAAACAAAGAGAACCTGGGCCTTGCTCTGAAAAGGCATTTTTGTTTATCCCTTACCAATCCAAATGGGCCACTGACAAATGCCAGAACTGGATGACAGCCCCATGGACACGAATCCCTAAAACAGTCTGCAAAACCCACCACTGCCTTAAGGTGGATATTATTATTTGAAGTGCACATGATCCTTTTCCACTGACACTCAAAACTCCCAAAGTGTTTCCAAGTGATTTTCCTGCCACACATGTTCCATATTTCCACCTAATGCAGAAAGCCATTCTGCAGTTATGAACTCACACCTCAGTATGAGATTCTCCTAACTTTGCCTTAGCAGTTTAATAAGATATCATGACCTCTCAATAAAAAGTTAATCATACAGTTCAGCTGATTCTCAAGCATCAGGGGACTTGGTACACTACCTGTGAAACTCTATCGCCTCCACAACCATGTTAGGCCTTGGATCAAATCCCAAGTGGGAATGCCGTTCACCCTGATGTATTCCCACGGCATCTGGCTTATTCATCCCTTGAAAGCACATGCCCTTAACAAGTTCCCATCTCACAACATTACTGTTTGACACATGACACCAAACACATGTGAAGCTACACAATGAGTACGTGTACCATGGGATACTTTACTCTTGGGCTAATACCTTGTTATCCAATGCTGTTATCTCCTGTTGGTTAGCTGTTGAGAGAAGAAAACTACTCATCTGGCCCTTTAATGGGTCTTCAACTTCTACATCTATGTCATAACAAGCCGTCTTCTTCTGATCGTTGGGGTCAACACTATGGAGAGTATAACACAAGATCATGAGAACTGCCATAATGAATCAGAATTAATTTCCAGCCAGCCCAGAATTCACTCTTCAATAAAGCCTGTTGCAGATGCTGTAAAAAAAGTGTAAGAACAGGGTATCTTTATATATTTTCCTATTCTAGTATATTCTCTCATCTTTTGTCAGTTAGATTTCAAAGACTTTTGAGCTGGAGCTTTTGCCCAGACCATCAAATTTAATTTCTAACATCCTCCTGAGACCTGTTACACTAAATATCAGTATCCTTCTTTGGCTTGCCCTGTCCTAAATTTATCTTTAGTTTGCCAACTTTTAGACTTAACACTTACTTTATTGTTAGACTAAAGTTTTTTAACAAGAAAACGGTCTTCAGCGCAGTAGTTGGTAAATCAGACTTCAGTCACTGTCACTTGCAATATAAAGATTCTGGCTTCTCAACTCCACCTATCAAATGTGTGGGTTGTGTGCATCTGCAGTAGGTAGCAAAACAAAATTCCTCAGGATCTAATTGTGCTTGACAGACTTGGGGGAGCAGAAGAACTTCCAGGGATGGAATTGCATTAGGAGTGTTGTGAGCAGGTAGAGGAAAATGATCCTTCTCTATTCTCAAGACCGACAAGGACACACCTCAAGTACTGTGCTCAGTGCTGCGCTCCCCAGTGCAAGAGATACAGGGAGCTCCTGAAGAGAATTTTCAAAAGGTCCGTGAAGATGATTAAGGCATTAAAGCACCTCACAGCTGAGGAAAGGCTGAGAGGTCTGGGACTATTCAGCCTAGAAAACAGAAGGCTGGTGGGAAGGGAAATTACCAAAACTTGAAGGAAGAGTTTAAGAAGATAGAGTCAGGATCTTTTCAGTGGTACCCAGTGACAGGACAAGAGGCAGTTGGTGCGAACTGAGACACAGGAAGCTCCTTCTGAACACCAGGAAACATGTTTTTACTATAAGGGTGACCAAGCAATAGCACAAGTTGCAGTAAGACCCTCAAAGCCCATCTGCCTTTCCCACAGCCCAGAGCCTCCCATGTTGGAGACACTCCAAAGCCATCTGGATATGGCTGTGGCCAAACTGCTACAGGTGACTGTGCTTGAGCAGAGAAGGGCATTTGACCAGATGATTTCCAGAAGTCCCTTCCAGCCACAAACATTCTGAGAATCTGTGATGCTGTGTTTGCCAGCAAGAAGATGAGCAGCATGAGCAGCTAAAGAACAAGCCAGGAGTGGGTCTGGTTCTGCTGCTCACGTCCAAAGCCACAGGGAAGGCTCCACGCTGTCTCTGGCTCCATTGCTCCGGGCTGAGCGCGGCCCTCGGGCCCCCAGAGCCCCGAGCCCAGGTCAGGGGGGCGGCAGGGCTGTGCACAGGGACCCTGACAGGCTGCACAGACAGGACGGCTCCTCAGCACGGTGAAGGTGGGCACAGGGAAAGCTCTGCTCCTGGCACGGAGTCACACCGGGCAGGGGCACAGGGGGGCATTGCTGCGGTACCAAACACACTGGCAGGAGAGGACCTGGGGGCCCTGAGGGACACACAACAAGGGCAGAAGGACTCTGAGGGGCAAGGCAGCCATAGCAAAGGTCAGCTGCAAAAGGGGCTGCATTAGCACAGGTTTTGCCATCAAGCCCAGGAAAGAGGCTCTTCCCTCCTACTCCACGCTGGTGGAACTGGATCTGGACTGGTGGGCACAGGACCACAAAGATGTGACATCTTGGAGCAAGGCCTGCAGAGCACGTTGGGGGCTGGAGCACAGACCTGCCAGGAGAAGCTGCAAGAGCTTCCCCAGCCTGGAGAAGAAAAGGGAAAGGAGGTTGCCCGGGAGAGTGTGATGGCCATGGGGACTGGTGAAGCACAGACAGGGCCAGCCTCCCCTTGGAGGTGCATGACATTAGGGTGAGAGGCAGCAGAAACTCACTGCAGCATGGGCAATTCACTCCCTATAAGGAAGTGGTTTCTAGAAAATCACGATGGTAGTCAAAAAGGGGGGTGCCAGAGATAATCTGTTTGTACTAGAAGAATACTGGAGAGCTATGCTTTGCAGTCTGCTTGCGTTCTTTAATGTGCGTGGAAGTGTGGAAGATGTCTCGCTTCTTTGCAGAAATGGTAATCCCACAGAGGTTATTCTTTTTACCTCTGATTCCAGGTGTGTCAGCTGCAATTAGGGGTGCAACTCAAGAAAATCTCCACTTCTAGCTTGAGCTCAGGTAAGATTTGACTTCTATGCGAATCTCTACTTTATGTTCACTTCAACCCCATTGCATTATTTCTTCTTTGTCTTCAAAAAGAAAGGTTGTTGGTACCCAGAGAGTGATTCTACAATACTATAATAATTTCTAGAATGAATTTAGAATATTCCACATTTTTGTTCCTGTGCATATCCTCTAAAACTAGAATGAATAATTGTGATATACGTGATATTCCTATAAAAGGCAGGCCTGAGGATTTATCTGAATTACAAGCCCATCCATTTACAATCACTAACGGTGAGAAATTCCCTGAAGTAATGTGCTGGTTTTGGCTGGGATAGAGTTAATTTTCTCCATCATAGCTGTTTTGTGAATTTGTGCTGGAAATGGCTGGTAACAGAGAGGTATTTTTGAGAGACATTTATTGCTGATCATTGCTTACAGCCTCTTGAGACCTTTTCAGCTCCTGACACTTCCCACAAGTGAGGAGGCTGGGGTGCACAAGGAGCTGGGACAGCTCACCCCAACTGACCAAAGGGATATTCCAAACCACGTTGCACCACACTGAGCAGTAAACTGAGGCAGGTGTTCACTGCTCAGGGTCTTGCTGGGCATCACTCAGTTGGTGGTAAGCAATAGTTTTCATCTGTATCACTTGTAGTGTTAGATTTGTTCATCACCATCATCATCATCATCATCACACTGTCTTTCTCTCCCTTTTACCTTTTCAATCCTTCCCCCTGCCCTGCTGGAGACAGAACAAGTGGATGGATTAAGATTGGATTAAAGCAGGACACGCTGAAGATTGGATTAAACCAGGACAGGCAGCGGGCATACTGTTTCAGTGGCTGATTACACTCACTCTAAAAAACTGAATGCAGGGCGACAGGGCAGAGCATTTGTGAGACCCTGTTTTAAGCTTGGTTGGACCAGGCCCTTAAATATCCTGGACAGACTTAGAACCTGATTTAAGTTTGGATGGAGGAGCTCTCAATGACCACCAGTAATCCCTTCGACTGTAAACTATTCTGTGACTATATGAGTCTAAAAATTACTTACTTTCTTTAAATTCAGCGTCAGACTTCCAGATTTACTTTCGCTTAGCCCAACATTGTAAAGACTTCCCTCCAAAAGTACTATCTGTTCCCAGGAAATGAGTTCTTCCTTTGTCCACACCATTATGTCAGCACCATTTAAGGCTGTCAGGAGCTGTGTGGTGCACACAGCGTATCAGAGAATGTTGGCAGACACAAAGCTGTAGCTTTGTGACACACACCTGTTCTTTTGCTGGTATCTGACAAAAACCACTCCCTCCAGTACCTTTTGGTCATCTCTCTGCCCCAGAAACATAATCATCAGTTCCTTGTCATTTTTATCTAAGCAATGACTATCTCTCTCTGAGGACCTCAGCTTTTTTGTGGTCCATCAGACAGAGCACTGAGCTGTGCCCAATGACAGTACATACACAGCTCTCAGTCTGGATGGCCACCAAGCTGCTTTTTCATTACTCTGTTTGATACATTCAAATGAATCAAAAAGCAAACTTTACTTTCATAGCCTATGTAATATTTAACATATTATTCTTCTTATCACGTATGTTACAAATTTAAAATAAAGAGCCCAATTTTAAGCAAATTCAGAAACATTTGCTTAAAAATATATTGTATATATTCTGTAGGAAATCAAATCAGTAACCTAAGTAATAATAACTTTTAAACATCCGGAATCAGAGTTTTGACCCTGACAAAGAAACTTGGAAAGGATTGAAACATCTGAACAGCAAAGTTGCAATCCCCAGAAGTGTCTTTATCCCCCTCCTCCGTGTACACAGCTGTCACTTAAAAAGGCACATGCTGGAAGAGCCCGAGAGAGCTGAAAGTTGTGTTTCATCTGCTATTCTGAATTATTTTGACATATTATGTCTGCCAGGAAGACATCTGTTCTGACAAGGACACGAGAGCTCAGCATCTTGGTCACAACAACCTCCTCTGGATCCAGACACTCTTTGCTGTTAATCTCTGGAGATCTCTTGACTTCTTAGCATTCTCAGGATAAGACTAACAGTCAAGGAGCTGACCCACTCCCAACAAAGCATGCATGGACTGGCCCTGCACTGGAAATCGTAATGCTGTTGTACATTTTACATAATATATCAGTGATTGGAATGATTGCCCATGATGGACAATACCTCATTTCAATTTCTTTTTTATCTCTTTTTGTGGGTTCAAACTTTCATTCCTTTCTCCTTAGGAAAAAGCCCAACCAATGGCATTCTAGTAAACATAAAAGCTGCTTTTCATACTCCTAGAAAATTGATGCTGTGCTAGTGAAAATAATTCAGAATTATACAAACTAGAATGACACATAGAACAAACACACAACGAAGTCCAAGGTGCTCATGCCAAAGTTATAAAACTTGGATTTTGGTCCCTACAGCTACTGCAGCTGTACTTTACCTAGTGAGTGTCTGGTACAGGACAGTGCTGAGCTGATCAAACTCACCTGATGATGTGGTTTATCACTATTGGGTCTGGCGGCAGCAGCAGGTTAGTGAGTCTCTGGGGAATCTCAGAAAACTTTAACCGTGGACAGTCAAAGATCTGGAACACAATAAACAACAAATTTGGTTTGTCCAAAGGCTATCTTGCAGTTAAATGAGAAAGTAAGGAATCTGCAGCTCATAAGGAACTGAGGCAAATACAGAAGGTGGTTTTGAAAGCTGTAATTCAGGTTCCTTGCCGATTAAATTTTTGGTCACTTCTGTCCCTCCACTTTCATCTGGGCTTCCAGACATACCCATCAGGACATGAAAATTTCAGGTGTCTCACTTTTGGTTTAGCTGCTGGAGGAAACAGGACCCTTCACCGGGACATGAGGATCAACTGTATCCATGATGGGAGAGAAGCAAATACTCCCTCTCTTACTAAGGGTTTACAGCAGCATTTTGTAAAGAAGATGACTGAATTTTTTTCAGACAGAAAAACACTATTGTAGGGCAAATTAACAACAGAAAAAAAAATTAAAAAGAAAACCAGGACCCAAGTTTCATCACAACATTTACTTTCGTGGGTTGCTAAAACATTATTCATTCAACTGCCAGTATTTTCCTTACACAGAAGTATATCACAAAACCCCACTTTCAATTACTTTCAAAGTAAGTCAAGTGAGCCTGAAAAACAAAGCTAGGTAAGCCAGTGAGAGCTCAGTTAACATTACCTTTCAAAAAAAACCCATAATCATATTTACAGAAAGGGTGGAGATGCTTTTATGTGGCCTTGGTTTTGACAACACTGGCACATGGAGAGGGATATTAGTTGTAGTGGCTGCTGAAAGCCATTCAGTGCTGAGGATACTGGAAATCATCAAGGGAAAATAAAAATAATTCATTTTCATTCATCCCAAATTTGTGTCTGGATGTTAGAGTTTGCTTCTGAAGCGCTACTGTGTCCAAACAAGAGTTACCTGCTGGAAGTACTTGTCACAGTTAATGTATTCCTTGTCGTGGGAGTCCTGCAGCTTGTTTGTTTTGATGTACTGCCAGAGAGCCTGGATGATGGCCGAGCGTGTCTGCGTGTGGATGCCCAGCAGGCGGGCCAGCCGCGGGTCCAGCTTGAACTGGGGGGGCTGCAACAGAGAGCCAAGGAGGTGGCAGCACAGAAGAAAGTAGACAGATACACAAGTAGGAAGTTTCAGTTTTAATTCTTGGGGGACTCTGTTCTTTGGGAGAAGTATCCCATTCAGCGGCAGAGATTGCAAAAACACAGTTTGTATTTTTGTGTCTCACCGTGGGTGCTTAGGAAGAAGGACCTTGTACCTGTGCCATGCACACAGACTACCCGTAGCACATGCTTCAAATAATAAAAACTTGCACAAAGACTCAGGATGAATTTTCCCTTTCAACACTGATGCAAAATTTGACTTCTGAGAATGAGAGAAGAAAAAGAACAGCCCTTCCTCTGAACTACTGGAAGTTAACCACAGAGAGAGAGAAGGAAGGCAGGATGATGCTTCCACAGCTGCTAATAACTGCTGTCTCACGCCAACACACTGTGTTGGAACTCTGTTCAGGCATGAACCGTTCTGGTGCACACCAAAAAATTTACCCAACTACAACCAGTCAATAGATTTTATTTCTTTTCCTGATCTCAGTGATATAATTCAACTTCCTTGTTCTCCATCTCTTGTAACAAAAACTCCTTGGATAATCTGGAATTGGATGCTTCTTCAAGTGTGTACTCATACTCAGGTTTAGTATTCACCACATTAATAAGCAAGGATTACTCTGATGGGTGGCAGGTCACCCCAAGCTAGCTTTA
Source organism: Melospiza melodia melodia (assembly GCF_035770615.1). Classification (NCBI taxonomy): domain Eukaryota; kingdom Metazoa; phylum Chordata; class Aves; order Passeriformes; family Passerellidae; genus Melospiza; species Melospiza melodia. The sequence continues at coordinate 148,246 of NC_086194.1, forward strand.
TAACAAATCTGGACCTAAGAACAAAAGAACATCTATTTTAAAGCATAAATTTATAATAATGGTGAGCATAACAAACATCATTATATTGTCTTAATAGCAAAAATGCTCACTGCCTATATCAGTATTTCAGTTAGCCCATATGCTCCCTAAAATTAATACAATTTTGTCTCTGCTAACATAAAATGGAGTGCCTATACCCTGAATAGATGCTATTTGCCTGGAGGCAAAAGAAAGTGGCAGAGAACAAGTTCTTAAAGGTACACCCTCAAAATGCATCTGAGCCTGAGCTGTCATTGAAAAGGGGGATCCCATCCACTCGCAGCAGAGCGAGTTTAACAGTTAACAGTTCCCTTAAGACAGCAATGTTTCTTCCAGGGACGGTTTCAGTCAGATTGGTGAGCTCCCCAACTGCTGTGTCCATTGTTTGTGCCAAGGTAAGACTGCCACAGCTACCCAGCTAGTTCAGCAAAAGCTTCTCCTCTGTATTTTTTTTAAAGAACGACATGCGTAACAGGCGTGCAACTTCTCTGACTATTCTCTAAGAAGCTAGAGGAGAAAATACATATTTTTTCCCGCAACTGGGCAATAAAAATACTAATTATCATAACGCCAAGACCAATATTTTACTAGACTATATTAGAAATTCACTTGATTTGTCCCCTTTAAATTTTAAATAATCCTTCTGTTTGGTATCATTCTAACTTCAATGGACCATGTGACACTGCAAGTACAAGTGTATTGGGTTTAGAGCTGTGTGACAAGATGGATTTGCTCTGTTGCACTAGGTCCCAGTGGCTGTGTGTTGCAGGCTAAAGCAGTGCACTGACCTGGTAGTCTAACATGAGGAGTAATGTGCACCGCACACTGACATCCCCAGGCCTCTTCACCTGGAAGCCATCTGTCTCCTGGGTTGTGGGAGTTCTGTGCCACTAACAAAGGGAAAAACAAAATTGTTGGTCTTTTTTCACTGATGTCCATGGAGGTGCATCTTGCACAGTATACCATACCAGAATTAGACAAGTGCATGCTTTCTGAAGATCTGGCAATCTAAAAAATAATCTAAAAAAGATAACAACAAAACCAATCCACAACAGCCCCCCACCTCCACCCCCAGTCATTTCAATTCAGCTTTAGTGCAGAATCTGCTCTGCTGTTGACATACTTCACTTGTTACAAGAAATGTGTACAATATTTTCATCTTTTCATACATTCTGTTCTAAGATGAGCACTGCAGCACTAAATCATCTATGTTTTTATAGTAGATTCCTCTAGCAAACATTCTTAAGAATAATGGAATTTTGAAAACTTTGAAAATACTTTAAATGAGATAATGAATGCAAAGTCCCTTAAACAAGGGAAGCAACAGGCGCCAGGTGTTTATGTGTGCTAGTAAATAGTTTCTACAGAAAGGGTGCACAGCTTTCTCACCTCCACAAGATGATTGTCAGGTCCATAAAGATCTTTGTCCAGTTCAATAACCAAACTCTTAAAAAAAGATGAAAACTTCCGTTTCTGTTTGCTGAGCTGTACAAGCAGAAGAACCAGAGGTGTGTAAGGCTGCATTTATTAGCTTGTGTCCTAGACTTCTCAGTCTGCCTTGAACATTAAATCCCATGTAAACCACAAGTGTGATCAATCTAATTGAGTTCTCCCTTTGACAAAAACAGGGTAAGATGAAAAAATGCCAACAGTAGTGGAACAGTGTACATTTTAGGGAAGAATTCCTTGACTCTTAATGTTATTGAAAAGCACTGGCTTGTAAGGTGAACATGGCATCCATGAGAAAGGTCCAGAAAATGGCCATGAAAATTATCTCAGGACTGGAGCACCTCTCCTGTGAGAACAGGCTGAGAGAGTTGGGGCTGCTCAGCCGAGAGAAACATAGGTTGCAGGGAATATTTAAAGGGAGCTTGTAAGAAAGATCAAGGGCAACTTTTTACCAAGATCTGTAATTACAGGGTTGGACTGGTCTTAAGAAGGGCACTTTTTACTCAGAGGGTGGTGAGGCACAGGTTGCCCACAGAAGCTGTGGCTGGCCTATCCCTGAAAGTGTTCCAGGCCAGGCTGGAAGGGGCTTTCAGCAACACGGAGCAGTGGAAGGGGTCCCTGTCCAGGGCAGTGGGATGGAATGAGATGGTCCTGAAGATCCCTTCCAACCCAAACCTTTCTATGATCACAAGTCCTCTGTATACCTTTCTTTTTAACAGCCTGGGATTTTTTTGATGAATGCTAATTTCTTGGTCTGATTTATCAGATTACAGTAAATTTTGCAGACTGTCATACATTAAGCAAAACTATTTCCTTTCAAGTTTTTTATTTTCATTTAATTATCAGTATTTGTTGTTTAGTGCACAGCTCATGTTGTCTATATTAAAAATTAGAAGGTCTGTGATTACCTGACTCTCCACAGAATACAGACCACAGGATTCCAATTTATTTCTTTGTGTTTAATGCAGATAACATTTTATTAAAAAATGCTGGTAATTAAAAAGCTATGTTCTTCCAATAAAGAATCTCTTTCTTTATTGACATTTATGCTCTAATTTCTAAACTGAATCTAACTTCAATTCCCAGATACTGCACTTTGTCACCACTTCTTCCTCCAGCAAGACTCTGATTCATGTACAGGTACCTCCAGACAGACTGAAAGCCTTGCCCTCTCCATGCATGCATGTTCTCAGTCTGTTTAGCCTATAACCACTTACTTGTGAAGTAATTTCAAATAGATGGATGCCTTTATTAGCAAAGTCCAGCCTTCCCCAAGACAGCTAAATCCACCACTGAGGTTTCTGAGGACTTCATAATAGTAAAATGTTTCTTCCATCCTTGCTCTACTTATTCATACATTGTGTGGTACCCCCTAAGAATATGAAATACTGCCTTCTACTTGTTATCCTGCTCTTCACAAGATGCAATGTCCACTGTAGGCCAGAATTACCACACCTGCTGTAACCTGAACCCTGCCATCTCTTTAAAAGGATTAGTCTCAGCCCTCTTCTCTCCACTTCCTCCCACCTATCCCATCCTTATGTCTGCCTCATTTTCTGCTGCACTCGCTAATATTCCCATTAGGGCCCTATCCCTCACTTGGGCTGGGCACAACGCCTTCCCAGCAGCAACAAGCCAACACTGCCATTCAGACATGGCTTGTCTCAGCTGATGTTCCCAGTACAACCTACCACTCCAAAGGACAATCTTTAGACCCTGCCAGCCCCAGTGAAGCAGAGATAAATCATACATCATCCAGGAGCTTCCCCTCCACACGCAGCTCCCACGAAGCAATGCTGCCATCAGAGTCATCAGCGTCTGATTTTGCAGGATTAAATGTGTTGGAGATGTAAAGTCTCAGTTTCCGCTTTTGCTGTTATGCACATAGACAAGGGAAAAGTACATATCCAGTTTAAGTTCAGGATCTGAGGAAGCTGCAGGAAAGGTGACAATTACACATATAATAGGGAATCTCCATGTTTTGTACAGCTGCACCAGTTGTATTAGAATTTAAGATTCTTTACATGTACGAAAATACATTGAAGAGCTGAAGCTAAAAATTCCTTTCAAAAACTCCTGGCTATACAAACATGCTGAAATTCACTGTAAATGGAGGAAGACAGGAGGTTGCCATGCCTAAGAAGTGATACATCCTACACTTCTAGATTAGATATCTGAGAAATCACTGTGGGTAAAGCATGATATGTCCTTTCTGGCTTCGACCTAGCTAGATTGCTAAAATTCAGCTGCAACACTATTGCAACACAAATGTCTTTCATAGTTGCATAGCTCAGATTTGTATATGGCAGTCACAAATACAGCTCATGCTGCGAACTACCTGCTGGGCACACCCTGCCCATCTGCATCGTGCCATCCTGTAGCACCTGCTAATACTCCTCCTGCAGACACACCTGAACACACCAACACACACACCACTGCCTCACTCTCCTCTTCACCCCAGCTGCCTTCACCCTGAGCAAACATGCTGCAGCTCCAGCTTGCTGGGAGACTTGTGTGAAGGAAGGCACCCTGCCTCATCCCTAACCCAGGTGCTGAAGTCTGCCAGAGATACAATCATGCTAATACACTGTCATTTTTACAGACCACCTGAAGCTTCCCAGTCACTGTAGTGGCTTACGGCTGTGTCATCTCTCATGCCCTTCCTTCCATGCATCACGTGGAAAACCCAGCTATTAAGTCTGATGCATGGATTCCAGAAAAGATTGTTACCAAAAATTACTTTGGGACTCTAATCTCCAATACCTATGTAGATGACAATGTCAAAAAGGCTACAGTTGTCAAGTTCATGCCGACAAAACAACGTAAGAAAGGCTCAATCTTGTAAAGCTTATACACACATAGGAGAGAACAAAGCTACATGCAGCAGATTATACAGCATAACCTGGCATAGAGGAATGGGGAAGGCAGAGATGTATGGCTGAAGAGGAACAGGAAAATTACTACATTCTGCCAAATCTGGAGAAGACAGTAACAGAGAGGTTTGATAGAAATGCAGTGTCTACAGTATGCTCTGACAGGGAACAGGATTTTCCGAAGTGCCATCAGTGCAGAAAATGACAGATTTACACAGGTAAAAACAGCAGATTAGCAGAAAATTATTCTTGTGAATTCATGTTTTTTCCATCTTTTCCCACAGGATTTCTGTTGCCAAAGTACTATTTCATAATATAATTATTTTAATGACCCCAAATCTCTATTTAGTGTGGTGGATTTGTGAAGGATTTCACCTTTCTAAACTCAAAGCTCTTCAAATAACCCTGGACACTTTATGCGCCATTCCTAAATTTTATCCCCACCTGGATTACTTGCAGAACTGTACCTACATACACAAGCAGGCTTTTACTTAATAGACATCTAGTGTCAGCAGCACCACTGGCTCCTTGTAAGAGCTACCTGGGAAAGGTTCTGCTCCCAGACATTTTGGCAGGCTGTCTCCTCTTCCAGGCCCAGGAACTAGACAATGGCTTTTGAACTTGCCCTACAAGCCCTTATTACCAACAGTGGTAATACATAGAATTTAAAGAAAATAAATTTAGAAATCCCTAGCAAGATTTCAGAACTGTGGCTTTAGAGCCAGGAGCAGTTACTTTGAACCCTTAAATTCTTTCTCTCCTACCGTGACTATTCTCCTGGCAGCTGATTCAAACTACCAGTGAGCAATAAGACCCTTAGCAGGGACCCAAGAGTACAGTATGAATCCTACCTGAAGGGATCTATCTAGTAACAACTCCAGCATGCACAGCCATACTGCTATCATAAGGATGTCCAGTCTTGGAAGATGCCGGCTTAGAGATGAGATATAGTTAAAACTGAGCTCAAGAAAGAAAGACACCAACATGGTGCTGGGTAGGGTTTTAAAGTACAGGCCATGAAGTCTCTTCAGTTGCTGATACACACCAAAAATCACTGCATTTGGTTCACTCGCAGTATCCCTATGTTCCACAAGAATGTCAAGGTCATATCCAGAAGGCTCTCAGAATGAGAGAAGGAACACCTTCTTCTGTCTCCAGTTGAGCAGCTCCATCTCATCCAGGGAGGAAATGATAACATTTATGAGCAACTTGATTGCTTTGCAGCTTAAATAAAGTGGTGGCAAGAAGTGACAGCCCTTCAATAAATTCTGTAAATTTCTCAGCCATGTGCTTTATCACACAGACCTAGAATCTGTTCTCCTCTCTGTACAGTGGATTCTCAGAGAACAGAAGAGCAAGCAACCGAAGGACTCTCAGTAGCTGGGAGCAAAAACTAAAGAGAAGACTTACAGCTCTAGGGCAAAAAGTAAGCATCATATTTCATGTCTTCAGTCACACCAGAACATCACTACCCAAAAAGGCAAGGCTAAGCAGGAGGAACTTCACAGAGACTTGATCAACTTTGTGATTCAAATAATCTCTTGTCCAAAAATCAGTAAACGCTTCAGCTCCTTGTTCTCTTACAGTAAGACACTGATCTTTGACTCAGCTTCAGCAAAAGGAACTTTAAAGAGCAGTCATATTAAAATGAAAAGTCTACCCCTAAACCCATTGTATTTCACTTACAATTTCTCTTTGAGAAAACTAAAAGGAAAGAAGTAATCATAGGTAACAGATGAGTGGTAATGTCAGCAATGAACTCCTGCAAAGGTCTCAGCACAGCTGCTGGGCGAGCTCACATGAAATCAAGCAGATCTGAATGGGAGGCTGACAGGAACAGTGGAGCAGCACACTCAAAGCTTGCTCTTTCTCCAAGTTCTCTGATGTCATCCTCACACAAATGAATACGGCTTTAAGTAATGAATACAGCTTTAAATGGGTGAAATGCTGGAGATCTGTCAAATCCTCCAGAAAACCTTCCCTGGTTTACAGTGTTACCTTTTTTTTTTTTTTTTTTTCAGTTTCCATTAGTATTGAATCCCTAACAAGTCAAATCAGAAAGCAAGTATCTGATGATTCCAGGATCTGTGTGTTATCCCCCAGATAAATCTCCATCAACTGCTGAAGTTAGTTTCCTTCAATGAACTCTCAGCCTGGACCCAAAACCTCCCAGGCCCTTCCAGGGAAGTTGTGCTTGGGATTTCAAACAAACAAACAAACAAAGTTATTAGCAGACAGTCTACCGCTGACTGACTCAAGAAAATCTGACTGCAAGTCTTGTAAGTAGTATTGTGTTAAAAGCTCTCTAAGTATATCTTAAGGGTGAATTTCTACAAACCTCAATATAGCATAAAAACCTCAAGCACAAAGCACAGAAAAGATTAAAATCTGTGCTTTTGCTTTTGCATATACAGTAACTGTTTTCCGGTCTCACAGAAAAAAAAGCTTTTTAGAAAGCAAAATGAACAGTGGTAGCATGGAAACTAAAAATCAGGAAACAGAAAAAACAATGACCACTGTCTGATCATTATAAAATACCCAAATTCAATGAAGAATGTCCATATCAGAGCTGGAATATAGAGGCATCTTGCTCAGAGTAGCAGCAAGATATGTCAAAATGTGTAGAGGAAACAAAATTAGTTAGGTAACTCCTGAAAAGAAAATGGACATGAACTTAAAAATGGCCAACACAAAGCAGAAAAACCAATGACTTGGTAGACTAGACAAGTATAATGAATAATAAAAGAAATGAGACAGTATTTACTGAGTTCAAAATTGCACTGACACATGAAAAACACTTATAAACAGTTCTATAAAAGCATAAACAACAAAAACAAAACTCAGGAAAAGGTGAAGCAAATGCTACAGAGGAATAAAATGGAAATTAGTATGCACAGTAGTCTACAAAATCAGCTGTAGCAGCTTATTTCATAGTTGCATATTCTACTTTCTCAGGAGAGAATGAGGAGTTGTATAGTGACAGGTAATAAGAAGTCAGGTGCACAGAAAAATTATTTTTCTACAGGGATTGGGAGGAATGAATTTTTTACCCGAGAAAAGAGAACATTAAAGAACCTGAAAGACATATTTAAAACACTAACTGATTAAAGGAGATAAGGTATTTGCATTTTCCTTATCTTATAATGCAAAAAGCAGAACACAGAATTATGCCACAAGACAAGTGTTTCAGAAAAAAACCTAATTGCTTTCTGGCAACAATCCACTATCAATTCCTCAGTCATCTTAAAACCTGATAGTGGGGAAAAAAAGTATCTCAATTCACGAAACTAGGGAGAGAGACGCTGTGATGGTGTTCTGATGCTACTACTTGTTTTTCACCTAAAAATGGAGAACCTGGAAGCAGATCATTTAGTTTGGGAACTGCAACTATACACATATGTGGTAAATGGAATGTCTCACACCAGTTCACTGCAAAAGAGGGACAGTCTCTGGATGACAGTCTGTGGTTTGGGTGAGATGAAAGCACTGTCTGTGGTGCCAGGACTTGGAGTAGGAGCCCTGCCCATGTCACAGTCACATCCCACTTTCAGTCACAAGACCCTGGTTCAGGCTTTGGGATGAAAATCATCTCAGTCTTAAAATTATGTTTATGGCGACAACTGTCTATCTCAGGGTTACACAGTGGAGACAAATAAGCATTTTTAGGGTGTTATCTATCTATACTATTTTAAATATCCACTTCTGTATGAGAAGAATTGCGCCCTGAGCACCACTGTCTACACCAACTTAATCTCTCAACTATGAAGGGAGCTGAGAGTGACTAGCTCAGATATAAATGAATAAAATGGCTATGTCTATACTTAGCCAAATAAATCCCACTCCCAAAGTCCACCATGGCCTTAGAGCTGCACATATTTTCATTAATTAATTCTTTAATGACATCTACTGATCTGTTGAGTGTATAGTTTCTGTTTCCTTCAGGTCATGGACCTTGCTATATCTGTCAAGCAGCCCTGTCTGCCTGACTACCTCCTAAAAGTTCTTTCTGGAATTCTGACCATGTGGGTCCTTCCATGAAGTCTGTACAAGGACTCTTGCTAATGCTGCTCTGCAGACAATGAATTCTGAGACTCTCATGACAGATGCAATCCAGGAATGCAGGACTGGCTGAAGAAGAGGAGAGTACACAGCAGTGCCCAACCAGCAGAAACTGCCAAGGGAGCTGAAGAGGGCTGCTGACAGCAGTCAAAGGAGCTGACAGGTGGGGAAGGACATTTTCCCCTTCAACAGCCGGCCAAACACCAGGTCTCCTCACTTCTTCAGCCATACCACAGCTGTCATCTGCTTCAAGAGTGCACCTGCTCTCAGGAGATCCAAGGAGGATCAACAAGCCAAACATATTTTATGCACTGTCCTCACAAAAAAAAAAAAAAAAAAAAAAAAAAAAAGCTTTAACCACTTATGCCTAAAATCTAAAATTTCCCCAGAATCGTTAGTCTTCAGACAGAAAAAAAACCAACCTGAGCAACACTAGACCATAAATCTGTGGCTCCCTACAACCACAGATTCTAGCTGTTTCTAGCTGCAGCTCAATCACCGCGACAAACACTGTAACTGCAGCTACAGCTGGTAACTCTGAGAAATCCTGCTTATTACCCACATAATTTCACATACTTTAGACAAATTCATACTTCGCATAGGATTACAATCCCAGTTTGAGAATCACCGTTCTAAGACAAGTATTTCAAAATTACAAAAGCTTTGATAAGAGATGGAAATGCACAAATAACTTCTACTGCTGTTACCAATTCTGCAACTATAATAAAATGGAAATACTTAACATTAAGAAAAACCCAAGTTTATCTAGGTTTAGCCCTATTTTGACAGTTCTGATACCTATATGCTAGGACTACCTACACATGAATTTGGAAAACATCTATTTGATCATTCTCTGGATGTTAACTGAGTACAGTAAGTGATATTTAAAATGTGTTTGCTGAGCCCTAGACAGAAACAGAATTTTCTGTCTACAGTTTCTGTAGAGTGTTGTGCCTCCTACACTCTTCTCTATCCCAGACACTGAATATCTCCATAGCACAGCTTACAGCTAGGACCTCGTGCACTTGTTGATTCCCTTATTAAAGACTTTGCCACAGAATAAATAACTTCCTGCTGATTTATGAATTTAAGTCAAAGTCTTCAACCACCTTTAAATATGGCCAGATTCCTAACTAGTTTAAGAGAATGGTGTTCTACCCATATCAAGAAGGTAAGACAAATTATTTCTTCTGAGAGTAAAATATATTATGTGCAACACTTTTTAAGAATGAACTCATGATTTAGACCATCCACAATTCAGTTTCCTTTCTGTCTAGGAGGTGTTAATGGAACTTAATAACTTAATTGTTTCTTTTTTTGGTTTGTTTTTGTTTGGTTTTTGGTGGTTTTTTGGGTTTTTTTTTTTTTGGTTGGTTGGTTTTTTGTTTGGGTTTTATGGGTTTTTTTTGTTTGTTTGTTTTTTGTTGTTGCTTTATTCGTTTCACATATATCAACGGGAAAAACACCAAGAGGTAAAAGCCTTCCATGTTTTATCAGGTGCGTGTACAGTGACAAAAGCAACAGAATATTGATCTTTGTTGGGCTGACCCCCATCACAGTGGTACAGACAAGAATGATAGCTTTATGTCACAGCAGACATATGGCTACAAAACCCTTCATTCTATGGGAATTATTTGAGGAATAGAGTATGAGCTACCCAATACAGTTACAGAACTTAAATGAGACATGAAAAGAAATTCTTCGCAATGAGAATGGGCAAAAAATGTAACAGACTGCCTAACAAGGCTGTGAAACCTCCATCCTTACAGATTTTCAAACTCAACAAGGCCTTGACAACCCTGTTTTTAGCAGAAGGTTGAACTAAATAACTTCCAGTTTCCTCCGATCTAAACTCTTCCATGATTCCAAAGAATAGACTCAGAAAACTTAGAAAAAAACCTTTTCAGTGGGATATTAGGAAGAGCAAAGTGCTGGACTTTATCTAATAGAAACTGCAGAAAATGTCACCCATTCTTTTTTTACACAACTAATAATTTCTGTAAGTAATTCTTCCCATTGTATGCTCTGTTATTCCACAAGTTCCACTTTTGACCAAATTTGAATTGAAAACATAACACATACCTTCAGCACATCCCTCTAATCACTTATTTTCTCTTTTTTTACCATTTTAATACCAAGTTCCCAAACCAATGTTTATCGATCCTTTATTTATCCCTAGGCTATTATTCCCCTTATTAAAGACTTTCAGAAGCTAGAGCTGGTAATAGCCACTGAATTTTCTCTACCACTTTCCAAAGCATGCTGATTCCCAGCTGTTTACTTTTAGGAGCTTTGTTTAACCCATTCCAAAGCACTTCTGCTAATCAGACTTTAGCTTGAAAGGTATTTCCACCATTTACTACAAGAATTATTTGCCTCCCCTGATACAATCTCCAAGTTTTCCACAACATACCTTCATTGGTCTCTTCAGTGCCTCCTGAATGTCCACACGCTTCCGCATGATGGTCTGGTCCAGCTTGCGCTCAAAGGCCAAGAGATCCATGTAGGCCTGCGACTCAGGAACCAGCTCCCGGATCTGAGAAGGAAGCACGGGATTCCTCAACACCAGGAGCACAAATCCGCCATGCTGCAGAACAGCCACACTGACGCATTCCCAGCCCTTGGACAGAGTGCCCAGAGGGGCTCTCCCTGCGACAGCAGCTCCCAGACAGCGGGGCAGCTCTCAGAGGCATGGGACAAGCACAGACTGAAGAGCAGGAGCACAGAACTGAGGCTAATGCACTCTGGAAGCCCCCGCCTGAATCCACAGAGCCTGAACCATGGCTGCGTTCTTCCAGAGAGGTTTAGCTACCAGAAGCCAGGGAGACTACCTTTGGCAATCCAAACTACAGTGAATTTGTCCTAGAATTCTAAAAAACTAGAAAAGTACAGCATCCCCCAAACTAAAGGGGGAGGGGGGGTGGGTGTGTTCATGTCGGTGTTTCAAAAACAAGTGTCACCCATTGTAAGTAAAAATGCCAGGTAGGATGCCTGCCTTTGTCAGCACATCTTCCTGTGCTGGTGAAATTGACGAAATTGACCTCCATGTCAAAGTCTCAACATGACCGGCCATCAGGTGTCAACTTACGATCCTAACAACTTTTATTGCTATTTTAATACATTAGTTAACTACATTAGTTCTATTGACAAACCCCCTTTTTTATATTCTCTTTTACAGGGAAGTTAGCAGAGGAGGGGATATGAAGTAGGTTGGAGTATGACCTAATGAACTGAGCTTAGAAATGGGTAAGTACACCCTTAAATTAAAATGTTGCTTCTTAATTTGGAATAACTCATGCAGGAAAATAATAAAAAGGTACTGTAAGTAACTAAAATAGATCTACTAGACAACCTTTTCTATTTCTACAATATTCACTCTAGCTTTTCTATTTCTACAACATTCACGCAATATTCACTCCTATATTTCCATAGGAATTAAAAGTGAGTTGGTATTCATGTTTTGCTTTAGAAACAGAATTAGTTGCAGTTAAATTTACAGTTTATATCTGGTGTAAGGCACAAACACCTATGTGAGAGACACGAGGCATGCACCTGTTCCCTGTGGAACAAGGACATGAGAACAATTGCAGAGGTCATGCCAACAGCTGGCTCTCCTAGTATTGTGTTTCTGACAAGGGTTGAAAGTTTCTGCCTTTCATATCCACAACAGTCCAAGGCAGAGCGTTCCAGAACCTCACCAGGAAATGTAGGTGGAAGAACCTCCTTTTGCTCCTTTGGAACCTGCCACGAGTGAGTTTCATTTGATGCCATTTCCCTCCACTGCTGGAGCAGCAGTGGGAAGACATTCCCTAGGCACCTGTGCTATATGTTTTACAGGTTTTTGCCATCCCTTTCTTAATGATTTTCTTTTCCAGCCTGACAACAAACAATTTCTCCTTGCTGTATTTCGACAGACTAAGGTTATTAAATAAATGTATCTTTCAACTGACTCTTTTTGTTTTGAGATGGTAGAATACCTGCTCTACTTACAGCAAGACTAAAACTTTGGAAAAGCAGAAATCACAGATACTTTGGAAAAGTAGAAACCAGAGTAAAAACTCTGTTCAGCTTTAGACAAACCATTATAGTTTTAACTGCTTATATGCCTTCTCAAAATGTTAGTATCAGCTGCATGATAAAAGAAACATGAGCATGAAGAGCAAGCACTACCCTGGAAACATCAAAGAATTGACAGACAGCTTGCGGAGCAAGGGCAGCGAGGCACTGAGTGCAGATCTTTTGACACAACAAAACACCCCAGTGTTTTTTTCCTGTTCTGCACACATGAAAAGATTTCTCAGTTCCTTGCCTGAAGAAATTAATGATGGTGTGCTACAGTCAATTAAAAATTCTGGACCGAGAGAGTAGTTTCAGACCTCTAATGCCAAGTGCCATCAGAGTCAGTCTGTGAATGCCCTGGGCACAGGCTGAAGCATGGCCTACAGAGTCCTTAGGATAGAGCCTATGCAGCACAGGTGATACAGCCTTTCTGGCTGGTTCAACAGGTACTAGACCAGGATCTAATCAAATTTCTAGGACGTTTGTAGAAACAGCAGAAACCTTCAATAAATATTTTTATTCCATGCTTTTACATCTTTTATCACATGAAAGTGAAATGGTTATCTCCTATTCCATTCCTTTAACCAAACTAGATGCTAAATATTACAAGATGCTAAAAAGCACAAACACTTTAAAATCAGCCAAAGACAAAAGTGCATCTAATTCCTTGAACTGCAAATGGCCACAGTTGGGAGAGCGTTTGAGAGAGGAATTGTACTTGCTGTGTTTGTATTCTTCTCTAGGGATATGTTGTGGTCACAGCAAAGATGGGATTTGGGCAAGATCAAAGGCTTACTCAGGCCAGTTTTGTGAGCTGTCAGTCTTTTGCTTTCTCACCCTACTACTGGAATAATCTTTCGGAGGCATAACAATGCCTATGGGACAAGGATCTGTGCAGCCTGCCTAATTCCTTCCCTTGCATGGTTTGCCCTAACAGAAAAGTTCATAGCTCCGTGCAGGTCTACACTCTTCTACTAAAGTTTTAACTAGAAATGCAAAAAGAGTGTTTCAATACTTCAATTCTCCATTCTGGCCTTGATCTAGTTGACAAAACTCCAAAAAGCACCTAGCAGAACCAGCATCTCATCAGCCAAGGTTTTGAACATATGTAGTTATACTTTATCTTAGAATTCCATGAATAACTGGAAGAGATTACTATTAACATTAGTAAGACAGTGTCATTCTTGAGGCTGCAGTTATCTTTCTATTATGAAAATTCAAACATTTCAAATTTTTATAAATTACTAAAAAGCAATTGTCATTAAATTATGCATTTTTATCTATGATTTTCACAAGATTTTTTATCAGTGATGACAAAAAAAATGGCCAACTTGCAGGTGGGGGCAATGACGACAGTGTGGAAGGAACGACATGATGGCAGACAGTGTGGAGGTCCCACCACACCTGCCTGTAAACAGATGTGCAAGGCTGGTGAGACAGAATCAGAGACCAAGGAACAGCTGCAACACTACAAATTCTGGGATACAAACATCTTTGGATAGCTTCTATGGCTGTCACAGAACGACAGCTTGGAAGGCAACAACAGCAGTCAGGAGGCTGGGGAAAGCAATGAGGAAGCCTTCTGCAAGAAGATGAGCAGCAGAAAGAAGGCTAAAGAACAAGCCAGGAGTGGGTCTGGTTCTGCTGCTCACGTCCAAAGCCACAGAGAAGGCTCCACGCTGTCTCTGGCTCCATTGCTCCGGGCTGAGCGCGGCCCTCGGGCCCCCAGAGCCCCGAGCCCAGGTCAGGGGGGCGGCAGGGCTGTGCACAGGGACCCTGACAGGCTGCACAGACAGGACGGCTCCTCAGCACGGTGAAGGTGGGCACAGGGAAAGCTCTGCTCCTGGCACGGAGTCACACCGGGCAGGGGCACAGGGGGGCATTGCTGCGGTACCAAACACACTGGCAGGAGAGGACCTGGGGGCCCTGAGGGACACACAACAAGGGCAGAAGGACTCTGAGGGGCAAGGCAGCCATAGCAAAGGTCAGCTGCAAAAGGGGCTGCATTAGCACAGGTTTTGCCATCAAGCCCAGGAAAGAGGCTCTTCCTTCCTACTCCACGCTGGTGGAACTGGATCTGGACTAGTGGGCACAGGACCACAAAGATGTGACATCTTGGAGCAAGGCCTGCAGAGCACGTTGGGGGCTGGAGCACAGACCTGCCAGGAGAAGCTGCAAGAGCTTCCCCAGCCTGGAGAAGAAAAGGGAAAGGAGGTTGCCCGGGAGAGTGTGATGGCCATGGGGACTGGTGAAGCACAGACAGGGCCAGCCTCCCCTTGGAGGTGCATGACATTAGGGTGAGAGGCAGCAGAAACTCACTGCAGCATGGGCAATTCACTCCCTATAAGGAAGTGATTTGGAAAAAAAAACCTCTGACAGAACAAACAAAACACATTATGGTATTAAAACCTTGGAACAGGCTGCCAAGAAATGCTCTGGAGTGTCCATCCTTGGCTGGAGGTATTCAGAACCCATCTGGACAAGGTCCTGAGCAAGCTGATGCAATTTGAACCTGTTTTATACAACAGCTGGCCAGCAAATCTTTCACAGGTCCTATTGTCGTGCACCTCCAGGATCTCAGAAAAAGCCCAGTAAATAAAACTGGACCTATTGCAGGCAGGAACAACTGGAGCTGCATTCTTCACTGCTTAAGCAGGAAAAACAAAACAGTTTCAGTAATCTTGATTTAAAAAAAAAAAAAAAAAAAAAAAAAAAACAAATAAACAAACCAAACCTCCAATAAATAGAGATTTGGCAGCATCTTGAGAATTAGGCTACCCAAGAATTTCTGTCTTTGAGACAGATAACAAAATCCAAAACCTCTTCCTCCCCCAAGTTTGACAAGTTCAGTTTGATCCTTGGCCTTTTTTACTACCTATGGCAGATGGACATAACCCACGCATTTCACATGTATTGCTGAGAACCAGAATTTTTATCTTAAGTGGCAGTGACTGAAGCCTGACTTGGCAGCTACTGCACAGTTTCCCTACTGAGAATCTTTAGACTATAGCTTATTGACACAAGTATCTCTACCACTGAGGCTTCTATGGTCAAAGAAAGACAGCTAAGGGCTGACATTCCTTATAAATCATAACTGTGCAACCCTACAACCCCTAAGAGAGAGTGGTTTGAGGAGGATTTCTAACTGACTACTACAGGGCCGGTAACATAGTCCAATAAAACGGCAAAAGCAATCCATGTTCTTGGTCCTCCTCTCTTAAGACATGGCAAGCCATTGATATTGCTAGGTCCCCTCAGAGGCACCCTTCAGGCTGAACAAGGCCAGTTGTCTCTGTCTTTCCTCATGTGCTGATCCAGTCATTCAATCAACCTGAAAATCATCCACTGACCTTAGTCCAGTTTGCCAATGTTTTTCTTGAATTCAGGATCCTAAAACTAGACACAGTGCTCTAGCACTGAGCTATTGAGTATGGAGCAAAGAAGGGTAATCAAGTGCCTCAATCTCTTGGCTGTGCTCCTGGACACAGAGCTCTGGACACTGTTAGTCATCTCTGCTGACAAGACATACCTCCTGCTCACACTCAGCTCACTGTCCAACAGTGCCTCCAG
This sequence comes from Melospiza melodia melodia, assembly GCF_035770615.1. Lineage (NCBI taxonomy): Eukaryota > Metazoa > Chordata > Aves > Passeriformes > Passerellidae > Melospiza > Melospiza melodia. The sequence goes on from NC_086194.1 coordinate 164,295, forward strand.
GGCCTTTCCAGCAGTGCTGCTTCTCAGCCAGGCAGTCCTCCTCTTTCTCAAGGAAGAACATTTGACTTAGTTGACTTTCACAAAGTTCTTGTTGGTTCATTCCTCCAGCATGTCCACAAGCATATCAACTGGTTTCCCCACACAGAGATTGGTCCACCTGTAGATTTCATAAGCCAGCATGGCACTGCCTCCTCCAGTGGCAAGGATGCTGGACTGATCAGCTGCTATGACACATCCCTGCAGCACTCTGAGCAACCATTAGCCACCTTCTCAGCCTCATCATGCACCCACATGGCTGTCAGCCCATTCAGACCAAAATGTCCCAACCTGAACACAAAACTATTACGTATGAGAGAGTGGCCTTGAAAGGACATTGGCCAGTTCTCTCAGCTCCCTCAGATGTAGCCTGTTGGTTATCATGGAGTTGTACGGGTCAAGTTTCCTCAACGAATCCCTGGCCCTATCCCTGTCCACTGTGGCCTGTACCTCTTGGATGTGTTCACTGATCACAGGGCACGGGAGGCATCATTAGTGCAGACTGAACAAAGAAGGCTTTGAGTGCTTCAGACTTATTGTCTGTGTCATCACTGGATCACCCAGCCCGCTCAGCATGGAGCACACATTCTCCTTGGTCAGCCTTTATTACTAGTGCAATAGAAGAAGCTTTTCTTCTCCTTGATGTCCCTTGAAGATCTCAACTACAGCTGAGCTTTGACTTTGCTGATACCATTCCCTGCAATGCCCAGGCAATTGTTCTAAACTCCTCCTTTGTAACCTTGTCCCTGCTTCACTTCTTGTACATTGCCTTTTGACATTGGGACCAGCACTGTGATTACCTAATTCTGGGCTCCTCATAAATCTGCTCGTTTTCCTGCATTTAAAGCAGGCTGCTCTTAAAGGTCCTTAAAGACCTCCGAGATTCCTTGAGACATTTTGCCCCTCAAAGCTGCTTCTCAAGGAATCACACCTACCAGTCCCCTGAATAAGGCAAACTCTGATTGTCCAAAGTCCAGGGTTTGTACTTGACTACTCTCCTTCCTCATCCCTGGCAAGATCTTTAATTTCTCTATTTCACAGTTGCTATATCCAAGGCTACCACTGACTATCACACCCCTAACCTCGTCTTTCTTACATGAAAGAATGGCAGATCCAGGTGTTCCTCACCTCTGGCTGGCTCAGATGAAGAAAGAGGTGGACAACAGCCATGCAGTGACCAACCCACAGCAGGACAGCTATTATGGCATGGGATCTGTGCAGAGAATTCCATATGGTGGTCAGTGAACAGCAGCAGCAAAAATTGACTAAATATTTGTGTAAAGGAAAATGAAGTAGAGAAGATGAAAAGGAGAGGACAGGTGTAAAAAACCTTGTCAGCACAGCTAGACAAAAAGTCCTCAGGAATCTGGGGCTGAGTGAGAAGAACAGCAGCCAATACTAAGAGACAAGCATGCCACAGAAGGAGGGGCAGTTTGCTGTTTCAAAGTTGAATTCCACTCTGCAAGTTAAACAAGGAAAAGCAGAGATGGACACAGCTATATGAAGCCAGAATGGTTTTCAGCTGAGATTCCTGCATCAGAATGGGTAGGCAAGGAAGACAAAAAATCAGAATGGTGGATCACATTCACATCTCCCTGGGAAAAAATGTAATGACTCAATACTAAGAGAAAATAAGACTGACCAGAAGTAATGAGGAGGCAAGGCCTGGAGAAAGAGGTACAATCTGAGGTGCAGTCATGTGTCCCTACAGACAGTTTGTGGTCTGAGGTTGAAATTGAGGCACAGCTGTGAAACCCAGGTCACAAAGGTAACATTAGCTCCAGAGATTTAGGAACCCAGCCATGAATGAAGATGCCTGTGAACTTCTCCAAAACTGAATGAGGGTTTCAGCGACAGCCAAGTGTGAACAAGGGAAAGATCCAGAAGTGAGGAAAATAGGGCAGGAAAGAGCCTGCTGGACAGACCTAGAGTCAATGTTAAATACACTATAAAAAAACTAAGCCTTGTTATGTTACTGTATGTCAATGTGAGTGTAACCAAAGTCCTTGTGTTAAAACTGCATTTTAGACAAAATATATGCTGTCAATACAATCAACCTGCATTTAAGTAAAGTATTTGACATACAGTCATAAAGGGAACCACTCCTAAAGACTGAAAAATGGGGGTTGGAGCAAGACCTGGTGTAGGAAAAAAGTGTTCTTGTACAAAAAAGGAGAAGTATGCTAAGAAAACTTAGTAATGATAAATTTGGGTGTCACTGTCATTGCAAGGAAGAGGATAGTACAGAGAATGTAAGGAAGCTCAGAACCGTATAATGGAGATGGCATCATATATAGAATTACAACACATAGGATCATGCCTCAGAGTCTAAATCCTGCTCTAATATGGGAATTCATCAGTTGCATATGACAGAAAGCAGAAATACTTGTATTAGCCAATCACAGAATGACCAGAGGCTGTATCAATGTGGAAAGGCCAATAAAAAAAAAAAAAGACCCAAACAAACAAACAACAACAACAAAAAAAAAAACAAAACAAAAATCCCCAAACACCCAAAAAAGCACAGCAATCCTAATTTGTAGTGCTATTTCCAATAGAGCTAAAAATGCAGGAACTGCATCCAAGCATGGTGGATACTGGCAATCTGTAATACTATGTATAGTTCTGGTTTTTTGAGAGGTAGATTTAAAAAAGTTTGAAAAACATTAATTTAACCAGGATCAGAGAAAACAAATGACTAAGAGGATTTCAAGAGGGGAGCCTCTCTAACTTAGCAAACTAAAAGTACTTCCCTTGCCGAGCCTAGCAAAACAAAAAAAAAACCCAAGCTGCCAGGTCAAAAGTATGTTTCAGGTAAGGAACCTAACTAGTTTTGAAGTGGCAGTTGTGTCATGGCTTCCAAGACAGATGGAACTAGACTGGAAGTGCCAGGATGTCCCATGCTACTGCCTAATCCCATCTTCCTACGTGCACAGTTTGCTGGGTTGAATTTTTAATACAATTATATTCCTGCAAAATTAAATCCTTCTCAAATAGTTGACCTGGAGTGGCTCAGGGATCCTACCCAACCAGCACAATGCTCCAGGACTGCGGCACAGGCTTGACCAGAGAGCCTGGAAATCCAACAAGAGGTTACCTGTGCCAACTGCTGAGTCATTGTCGTAGCAAGGAACAGTGGGAACCCACCTCCTTTCCACTACTACATAAGACCATTTTCAAGAGTCAAATGTATTTAATGTCTTCCCCTCTTCTCTTCAAATTTCCCAGAAAACATAAGCAAGACTCTGCAAAAAATCTGTGGGTAACAGATGCTGACTGGCTGGAAAACATTCCAGAGGTAGTTCCAGAAAGCTGGAAGTTTTACCCATGTTTCACATGCATTCTACAGCCACCAGTGCCCACCTTCCACTTGACAGGACAATGATGTGCACAGCATTTCTTCATCCCACAGATGGTGTAAGGGATTTCTGACACACTAACTGCAGCCTAACAGAGTACCTTAACCCAGACAGAGGTCACATCATTGATACCACTACTGCAGCTGCACTCATAAAAATCCCACTGCAGAAGAGACTTCTAGCAAATGCCTTATTACTCCATCAGTTAAAGATATTGGCTGGCAGCAACAAAGATACTGAAAAGCAAGAATATTTGGTGACAGCATGGTTCTGAAAGCATCTATAGAGATTTCTGACACACCTATGTAAGGCTCCACCTATTAAAGAATTATCATGGACTTGGTAAACAGAGTCAGTGATCTTCTGCTGGCAAAAAAGTGTGATTGCCTCTTACACCTTTTAATCTTATAAAGGCAACACGCAAAATAAAAACCAAAAATATAAACACTCCTACAACCAACCAACCCAAAACAAAACTAAAAGCATCTTGAAATGGACATACATTTCCAGCAACAGCCTCACTATACAGAATGTATCATTGTCTGTGAAAACAGTTTGTGTGGGACAGACAAAACTGACAGTACAAGAAACTTAGGTTTCATTATAAAAAAGGCACAGACCACCAGCAGAGCAGGAATGAGGCTTCAACATAATTAGCAGGGAGGCTGCAAGTGATTCAAAGGTCTGGGTTTAATGGTAGCTTAGTCCCTTCAAGACAGCAACATAAGAGATCTAATGGCTTACATATGAAAGGCTCTGCTTTCAGAAAGTGGCAGGAGTAACAAGACAAGAAGTGATAGCATAACATCAGGAGTACCAAAGTGGCCTCACCTCTTTGGATGGCTGGTAGTAGGCACCTGTGAAATGTCACAGAACTGACTTTGGATCGTGCCAGCAAGTGGGCTCGCTTTAGCAGTGGAGCTTGAAAACTTGAAAAGGATATGGAGGAAAAGGACATACCTGTCCAAGGGATTCTGAGCCCAGAAAAAGCACCAGAAGTCAAAGCAGCTTAGATTAGGATGTGACAAGGCTATGTATTTTGAAGCCTTTAGGGACCAAGCAGTTTCTTGTGAACTGTACTGAAGAGGATAAAGAAAAAGTATGGGAATAATGAGAGAGGAGAGCAGAGAGAAATCCCAATGTTTAGAAAGGAAGTAGAAGATGTAAGCACTGAGGATCAAACATAGGCAGACACCAAAAGCCAGACATATCCCCAGGGATAAAAGAATTAGTAACTCTCCAGACAATACCGACCCCTCGGACTCTGTTGTTTACACAGGTTCACTTCAGCCCTATGGTGACACAACCATAAAAATCATAACCTGGCAGCTGCACTGGGCCAGAGACCTGAGTGTGCGCCCAGCCCTGGAGGTACAGCCACACTTGGAGCGGGTTTTGGGCAGGCTCAGCAAGGAGCAGGAGCCGTGCGGAGCCCCGAGGGCCGCGCTGGCAGCCCAGCGCCGCGGAGCCTCCAGCAAGCGGCAGTGCTGGCTCGGCTAACCCAGGCGCGAGGCCGCGCAGGCCGGGCTGCTCCGCTCCCAGCCCCCAGCCCAGCCTGCTCTCCACTTGCACCCACTGCCTACTTACTTTTTAATTAGATTTTTAAACAAAAAGTGAAAGAATTTTCTAAAATTCCTCTAATTACACTAAGATGCTGAACTGATTGTGAAGGGAATAGGAAATGAAAGCGACTCACCCTCTGAGGGAGAATTTTGTCAGCCATCTTCCTCCTCTTGGCACTGTACATTTTTTAAAGAAAAAAACACGTTACCATGGTGACAGATCTAGGAGTAACGAGGCCACCTGCTAAATTATCCTGACATCTCCACATGCTGGTGCACAGCTGTGCATGCATCAGCAAAAGGGTCTCACCCATGCCCAGGACCTTGTACCCCTTCTCTCAGCAGCCTGGGGAGGCAGTTAGGTAAGAACAAATCAGGTCTATCTGTTATGCATCCTGGAAAGAAGTCTGTAAGTTCTTTGATCACAGCATCTTGTGTGGTGCAGGGCGGCAATACATGCAAGTGCATGTGCACACACTGCTCCTAGGCACAGATAAGCGTGCAGAGCACAGTCTCACATGTGGCGTGCACAGACACACCTACGGTGTGCACATCTGAGTGGCTGAGAGCCTGCAAATTGGCAGATCAACTTGTTCAAACAGACAACACGCATTTATTCCATCATGCCCAAAATTAAGTGCTGAAGAACACACATACATGTGTGTGTATTTCATATGATTTATGAAAACACACGCATATTCACATCCTTCCTTCATATGTACATACACACTTGTTTTACTTATCATATTTGCATGAGTGATGGATAAAGGTGGAAGACCTTACATTGCCACATTTCTTCATCTTTATGAACACAGATGTGGGAAGATGTATGTGTGCCTGCAGTGTGTATACATACTGTGTCCATACCCATACAAAGGCACATTTCTATAGCTATGCTTTTAAAAATATACTTGTACTTGTGTACATAAACACACATTTGTGTGTGCCTGAGAAATGCTGCTGTCAGGAAGACTGTCTTCAGATTCTAAGAACTGATCACACCCACCAAACCTGTCACCCAGCTTCCTCTAACAGGGGCCAAGAGGGAATTCAGGTCCCATCTCTTTAACTTGTAAGGCCTTTATGTTAAGCAGGAGATTAATCACTCCGTCTGTGAGGGACAAATGAGAGAAAGCAAACCAGCTGCTGTCACTCTGCCATGTCACAAGGACCCCCGTCCTTTTCCCACTGCAAGTCTGTCATCAGCCGTGTCCACATAAAAGCAGTTTCCACACACTGATGTGGCATGGTCTCTTCCTCATCATTTGTTAATAATGAGCCAGGGCTGAAATACCAGATTCTTGAGACTCTCCCCCATGCCCACATAAGCCAAGGCTGAGGAACTCTTTGTGCCTGGAGGTACAGTGGACAGAAAGTTCAGTTACACCCAATAGGTGTACAATGTCCCTTTTACAAGGGTAGGAATAACGGGAATGGAATGTCACATGGTGTGAAACTCCAACACCTTCCACCGCTCACAGAAAGAAATCTGCACTGAAACACTTCACTGAATCTGGAAGGAAAGGCTGAGCAAGCCCCAGCCTCCCAAAGGGATTGGGATATGCATGAACCTGCAACAACCCCATAGGCTTGCAAATAAAAAACAAGACAAAAACAAAGCAACATCCCCTAAGAATTTGGATCTCAACCAGTTCTTCAATAATCTCTTACAGAAATGAGATTTTTGTCTCCACCGAACCTGCCAAGAAAGGACAAGGGCAACTTTCTTGGCCCATGCTAGAAAACACGGAACTGATTTTCCCCCCAGAATTGGACCCAAGGTGCCAGAAAAGTGTGCCTGAAAAACACATAATGGAAAACCACAGGGAGGTGGAAATGAAAAAAGGGAAAACAATCAACACAATAGTTGAAGGGAAGGCACAGCAGAAGAAACAGAGAAACTCTCTGAACACCCAGGCAGCACTGGTGTGAACTGGACTCAAGGCAGTGGAGATCACTGCTGGCTCTCAAACTAGAAACACTGAAGTTAAGAACAGGGGAGGGGAACTTTTTCTGTGAGTCAAGCCACCAACTTTTATCAAATACGGCCCTCTAATGCTCCCCGGCGACTAGTTAGTGACTAAAGTTTACCTTAATTATCCAGCAGGGGCAATTTGTCAGGTTATATCCACCCTAGGACCTGAAGCATGGGCATTATTTTGTGGCATTATTTCATGCAGTTTCTTGGAGAACCTCCTGGGAGGTGCTACAGAATGTGCATTTTGGCTGGTGCTGGGTAAGGTCTCCAAGAAGTACATGCACTGCTTGTGCTCATGTGCTGCACTCACACACATTCCTTCTGTGTTCAACCTTTTTCAATTGTAATGTATTAATAGTCTCAAGATCAGCGTCCTTTCCAGATGCATCCCAGACACAAGCATTCCCAAATCTGGCTTGCTGATCCAAGGTATATAACCTGGACAGAGCAGGGCTCCTGAGGAACTCAGCTCAGGGAGTCATGTTTTACCTACAGCTGGATTCCCTGACACCACCAGCACACTGCCTGAAGCTGTATATACATCTACAATGATTCTGCAAAAGGTAGCCCACACAGATGACTGCACCCTATGTGCGTGTGGACCCTACTCAACACTCAAGACTGAAGAGGTCTAATGTGCTGCAAAAAGAAATTAGTTAACCTATTTAAGAGAGAATGTATTCAACAATGTGCAAGGTGGGCATATTTCAAAAAGAAAGTTCCACACAGAAATCCCTCTAATTTTATGAAATACTTCCAGTGCATATTTATTTACTTTGTATGTAAAAACATTTGGGACAACTGCAAGTTTTATGACCTCTCTTCTGAGTGACCATAGTACAAGCATTCACATGACAAACCAAAGTTTTTTCTACTTGTGTCATTTACAAACTATTAGGTTAGCCAGTCAGAAATCAGAGCAACTACACAGAACAGGCAACAAATAATACAGTAATTGTACTATATTAGAAGAGAACTGGTCATTAATTCTAAAGGCTAAACATACTCAACAAATTCATGGCCTGACAAACCTGCAAAATAAAAGCAGAATAACTACAAAACCAGACATTATTAAAGGTTGGTTTGTTGAAGACCATTCACAAACAAAAAAAAGGTAAAATTTACTAATGTTTTTCCTGCTTAAAAAACTGTCAGTACATAGATCTTCTGTCTTATTTGTTCTTAAAAGTCGTATCTACTGCTAAACAGGTACCATCTTTGTCTCCTCAAATTGTCCTGCTGTTTTCTTTCCAGAACACTCACCTCCTAGCCCGGTTCTGAGTAGCTTGCTGCTGCTGCTGCACCTGCTGCTGCACCTGCTGCTGCTGGACCTGCTGTGGTGCAGTGCGTTTTCTTGTTGTTTCCATCACAGTCTGGGGCATCCCAGGTCGCACCGAGGGGCTTCCGACATACGGGGGGCCTGGAGGACCCATGGGAGCCCCCTGATGGGGCATCCGAGCTCCTGATGGCATCCCAGGGCGCTGGAGGAAAAGCGACACACAAAGAAAAGCCAGCTTGGTTCCCCTTTCTGCAGCTGCCAAGACATTTGTACACGATGTGACACAGGCCCCAGCAGATTCCCCGTCTGACCACCCCGATGAGCACCAAGCAGCAATACAAGGCACACAAGCTCTGTGACTGGTGTATCTTGGAAATCATGAAGAGGTATCCAGGGATAAAGTAGACAGGAAACAGGGAGGCAAAATACTAGGCTTGGGAAAACACTCAGTGGTCAATAGCATATCCAGACCAGGTTACACCTGAAAGCTCTACCTTCAGCCTGGATGGGAACAGCCCATGGCAGCGCCACGCAGTCAGCACTGGTGCGGCTCACTGCTGCTGCGAGCACACTCCGCTGCATGCGCTGCACCGCCGAGCAGCATCACAGTGGTGCAGCTCACGTGCTGCTGTGAGCTGCGAGCACACTCCGCTGCATGTGCCGCACTGTCAAGCAGTACCACAGTGGTGCAGCTCACGTGCTGCTGCAAACATGCTCCTGCTGCATGTGCTGCACTGCCGAGCAGCACCACAGTGGTGCAGCTCACTGCTGCTGCGAGCACACTCCGCTGCATGCGCTGCACTGCCGAGCAGCACCACAGTGGTGCAGCTCACTGCTGCTGCGAGCACACTCCGCTGCATGCGCTGCACTGCCAAGCAGCACCACAGTGGTGCAGCTCACTGCTGCTGCGAGCACACTCCGCTGCATGCGCTGCACTGCCGAGCAGCACCACAGTGGTGCAGCTCACTGCTGCTGCGAGCATGCTCCTGCTGCATGCGCTGCACTGCCGAGCAGCACCACAGTGGTGCAGCTCACTGCTGCTGCGAGCATGCTCCTGCTGCATGTGCTGCACTGCCGAGCAGGCGGATCTGAGCAGCGGCAGACAGAAACCAGCACAGGCAAAGCACCAGGATAAATATTTCCCATTGAGAGCCTTCTACTTCGCCCACACCAGAGAGCAGTGTAAGCTCATAATGCAACACGAATCCTTTATAAAAAAGGTCATGTCTCTGATCAAGCCTTTAAAAGAAAAAAAAGAGAAATGGATGTGGTAGTTTGTCAACAGCCCCTGTAGGCATTCTAAAGCCCTGGCATTTATGTTGTCTTCTGCATGCTCTTGAGAGACACTGGGTCAAATCACAAGCTTAATGCTGCACAAGACACCCAGTAAATCCAATTCTGCATTCTAAAAGCTTATAGCCATCAAAGAAAACCACCAGTAAAATAATGACTGCCTGTAAAATGCAATTCGAAACAGAGAGATGAGCACAGTCTCATCTGAGAATTATCAATATATATATGTCCACATATACACAAAAATATAGACACACATACTCTCTAGGCATTTGAACCAGGATGAAAATAAGAATAACTATACAGCAAAAGTCCTCTGAAAGCCAAATCCCTCTACAAAGTCTTTTAAGGAAACCAAGAGGCACTGGCATCCATTATGGATAAACAATTGATTAAAGGACAGAAATGAGGCAAAAGTGATTGGTTCTGAAAACAAAAGAAAGGCACATGTAAACTTCTACTGGGACATCTCCTTTTCAGCATATTTAAAACAACCTGTGGAAAAAAAGAACCAAAAAAGCCAGGAAAAGCCAATGAATCGAAGAAGTTTGTTGGTAATGCTAAGTTATTCATGTTGACAAGGACGAAGGCCAGCTTCAAGAACTGCAGAAGGACTTTATGAGACAGAATGAATGCTTAAAAGGAAGATGCAAATGTAGTTCAAGGCATATTGAACTGAATTGCAAAAGGGGAAAAAACAATCCAAGAATCACAGAAAAAGCAATGGGGCCTAAGCTGCTGTCCAGCAGAACCTTGTTTAAACAGACACTTCCAGAAAATATTGGTTCACTGGTTACTAGAGGTCGAAAAAATCACAAAGAAAAGAAATAAGAGTGGAGGGAACAGGGGATATCAGTGTGCCATGGCCAGGGTGTGTCCACAAATGAAGGTCTGTGTGCAGCCCTGGCTCCTGCAGCTCAGTGATAGCAGAGCAGAGCTGAAACAAGGACAGTGAATGGCACAGAAATTCTTAGCATATGGAACTGCATCCAGGGAAGTAAAGGTAAATAAATACATTGTGACTTTTCATCTGGAAAGAGGTGATCCAAGGTGATCCAAAGGGGCATTTACAGAGCTCTGCAGAATCATGTGTGGCCTGTGGAGGACAGTCAGGTATTGAGTGATCACGGCCCCTGCCAAAATAGCAAACCCTGGCCATCAGCAGAGGGGCCAGGCTCACAGACCACTGGAGGGGTGAGTTTGTCACACTGTGGGTATCAGCCTGTGGAACCCTCTTCCAACAGGGTGCTAACAACACAGAAGACACACTTGGCTCAATAGCTGCACACTGCGAAGTACTTGGGAGAAATACACCACTGGACTCCAAAATGAGATCTGTGCACCCCTGAGGGCACGCAAACCAGTCCACTGGGAAGAAAATATTTAGTGTACAGTCAACATATATCATTATTTTTAAAAGTTTATCTCATCTTTATATCATAATTTCTATGATTGCTAAATATTTATATATGCATTATAATAAAACATAGTTCTAAAAATAATTTGGACCTGCACCTCCAAATTAACCATCCAAAGCCACTATAGCTCCCAAAGCCCCAGCTCAGGGTCGTCCCTGATCACCACAAGTCTGAGATATTCCTGATGCTTGTACCTATAAAGGAGACTGGAGAAAGGAGAGGAATGGATGATCAGCAAAGAACCAATATGGGCTATAACTGGTACGGACAGAGAAGCAAGGCAGGAGGGAGGAGAGTCACCAGCACAAGAACCCAAGCAGGCGAATTCAGCAAGTGTCCATGTAAGAAAGCAATGGCAGGTGTGAGAGAGCAGCAGGCAGCAGACAGACCAAACTGCAGCTTTGTGCAAAGCTCCAAATGCCTTCTGCCATAAGCCTGGAGCCCCAAAAACAGCGGGAAGAGAACGGTGCTCTCTGTTCCTGTGTATGAGCCCCAACCCTCTGACCCAGGCAGAGTCAGCGGACAGAAACAGCCCAGAAAATGCTTCTCTCTTGAGCCTGCATTTAGGATCTGTCATCTGTCAGGCCACACACTGTGGCCTCCTTCCAGCAAAGGGCAGAGCACAGGGCCAGCTGCTGCCTGTCAGTCAGCTGGGGACAGCTGACAGTCATTCAGAAGAGCCCAGACCCTGAGCACAGCCCTCTCATGGAGACTGACTGGCTACATGGATAAAACTGAAGGCCCACTTTGGTGCTGCTCTAAAGGACAACTTAGGGCTTGAAGAACAAGGTCAGCAAGCCCAATCTACTCCCAGTCTTGGTCTTATGTTTTTGAACTTCCTTCAGTTTCCTTCGTTAAGCACTAAAATAGAGAAACAGAGAAAGGACAAATATGAGAGAAGAGAGGCAGCTCTAGAAAAAGAACATTCGATCTCATCCCTTGACCGCCTCATTTCTTCAACCTGTTCTCATGTTCCTACTTCTGAAATCACTCATAGATAAAGTATTACTCACTATGCAACTGTCTTCCTGCTGCAAGCCCACCAGACTCCCAAGATACAGAAATGCTTTATCTTTTTAAACTTTGATAAATGAAGAACATACAAGCAGTATCTCACCATACCTAAAAGCTTATTTTCCTCTCAAACATGTGTGATACAAGAGACTGATTTAAATATTTCAAATTTTTTACAATAGTGACATTAAAAAAGAAAACTCTTCATACTAAAGAGTATTCCAATACCCTTATACTTTTGAAAGAGATCTTGAAGGTGCATCTATCTACAGGTTAGGATCTGTCTCTCCCCCTCTTCCTCAGCAGGATGGAATCTATCATAAACAAGAAGCATCCATAGGAAACACTGCAGTGCAAAACAGCACTGTTACATCCTCCTTCCTGGAAAATCATCTACCTGAGAGCCCCATCCCTGACCCACCGTGTTTGTACCCACGGTCCTATCTCCTTTTTACCTCCATTGATTATATTTGTATGTATTATTCTGCACAAACACCTCACTGGATGGAGGGCAAAGCCACTGCTGGCCATAGAAAATGAGGAAGACCACAGCCTGTCCCCAGCTGAAAGGATGACTCTCACAGCTCTGAGAAGGTGAAGCAGAAAACAGAGCAGCACAGCATCAAGGCAAAGACACAAAGGCACACATTTCATGCAGGTATACTGGTCTCCAAGAGTTCTGCCGATTGCCTGTATACATGTGCTCTGGCTACAGCTGTTCAAACCTGAGAGTGCCGTCAGTGCAGCAGAACACCACCCTGACACCTGCTGCCACAGCCCTTCACTGCTGTCCATGGACAGCTTCCTAAGCCGCGTTTGGCTTGCCTGCTGTCCTCCTTGCCTGAACTTCCTGTCACATCAGAGCTCTGTCTCTGTCCTCTTTGGCATCCTTAAGTGAACTTCTGTCTGACAGCAGTAATGAGACAACATTAGAGTAGTGTTTTTCTATGTTCTTCTACTATGAAGTTGTTTCTCAGGGGATGTGCATCACAGCAGTCAAAACACAGGAGAAAAAAGGAGTCCTGTCTGGACATACCAGTAAGAGGAAAATAACCTGGAGAACTGACAGGTGAAAGAAAAAGAAAGTGTCAAGAAAAGTAAAGCAAGAACACCCACAAGAGGCCTCAGAAAGACTGAGCAGAGAGCCAGGAGTTGCTGCATTGCAATTGAGTGCTGAGCTGCACCTACAGCAATCTCCTGTCCTGACAGACTCCATCCACCTCAGCACCACACAGGCGGCTCTTACGGTCACCAGCTCTGTTAACAGAGACACTGACAGATTCTGAGAATAACCACCACCACCACCAAGTATACAAAAAGCATATTTCTTAACTAAAAAGACCCTCCAAGGAAAATGGAGAGAGATTGTTTGAAAGGGCCCAGAATAACAGAACAAGAGAGAAGGGCTTCATACTGACAGACAGTAGGTTTAGATTAGAAGAAAATTCTTTACTTATGAGGGTCATGAGGCCCAGGTTGTGGCTGCCCCATCCCTGGAAGTGTTCAAAGCCAGGCTGGATGGAGCTTGGAGCAATCTGGTCTAGCAGGTGTCCCTGCCCACGGCAGAGGGGTGGGACAAGAAGATCTTTAAGGTCCCTTCTAATCCAAATAATTCTATGAATTCTATAGGGCATAAACATAAGCAAGAGGAGATATCTGATGCTGTCTAGAAGTAAGAATGAGTAACTAGAAGTACATGGAACCCTTAAGAAATTTAGACTAGATTGATACAGTGTGATGGCAATAAGTTTCTGACTGCACAATGGTTTCCCAACTGGATGTGTTGTTTCAAAATGGGCTCTTAGAAGTGCAACAAATAAAACTGGTATAAAGCTTCTCTCCTCCCTAAAAATATAGGTGTTACTTCATGAGTTCCCCTTTTTAATGTCTATGAATCTTTTAGAGGTTTAGTAAGCTGAAACATGAGTATCACAGTTCTTGCTTCCTACCATATTCACCTTCCTCCATTTCCCAAAAGCTCTCGGTATGTAAGTCCAAGTGTTCCAGGTACCACACACTTTAATATAATATTCACAACAATCCAGAAGTCTTTAACCAGGAAAACATTCCATTTACAGAACTGTGAATTGGAACATGAGATTAAGTTCAGTTCTATTTAATGTATGTCTGTTCACAGTTCAGAATGATCTGCCACCAAGTTCAAGTGGTGCACTTGGATGCAACCAAAAGAAAAAACCCAAGAAAATCTTTGGAATTGAAACAAATAAACCTTACAAACCAGCTTTGAGTTCCACCACTCATCTCATCATACCACTGCTGTGATCTAATGTATAGAAGGGATTTTGTGTGAAGAGCTACCAGAATGTGCCTCTTGAAAAGTACGGCTTTGGGAGGGAGAGGAACAACAGACATCTGCAGCACCATGACTGGCTTGTAGAAAGAAGAAGCTGGTCAAGAGCTTGTTGTCTCTTCCCTTACAATTATCAAACAACAGTTGGCAGGATCAGATAATTCCTTATGCAAGATAAGCTGAAAAAAATTCTGACACAAAACACTGACTGCTAGAAGCTTAGTAGGGTTCAGGAAGATGGCACTAGACTAACATCCATAAATAAAATCCACATAGAGGCACTACACAGAGGGCAGCTCTGGGTCAAAAAGCTCCCAAGCTCCAAATCAGAGTATTCATATGAAGGATCACCAAGGTTTTGCCTTGTTCCTGCACTTCCATGCTGCCTTTCACTGCCCCCGTTCTACGCGCGACACTGAACTAAACGATCATCTGGCTATTTTCATAGTCCTACAGTATTTTATTTTTTTTAGAAAGAGAAGAGCAATTCAAACATCTCACAGATCCACTGTATCCACACACCTACATTGTTTAACAAGCCCATATTGCACAAAATCACATTGATCTCAATTAAAGCCTTGACTAGCATTAATGATTTTATTCTCTTCGTTATGCATCAACATTTTTCTACTTGAAAGTCTGAAATCAGTCCATGGCTAGAAAAGGACAAACCTTCAATCTATACCAGCAGCTTGCTCACATAGTTGAGCGTTGTACAAGGTTTTCACTCTAGCTGTCCCCTGCAATTACCTTCCCAATCAAACTCCTTGATTTCTTCAGGCTGCCCTACTCGCCCCAAGTACCTCCTTGTTTGCCACAGCGGGGAACATGCACTCAGCAAAGCAGTGCCTCCATTCCAGACCCCGTTCCCTGAGGATGCCCTTGCAGAGAGAAGCACGCAGGGAGCTCTGTGGTAGAAAGTGGAACAAACTGTCCAAAACAAACAGTTCATGAGGCTCTTTTCTAGCCATGCCAGCGTTAGCTGGCCATAATCTCTGCACCTCAGTATTGCCAGTAGTGATCTCTACAACCCTGTGACTGAGTGAGAGGAACAGTTTCTGTCTTAAGACTAAAACAGAAAACTAAACACACAAACTAAAAACACCTTTCAGTTTTGGGAAAATATCTTTAGTTTTTCCCCTCCTAATAAAATCCCATAATTTTTATAATATACTGAAATATGAGTCCTTGAGGTCATGCAGTTCTTCCTCCTCTCGAAGAAGTACTACGAGTATCTCCATCATCTTTAATAGACGTTTACTTCTTTAACCAGTACCCAAAAGCCTCCAATGACAAAGATTTTTACAATTTACATAATCAGTCTCTATACTTAGAGATTATAAATAAAACCAAAAATACCCCTATTCCCTCACTGAAGCCTTCAGAGGTGTCCCACTACTACTGCCCTCTGAGTTTCCAGTATTTTGGCTTTTTAGTCATACAGATTGCAAAACCAGAAAAACATTATTGTAAGTATATGCCACGGATTTACAATTGCTTCTGCATTATTCCCTGCCCCACCTTCCAATCAGGCTAACAGCTGATGTGATTTCTTATTAGTTAGACACTAGGCAGCTCACAGGACATCCAAGCCTTTCTCCTGAAGAGTGACATTTCATTTAAATCCACCCTAGGAGATGTATCAGGAGATGCAAAACTCATATATGAAACTCATTGTTTACCCCTTTTCCCCAATCACTGATAAATGTGTTATAGATCCACCATAGCCATCAGACCTGTTGTTTAGTCTGTTCTAACACTGACGAGTTATCATATATATTAAATATTTGTTTATATGATGGCATGCTCTGACACTTCTTTCACAGCTGTAAATGCCATTTCATATGAGAGAGTTTATGTATTCACCATAAAATCCTAAGACCAAATTTGAGAAGTAGATAGCCAAACAAAAAGAGGACTGAGGATAAGGAAAGCAGTCACATCAGCAATATACAGGTTTGTATGAATTAGCAATCTCGGAGTGGAACTAATATTAAACTGTAGAGATTAGCAGGAACTATGAAATAACACCTATTAGCAGAAAATAAATATGGATAAGGACTTATATTGCCACAGAGAGCTTCCTAAGCACAGCAGAGAGGACAAAGACCAAAATCACTATGGGAGAAGGTGATTTGAACTGACAGCAAGTACATTGTAAATACAGCTATGACTCTAGAGTTAAGAAAGGCACATAGACCTTTATAGGGGTATCTGGTGGATAAAAGGCAAGAAGATTGGCTTTGGAAGGAAGATAAAGTGGGAACAGGAAAAGGACGCAGCAGCAGATGAAAAAGGTCAGAACAACGGGAGAAGAAAATGAACCTCTCAGCAGGTTCCTGTGTGCAGATGACACAGCCAAGGTCACCAGCACAAGGCACCAAGCAAAGGCTCCTCCAATCCAGTCACAAGAGGACAGATGTCTGGACAAGAGGTTTGACAAGACCAGCACGACGGACCTTCTCAGGACTAAACAGGCAGATACCTGTTTGAGTAAGAAAAAGACAAAACAGAAAGAAACAAATAAAAAAGCAGGGGAGGGAGACACAGGCAGGAACCATTTAAGGGATCCAGCCAGCAATGAGGCCTATGGTAGGGACCAGAGGATAGAGGAAACTGAGATAAGTAATGACCTGCAGCAAGACTAGTAACTCGTTCAACAAAATGCAAGGCAACAGCTGGACAGCTAGAGAAATGTCAAAAAGACTGCCTGAAATGTATTACTGGAGAGCAGAGAATGCATTGATAAAAAGATAATAAACATAAATGTGGTGACTAAAGCCATATTTGTCCATACAAATGCTAGAAAAACAGAGGAACAACAAAAAAGCACTAAGTACAGCATGAACCCTTTGGGGGGGGGTGGGGGGGGATTCTTCCCACAAAAATGATGTGCAAGACGCTGATGAACCTGAACAGGAGTAAAAGTATACTAAAAATAAATAACTGAAAGAGATTTAACCTTTCTAAAAGCCCAACTGCTAGCCAGAGGTGTAACAAACTATCAAGGTCTCAAGAAGGAGAGAATGAAGCATCCCACTTGAGACTTTTAACCTTTGATTCATTCACCTTTCAGGGGGATCCCTTCTGCCTGGGACAAATGAGGAAGAAGTCATCACCTCAGCTGGCAATATGGAAAAGCACAAAAGCAGAATCAGGTGCACAAGAGCAAAGGGCAAACTGACCTTAGCCAAGGAACATATGTTTCCAGAAAGATCAAGTGAATCCAAGAGCAAAGTGCCCATAAGAAATACTGCAGAATTATTCTGTTAATTTAAGTGTCAACAAAGAAAAAAAGATTTCTCACAACATTCTACCTCTGTTTGCTTCTCCTCATTTTTTGAGGGGGGAGAGAAAATAATTTTCAATAACCAAATTAAATAATGTTATCATAGAATAAAAAAATTAGGCATTTGGAGAAGAGATTGGTCCCTGAAATTAAAGCAGATTCTGACTCCAAGAAATTCCACTAAAGTCTGCTATGCAACTTGATTTTTCAATGAATTAATTCAGGTGTTGACACACTTTGGGTAGTAATAAAACAGAGGAGCCAGCGCTAGGCAAACTCAAGGTAATGGCTGGCATGGCACATTCTCTTATTTGGCAGGATACAGGGCCTGGAGAGATAAAATGAAATTATAGCTTTTTTCATCTTTTTAAAGTAATGGAAGAGTGACTACCCCAACTGAACCTGAGATGAGGAAAAAACTAAAGCAAAGAACAAACCAGGCACCAAAGCAGAACTAAAGGAGATAATAATGAAGGAAAGGAGAGGGTGATACAAGAGGGGCTCAGGCACCAGGACAACAGCCAAGAAGCCCCAGCCTCAGCAACAAGAAGCAGGAAGAGATATACAGATATCCAGGCTAATGCATACATTCAAGTAAGATGCCACTAGCAACAAAACTCCCAGGGCAGAAAAGACAGACGTTCCTGGCATCCAAATAAGTAATGGAAATGAGTTCTGCTATATTCATTCCAGTATAAATTAAAATTTTCCCAGGCTTAAGAGCCCTGCATGCTGCTTTCACACGAAGGCCAGCTAGATGTGGAATGAGCAAATTCCCATAACTATTTTTGCCACTCTTCTCGATACTAAGGAGGAGCACTGGTGTGCAAATGCCAAGGGAAACTTTAGAAAAGGCAAAATCATCCCATCTGCCACCCTCCCAACTTGCTCCTGGTTCCGCTCAGATCCAGCCATCACAATCCAGGCCACCTTGACAAACCCCCAACTAAACCACTGCTACCACCTGCACAGCTGCTCTCCGCCACCCCGAGCAGCCACCAATCCCGCCCAGCCTGCTCCTGCTCCCTGGCATGGCGCCACAGCACCTCTGCACAGCTCCCACCACTGCACAAGGCCACCCCAGAGTCCCCGGCCCTGCCACACCCACCACATCCAGGATCCAAAGGACACACACAAGAGCCCTCACATCTGGAGTAAGCCTGAATCGAGGAGACAACTCAATAGCCTGCCTGGAGCCCCACAGGTTTCTATGACCTCTGTACAAGAGCCCCCACCTGATGTCTTCAAAAAGGTGTCACAGGAGATGCCAGGATCCTCAAGAAAGAAGGACTTGGGAATATCAGCATCCAAATAATATTACATTCCTTTGGGCTCTTTAACAGCCTTATTTCTGTTCAATGTGTATCAATGCTAGAAATCCAAATGTTATAAATGGTGACTGCTCTCAGACACTAGAGTCATTTAAAGAACGTTTCCAATGGCAGCAAAACAGGGTGAGCATTTCCCCTTAAATGGAGATCGAAGACCTGATTCTTAAACAAAAGCTGGAACATTTTTAAAAACCTGAAGGATTGCTTTAATTAAGCATGGCACCCTGAAATTCTCTCGTGGGTGAGTTTCCATAGACTGTTACAGACCTGCAGAGCTAATCTCTTCAAGCCCCTGAAAGTCACCTGTTAAGTAGCCAGAGGATACAAACGAGCCAAGACTGGAGACAAGAACCAGAGGCAGCACCCCAAGGCTTCATCAGGCTCTCATCAGAATTGTTTTCCAAAACACAAGTTTGATTACAGAACAAAGTGTCCTACAAGCCCATATGGGTTAGATCCAGTGCAGATTCTGCACCATGATCAGGCTGAAAAGCATGCTATTCACCATTCAAGGAGAATCACAGCAAAAAGCACAGCACACATCCCCCCAGACACAAGCCTGTATTAACAATGAATCAGTGCAGAGGCTGGGGGTTCTACAGACCCCAGTGTTCTCCTGGTGAGGTAGCTACCAGCGCCCCAGGAGCACACTGCAGGAGCTGATCCAGCCCAGCACAGAACCTCCAGTTTCCACTCATCCCTCTATTCAGAGCCAGCCAGCTCACTAACTTTCCCGACTCACCACCCCATGGACCAGAAACTCAAAAAGTTTGCTTTTCGTAGCTTTGCGAGCCCCTCCTGTAACTTCATCTGTAGCCATCAGGGTCTGCTCAGCCTCTCTCACTCTCTCTCTTCCTCTTTCTTTCCCTTTTCTGCCTTTTTCTCCAACTCTCCCCTCTGAGTCCTGCTGGGCTCTCACACTTCTAATAGCACGGAGTGGGGAGGGGGCCCCTTCAGGGCCTTCCTGACGGCCCACTCGCGCTCAGCCTCAGCTGCTGCATTCCTCCACTGATAAGCCAGAAATAGTTTGTGCTGCCGGGCTCTGTCTGTTTACTCTGCAGGGACAGAAAATCCAGCTTTTTAAACCTCTCTGTCCAAACAGCAGAGATAAGCAGGAGGCAAATTGAAAAACACGTCTCAGTTTTCCCTGGTAGTGCTGCAGCCTCTCCTCCTCTGCATCAGGGATGGGAAATTCTGGGGCAAGGGGAAGGGGGAGGGGGCAACTTCAGCAGTGACACAGAGCTCAGCACCTCGCAGGGCTGTTTTCCCATTAGAAAATGCATCAGGCGAGCAGTGGTTTTCCCTTGCTCCCACTGCTCCTCCTGCACTGCATTTCCAGGCCCTTTCCCCAGGGACCTGGCAGGCAGCACACAGAAACATTCGCTGGCAGCATTTCCAGCATGAGAGACGAGAGCTAACCCCTCTGGACAAGAGAGAAGCAGCGGGAGGCCGGAGCTGGGAACAGGGAGGGACAACATGTGGAAGCGAGGGGAAAGCAAGCGTGTGAGATCAGCAGAAGGGGGTGGGGGGCAGCATGGCGGCGCAGCTCCCACGGCTTGTTTCCAACCCCCACTCCCGCCACCTCTCCCCAGTGACCACGCTCGGGATGCTCCAGAGACCCCAGGCTGACTGACAGACGCAGGCAAATTATTAACACCGCAGCTGCTGTAAGACATCAGCAGTTCACTGCTTGTCACAAAAAGCCCTGCACGACAGCGTGTAACATCTCAGGACACTGCTGGGAACGCGAAGCCCAAGGGGGGAGGGAGAAGAGAGCAGCAGCCCAGCCCCTGGCGACGCTGGCAGCACGGCGGCCATTCCACGAGCAGAGGCGGCTGCTCCATGATGGCCGAGCCCGCAGCGAGGGCCCGGGGCAGCGATCTGCTTCCCGCAGCTCACAGGGCCCATCTTCCCTGCTCTCCCTCAACACAGCAATAGGCGAGATGTTGCCAGGATACAAGAGGGGTTTATTCTATTCCTCTGCTTGAAATTCTTGTTTAGGGGCTGTGAATTTTCTGGCAGGACTGCAAACAACAGGATCAGATCAAAAACAAAATTATTCTGCCCTCATCCAACAATGAAAACAAGCACAGAAAAGACACTACGTTGACTAGCAGCGAAGGGCAAGCCATGAAGGTCACATGGCCTTCTGAACATGGGGTGACGACAGTGACCTCCATTGATTTTTAGGGCCACCCCAATCTTAAGTGCTAGCATGTGGCAACACCCTGAGGAATCACCGAAACTCAAGGAGGGTGAGTGTGATTATCAGCTCCCCCTCTCAGCCCCTCAGAAGGAATATGCCAAACAAATCAACATAGCCTTGCCTTGTTTTGTGCTGGAAAAATTCCTTAAGTTCTAGCTGAACTAAAGGCACATATAATCTGGAACCATCTGCTGCATGTCTGGTGAGCATGGTCATGTCAGGTTAACTTGATCTGGAGGGCCTTTTCCAACCTAAACGACTCTAAATTCTACATGCCAGTTTGTCTAGCAAGGCAGCACGCAGCTGGTAGCTGCCATGTTTTAGACCTCAGACTCACACAGGAATGCTGGCTCCCATCATGCGAGCCCCTTCCCTGCTGCCGGCAGTCACCGTGCACTTTCCTCACAGTCTGCACTAGCTGTGGGTGCCGCACTGGCCGGCGGTCTCAGCAGTCCCGACCGTGGAGGGCACCGGCCCCGGCCCGTGCGGCTGTTTCCCCCCTGGCGGGGAGCCATGCGAGCCCCCGCCGCGTGAAACGGCACCAAGGCCGGGCGGCAGGGCTCCTCCAGCAGCCGCCCTTACGGGCCCGGCGCGGGCAGGGGCGGAGGCGGCTCCAGGCTGCGGCGCGGCGCGCGGTCCCCCCTCGCGTCCCCCCGCGCTCCGTCGCCAGCACCATCGGCACCGAATGGCAACGGCGCGCCCGGCACGGGCAGGGCGTGCGCCTGCCACGGTCCCGGCCCCGCCACGGGCGGGCGAGGACCGGCCCGGGCCAATCCGCCTGCCCGCGGTCGGGCCGGGCCGGGCCGGTCGGGCAGAACCGCGGCGGGCGCAGCGCGGCCCCGGGCGCGGCGCGCGCATGCCCGGCGCGGCCCCGTGAAGGTCAGCGCGGGCCGGCGGGGACGCGCGGGCGGGGGCGCTTTAACCCCTCCCGCGCCGCGCCGCGCCCACACCGGCACCGCCCGCGGCCCGACGAGCGGCACCGGCTGTTCGCGGGCCGGGCCGCGGCCCCGGCCCTTTGTCCCCCGGCCGGAGCATGCGCTCGGCTGCGCAGGTCAGGGGTTTCCTATTTTTCCCCTTAGCTGCAGATACGGCATGGAACCGCAGCCGCCCCGAGCTCCATCCATGGCCACCGAGTCCCTTCTGGAACAGGAGGACATTTGCTATGAAGTGCTAGTAATTTAAGCCGAAAACCATACCATATATATTGTAAACTATCTGGATGTTCTTAACAGGCATCCAAAACCAGGTGTCCTTGAACATCAAATTCCAAGGCCAGCCACTTGAAAATTAAGGAATGGCAGCCTCGCTTCAGCCGTTGACTGAGTAAATGTAAAAAAAAAAATATTTTAAAATCCTGTAATAATAAAAACTCAGCTCTTAGCATGATGGTAGTTCTCCAAGCACTTTAGAAAAATCAGTACATGCAGCTTTTATGTTCTGCAAATGGAAAATAGGTACAAATTAATGGAAGTGACTTGCCCAACATTACCTAGCTGAGAATGAAACCCATTTCCTGTGATTCTTCAACTCTTCACAATAGTGTCCAGGAAAACTACTGTGTGAGGCATTTGCACAAAAGGGTGAAGGTTACCATGGCAGAATGTAATTTCCCATATTAAGAGAAACAGCATAACTTTATTTTAAATTGTTTAGTTTTCTATTTTTCCAACTTTTTTTCCTCCATAAAAGTGTAGAAAATAGTTGTCAATGTTCTTTTTAAAAAAGTGACTGATTTAACCCAAGTGATCCCCAACTGCTGCAGGTATCCTGGCAGCTTCCAGCCATCTCTGACCTGGAACATCTCTGTGCCATGGGGCTCTGGGCAAGGCTTGCGTTCCTCCACTCATTCTTGAAGGCTGAGCACACGCTGGGGCCTCATTCGTACTCACTTTCAGCTCGCTTCATGTCACATTCCCAGACCACTTCATTTCAGAGAAAGGCTGATCTCCTTGCCTGGTGCTTCCTGGAGCACTGGGAGCCCACTTGGTGTGTGGTTTTGGTTTAACTTCTGCTATTCAGGGCTTTTCAGGCTGTTAAACTAAGATGGTCCGATTAGAAAAGAGATGAACCAAGTTGTTTTAGGGAGATGTGTTTGCTGCCACTTGCCATTTTTTAGTCTGAAGGTAATCATAGAAGTAATGAAGGTGCTGATTGCCTTAAGCAGGTGTGCTTTCCCTCACCCAAGTTTCATTTAAGTCAGCATCACTGTTTTCAATGAAACTTTGAATATTTGCAACAGTTTTGGAATTGATGCAATGTGGCGTAGAAGATATGCTGGAACCGAAAAATACCCCAAGACAGAGGCTCTGGTAATCTAAAGAAATGTCCACTTGTTCCCGAGTTCAGAATTATTCAGTAGTCTCATTAACAATATGGATAATGTACTTAGAGAACAAGCTTATTCAATTTCCTAGAAACATACAGTTTGGAGAGGTTACAAGTTTGCTACAAGAGATTATCAAATTTAAAGTCCTGAGGACCTGGAGATATGTCCTGTTTTTTTCAAACCACAATCAGAAACAGTGCAGGGTTCCACATAAGGATATAAATCAGCAATTATCTAAACAGGAGATGGAGAACTGGCTGAAGAGACTTTTTTTTTTTCAGAAAAAACATCTGGGGATATGATATATCGTGAGCTGAATGTGAGTTAACAGTACTACCCTGTCACAAAATAAACAGATAAATCCCAGGAGATCAGGAGACTGCAGGAATGCTGCCCCACTGCTCTCATCCCCTTGGTGGCAGCACTGGCACTGACAACAGTACTCTAGATTCTTCATTTTTCCTCATTCCATCTCTCCTCCTTCTCCCCATCCCCTCAGCTCTCCAGACCACAAGCTGTTCTAGCTCAACATTTCCTTAAGGTTGAAAAATTAAATGTTGCCAGAATTGCTGAGGAACTCTTCCAAAGCAATTCTGTCGTGGTATGAACTGTCAGTGTCTCATCCAGACCAACCTTTGCTGTCAGGGGCTCTGTGCATCAGAGGAAATGTGGGAGAAACCAGGAAGGTTAAGGAAGGTCAGTAAGTGTGACAAGAACTGTAGGGTCCAAATAAGATAAAGAGAAAAACAACAGTCATCAGGTGTCCAAAAGACTGCTGCAAATACAGGGAAGAGCTGCTCCTCATACACAGAGTACAGGAAATAACAGCTTGAATTTCTCCCAGGAGGATTATGTTCAATATTAAGGAGAAGCACAGCAGTGACAGCAGATGTTCTGAGAGAGCTTGTCCAGCAAGGATGGGACTCCTCATCGCCAAAGGTCTTTCAAGAACAGGTGCTAGAGAAGCATCTATCCAGAGTGATGTAGGT
Organism: Melospiza melodia melodia; assembly: GCF_035770615.1. Taxonomy (NCBI): domain Eukaryota; kingdom Metazoa; phylum Chordata; class Aves; order Passeriformes; family Passerellidae; genus Melospiza; species Melospiza melodia. Next base: position 188,686 of record NC_086194.1, read on the forward strand.
GGTGTGGATTGTGACTTGGTGTGGATTCTGACTGCAGACAGGACACAGCACCAGCTGATTGTCAGAGATTCCTTTTGCCTTATTTCCATACAAAAACTGAAATTCTGTAACACAGAGGTTCCTTTCTCTGTTAGGCCTTCCCAGTACTTGTTTCTAAAATCTGTCAGGGAGGGAGGCAGGAAGGAAGGAAGGAAGGAAATAAGACAAAGAGAAGTGTTTGCCTCTGAAAGTTCCAAACATCATTGTGAAGAGGTAGAGAGAGAATCTTATTTCATGATTATTTTAAAAGTAATCAAAGGCAACAGCAGGGATGCTAAAAGACAGAGAAATGTGTCAAATATATATGTAATATTATAGGATACAAAATAATGAGTCATCAGAATTATCATCAACCATACTAATATTTTAGTCAATTCTGTTTAACCTCATGGTAAGATGTCTAGTTCTACCACGCCTTTACCTCCACTTTTCCATCATCACCATCCCTCTCTACACTGTGTGCAGCAATAGCTGTGCACAAACATCAAGCATCTGAGCAAATAACCAGAGCACTGCAAGCAGCAGCCACAATCCTCATCCTCTAACCCAGGGCCAGAGCAGAACTGCAGAGTGTGAGAGGTTAGTAGTAAGACTTTGGTCCTCAAAGGAGAAGAGTTGGGAATACAGATTTGAATTTTTCAGAAGTGAATGAAATAGAGGAATTCTTGGTGGGTAATCCTGAGGGAGCAGAGAAAAAAACCTATCAACAACTACCCTCAAACCAACTGCCCCCTAGTTCAGAAAGTGCATCTTCATGATATTTGGTGGTCAGAATGATGGCTTTCGGGTGTGTTTGGTAAGAGCATCTAGAATATCCATCTGCTGTCACTCACTGACAGAACAGAGCTGAGGGAACCACTGGTTCTTCCCAATGAGGGTGGTGAGGCCCTGGCACAGGCTGTCCAGAGAAGCTGTGCCTGCCCCTAAGAGTGTTCCAGGCCAGGCTGGACAGGGCTTGGAGCAACCTGGTTTACTAGTTGGGCTGGAGAGTCCCTTCCTACTCAAACCATTCTACAGTTCTCTGATTCTATGTATAATCAACAGCAACCATGTCACAGCTAACCCTTTCAGATATCAGTTTATTGCACAACACCTTAAATCTTGGTATCCCTTCAGGATAGCTGCTAAAAATCCAAGTTCTGGAGTTTTGTGACTATTTTCATTTACTCTTATCAACATTGTCCTTAATGGTCCTTTGTGTCTAATGTTTATGCTTCAAAGCATTCCTACATACCTGTCACATCCACTCTTTCTTTTGTCAGACTAAACAAGTGAAACTGCTATTTGCCTTCTTAAAATTCTGTACCCATTTCTCACGATTCCATCTTTCCTGTCTGTTGTTTTATATATCAAGAGTTCTATTAGCCTCATGGTGCAAGGATTCCATATCACCAGTTTCCTACCTCCTCAATGTTTCTTGTAAGCAGCTCCTCTCAGCACTGACTGTTCCAAGCCCTTGCTGCAGCCATCTGACTCCAGCTCCCACCAATCCACTCTTTTACAACACTGTTCTTATTTGCTACAGGTGTGGCCTGTTATCACCCGGCCTGCTCCTAACCTTTAGTAACTGGTTCAGCTGCAAGTCTTTTAGGGAATAAGATTACATTCTACACCACCTTTATTTACCCACACTGTATCCCCCTAGACCTGTCAGTCCCAGGTGACCTGGCTGGAATGAGGGCAGACAGAACTGTACCTCCAGTGTCCAGGCCACATGCTCGTGTGCCATCAAGACTTTTCTCACAAGCAGAAATCTGTCAAACCTCGCCAGGCTCACGGCTGCCCTCCACAACATCCTGAAAGTGACAGCTCCATGTTCTCTCCATGTTCTCTGAAGTACCAGGGTGCTTCTTCTTAAGCACTGTCATTGGATCACTTCTGGCACAAAGTGCCTACTCCTGTGACAAGGCCTCAGGTGCATGGCTGTGCACTGAATTGTCACCAGATACCAGCTGGTTCTGTTTGTGTAGTTCACAGTCAAGCAGTTCTTCCCACATAACCTGCTCTTTTCTGCTTCAACAATACCCATTTGCATCAGCAGCAAATTTCATTATTACATTGCCTATTTTTGTGCCATGGACATTAGTGAAAATATTAAATGGCACTAGTCCCTAGAGAAATCCTGAAGAAACTGCAATGTCTTTTTTGTCTTCTTTACTGAGCTCCTTCCCTACTCTGCAGTTCTGCTTTTACCTGTCTTCTGAGTTCCAGCCAAATGTTCAGATCACAGTGTATCAAAGGCTTCACTCCAGTCTGGACACTGATTCCTTTGTGAGGAATCAATCTACTTATCTGAGAAAGAGTAGGCGAGTAAACTTAGGCTGCTTTTTCATACCACACATACCCTTCTCATGCTCAGTTATTTTATCTTTCAAAAATAATTCTTGAGCCTTGCATGGACTTAGGATGAAGGTAATGCATCTGCCTAGAGTACTCTCGCCCTTCTGCACTGTCAGAAAACCTACAGGATTTCCTATTTGTTTGTCAGGAGTCCACTACAGTTCATTTTGATTAATACTAGCAATGCTAAGAATTATGCCCTATTCTCACTGAAAGTCATTTGAAAAGTGTCTATAGTTTAAGCAAATCAATAGTAAGTAAATAAGGACTGAAGGATGTATTCATAGGCAAAGCTGCTTAAGAATTGAGCACTAGGAGGCTGGAGAAAGGACAGAACTAAAGAAGGAAAACAGAGTAGTCTTGGTATGGACTGTCTCATAAATCCCTTCAGCTGAACTGGAAGGACAATTAACACGGGAATACAATCATGTCAGGCTTAGAACATGATGGAACTGAGAGCAAGCAATAGTGGTGATCATAACAAAAACTGCATTGCCAGACAAGGCAAAATGTCTTTTAAAATTATTTTATTTGGCAGAATAATTACAGCAGTTACAGATTACTCCAAAAAGTCAGAGTTAATCTCAAACAGTACATCATTACAGCAAACAATGGCTTTGGGAAAAAACCAATGGCAGCCAGCGGGAAATGGCAAATGTGTCTTAGAGGCAATGTAGTAAAACATTATATGCCTGAAATTCTTAATAGAAACATAATTTGTATGTAATTTGTATGTAACATTACTGAAAAATTATAAACAAGTAATAAAAACAAGTGGAAGGAAAATTACTACCATGGACTCCAAGGTGGGTTTTACACACAGATTTTTTTACCTCCTTCAAAGATCTAAAAGAGAGAAGCAAAATATTTGTAGATTAAATCCTCACACAAGAAGATTTTGGAAAAGTTTCACAGCCAATCAGGAGAAAGGATAAAAAACTCAACTCGGCCTAAAATGTTAGACAGGAGATTTAAGCTGGAAAAGATCAAGCTGGTGGAAGATAAATCCTGAGGTGGAAGAACTGTGCTGTGTGTGTAGGGCAGGTAGGATGGTTTGCTAATCCTTTCAGCGCCGACTCACCCAGAACATAAATCTGTGTATGGAATCACAAGACCCTGAGCACAGCAGCTCGTGGCACAGTGACACGATTACAGCCCTTGGGCTCCAGCTGGACAATGGGCTTTGGCTAAGGCTCATCTGAGCAACTGAGCATGGCAGGAGTGGAAACGGCCTGGCTGCAGCACAGCACAGTGGTTTGTGTGCTCCTGTCCGCCAGCAGAGCACGGGCGCAGCAGGCTGGCAGCTCCCAGCTCCAAGCTGCCTTTGGGCACGGCAGGCTGGCAGCTCCCAGATCAGAGGCACGAGCTGCCTTTGGGCATGGCAGGCTGGCAGCTCCCAGCTCCAAGCTGCCTTTGGGCATGGCTGGCTGGCAGCTCCTAGATCAGAGGCACGAGCTGCCTTTGGGCACAGCAGGCTGGCAGCTCCCAGCTCCAAGCTCCCTGATCAGAGGCACGAGCTGCCTTTGGGCACAGCAGGCTGGCAGCTCCCAGCTCCAAGCTGCCTTTGGGCACGGCAGGCTGGCAGCTCCCAGCTCCAAGCTGCCTTTGGGCACGGCAGGCTGGCAGCTCCCAGCTCCAAGCTGCCTTTGGGCACGGCAGGCTGGCAGCTCCCAGCTCCAAGCTCCCTGATCAGAGGCACGAGCTGCCTTTGGGCACAGCAGGCTGGCAGCTCCCAAATTCCAGCTCACAGGCACAAGCTGCCTTTGGCTGGGGTCACCCAGCGCATGGCAGCCGTCGCCGCAGAAAGCACCTCTGAGCCACCAGGCACACGAGCGCTGCCACAAGCTACTTGTTAAATCAGCTTCAAAACGTGCACAAGAGGCTCAGTTGAATCATTCTGGCATTCAGTGCTTTTCAAAACAGAGTTTACTTTGGAGAACTTCCAGGAGAGGGATGTGTTTGTGCAGGGCCATGAACTGTCAGAGGGAGAAGAGCTGAGCGTTGTACTTTGTGTCACATTCTCTGTCACACGCCACAGTCCTTCCCATTCTTGGGCTCCCTAGTTTCTGGTGCCTGAGAGTGCAAGGAGGTTCAGCTAAGAACAATGTCGTCTCTGACCTTGACAGTCTGCAGATGAAGCCAGCGGATGGAAATAGAAGGAGCACAGTGGAATGGAGAACACCAGTCATCCCGACAGGCATGCCAGCTGTCTGGCTACCCTTGTTTGGACCAGCCACCGAATTCCTACCCTCTGCACCCATCCTCGACACCTGCTTTCAGATCAATTTATACTCTGCCTGCAACTTGAAACCATAAAAATAACACACTTGTGGGAGATTTCGACTGCCTTATTGTCTCTTGGGCAGTAACTATGCTTCCTTCTTCAAAGAGATTCCCCAGTGTTGTGATACATAGATCAGAATACACAGCCCAGCTGGTATATATACGTATGATACAGCAACACCAAATGCTAACTATACATATTATGCCAAATAATAATACATAAATATCTGCTAAGGTTATAGAGAGAAAGGCTTTCTAAATTGTTATTGTAAGTCTGAGATACCATGAAAATTAAAACAGTATTTCTTTAAATACTTTTAGTTCAGATCTTGGACATTAATCTCCAGTAGGGTATTCACCTAATCTAAACAAGAATGAAACAAACCTAAAAAATTAGTGAAAAGTTTATGTAATGGAAAGTTAATCACTAATATTGCAATAATAAGAAATACAGGGAGCTAAGAAATATTCCAACACGAAAAAATCTTGTCGTATTTCTGTTCTTCAGAAAAGTCTGTCTATCACATAACTTACTCCTTTTCTGCTACTCTTTTTTCTGTCTATCACATAACTTACTCCTTTTCTGCTACATTTGATCTTTAGCAACTCTTCTACTTGGCTGATTTTATTTTAACAGTTACTAATTTTTTCTTATCTTCTGTTTCTCCACCTCCTTCTATTTGAGTCAAACCTTCCTCTCCCCAGTTCAAGCTCCTGCTGTTGCACATCACAAAACTGCAATTCTGTCTCTTCTGAACTTTGCAAATATTTTTTTTTCACTCTGATTAAATCCTCTTGAAATGCCACAGGCAAAAATTTGCTCTGAAATTGTCTATATGCAGTACAGATGCTGCATATAGATCAGGGCCCAATTCTGCATCCCTCTGCATCCCATCAGCCTTATGCATTTGCTGATTTTACCCTGCCCTGCATCCACTTTGCCATGCAACCCCAGGATGCCTTTTCTCTTCCACAGTGCTGCAAGGAGTCAACAGCTCCTTGTAAGAAATTATTTAATCAAAATCAGTTCCAGACCTGCATCTCTCTCCTGTTATGGTCTTATTGTAAGGCTTATGATCTTCCCTTACACTTCAACTCCATTTGTCTATCAAAAAGAAAAAAACCTCTTGCTTGCCTGCAGAAACAAAAGGTCTCTGACATTTCAAACCAGACAAAGCCCTGAAGAACACCCCCAGAAAATTACTGTTCTGTCTGGCAGCTGGTGAAGAATGGATGACATACAACTCCAATAACTAATATTTCAGTTCCTGATCCTGTTGCAGTCTCCCTGTAGCAAAGCATCTGAGGGAGCAGGAACATGTGAAATGCTTTCTCTGCCATTTGCCTGTGGCTGGAGGGCACAGGGCCCTCAGTCCCTATCTTCAGACTGATGAAGCTGTGACACATTCTCCTGATTCCTGCAGCAATGGTGCCGTATCTGCTCCCAGGCTGACAGCCGCCTCTGCCTCCTCCAGAAAGCTTCTGAACACCCGCGTGTTGGAGATGCTCTCTCTGGTCCCTTTTCACCCTGACCGTGCACTGGATTCAGGGTAGCTGACACCCCACAGGACGGGAGTGCTGTGATGGCTGCAGCCTTTCGGACCCTTCAGCAAGGGCGGGCTGGGGGTGAGGAGGAAGAGCTGCCCTTCAGCCCCTCAGCGTGTGGCTGGAGCACACAGAGCTCCCTCTGGGGACGGACAGAGCACAAGCTGAGAGCCTGCAGACCAGAGTTAGGATCAGAGTTCTCAGGTGGACCAGCATGTGGTGCCATGGTAGGTGTCTGCTGCACACCACCTGCTGAGGGAGAAATAGTGAGACCACAGACAGCAGGAAAAATCCCCATGTCCACAGCCTCTGGTCTTCATGGAAGACTTCAACCACCCCAGTGTCTGCTGAGGGCATAGCAGAGCATGGCACAATCAACCCATGAGGCTTCTGGTCACACTGACCGTAAACTCCTAACATGGGCAAGTGAGGAGCAGACACAGAGAGGTCTTCTGCTGGGCATGGAAGAACTGGTCGGGAATGTGAAGGTCAGAGCAGCCTTGGCTAGACCATGAGATGGTATTTCAGGAACATGAGAGGATTGATTTTCAAAGATCCTCCAAATTCAAGACTGGTTCATCCCACAGGCAGGAAACAAATCAAAAGCAGCAGGAAGCCTGCATGCATGAAGAAGGAGCTCCTGACGGAGCTGAAGCATTGCAAGAGGCAGAGGCAGGGACAGGTGACCCGGGAGGAATACAGAGACAGTGTCCAAGCATGCGGGGATGCCATCAAGATAACAAAAGCCCACCTGGAGTTGAATCTAGGGAGGAACATGAAGGGAGGACAGAAAGGCTTTTACAAATATTTCAGCAGTCAAAGACAGATATGTGAGAATGTAGCCTTATGTGGGAGGGGATTTGCTGAGAATGAACACAGAATAAGTTGAAGTACTGAATGCCCTCTTTGCATCTTTCTTTATTGGCAAGATTGGCTGTCAGGAATTCCAGGCTCCTAAGACCAGTCTGGAGCAAGGAAGACTTGATGTCAATGAAGGAAGACAAGATTAGGGAATGTTTGAACCAGGTGGACATACACAACAGGTGAACAGGTTTTTACTTAGAAAAGATTGCCCCAAGAGCAAGTTCGCTCCATCACTGTAGATATTCAGAAGATCACTGAACTTGGTAGTCAGCAAATTGCTCAAGCTGACCCAGCTCTGAGATGGGAGGTTGGAGCACACAATCTCGAGAGGTCCTTTTAAACTTCAACCATTCTGTGATTTTATGATTCTACTCAGGAAAGACTTAAGCATGACAAGCAACTCAATCAACTTGGCCAATCAACATGTGGTGAATTTGTATGAGGAACCACAGCCTGGAGACTGGAGCTGAAACAAGGCAAGGACAAAACACCTGGAGTGCCTTTACCTGCAAGCATATATAGTCCAGCAGCAGCGATCGAAAGTGGCTTTTGCCTTAAAAGGTACGTATTAGGGAGCAAAACAGTACGCTAATGAAGGTAAGTAATGCATTTCTGTTTTGCTATCCTTTAATGCAGGACTAGAAGGAAGCTACTGGAATGAAAAGCAGACTGTTGATGAAAAAAACTAAACACTGCTTAGTAATACCTACACACAACACATAGAAATGCATTCAAAATGCTGCTTCTAAAATAGTTTTCTCAGTTGATCACTTTGAAATTATCACTGTTCCAGTAATAATTCAGTGCTTTTCAAAACAGAGTTTACTTTGGAGAACTTCCAGGAGAGGGATGTGTTTGTGCAGGGCCATGAACTGTCAGAGGGAGAAGAGCTGAGCGTTGTACTTTGTGTCACATTCTCTGTCACACGCCACAGTCCTTCCCATTCTTGGGCTCCCTAGTTTCTGGTGCCTGAGAGTGCAAGGAGGTTCAGCTAAGAACAATGTCGTCTCTGACCCTGACAGTCTGCAGATGAAGCCAGCCACTGTTCCATTAGTGCTTCTGCATCCCATGCCTCATATTTAAAAAAGATGAAAACATCAAACCATGCGTCAATCCTACTTCTGGTGCCAAATATGAGTTGGCTCCCTCAGAAAAGAATCACAGTGGGTTTAGAAGAAGTGGTGCCTGTTATACATAATTTGCTTACTTTATTAGCAGTTCTTATGTGGTGGATCCAGTGCAGATAGGCCTGTCAGTGTCTCTGCACAGTTCTACTTTCAGACACCAGAAAGGGCTGCTGAGATGCAGACTCTTTGCATATACGTTGTTTTCTGTTTTTTCAGATCTGTCTGTGCACGGCTTTGAAAGAATCAACATCAAACACTCTCTGATGCCTCTCTGGATAGCAAAAATCCAACTTTCCTTATGGGGAGCTGCAAAGAGCTCTTTAATGCTGGCAATTAGCAAGGAACTCCCCAGATGAAACAACACTGCACAATTCATCAGTTTTACACAGGGAGCAGGAACACTTGCAGTTCAGAGCACCGGAATGCGCCCACAGCCTCTGCTCCAGGGAGGAGCAACACGAGCGAGCTGGGCGCCTGCGCTGAGGGCTCTGCACAGCCCCCTGAGCACCCCTCCGTCCCTTGCCATGGCAACAGATGGATGCCTTCCTGTTGCCAAGGAGACAGCCACTGCTCTTGGAGACTGTGCCCAAAGCATTTCAGCATCTTTTAGATCATAGAGAGTTTTACACAGCCATAATCACCTCCCCCAGTTAAGCACATCAATCATTCTTCCATTCCTGTTTTCAGAACATGTTTTAAGCGATTTGCTATAATATGTCAGATTATCCCTAATATCTGGTTTTGATATCAACACTTTAAATGACATTTCAACCCACACACCTCTGCATGCCTGTCTTTTCTCCTGCTGTCCTGCTGCTCTTTCAATCCACTCTCACTGATCTAATGTGCAATAAAAACAGATCCCTTCCTCTCCATAGGCTTCCTGTGGTCTAGACCTGCACTTCCAGGAAAGCTGCCTGGCCAATGGCAGCGTGCATCTCTGCTCTGTCTTTGCCACCAGTTTTAGCCAGCACACGTCAGTAAAATCAGCCGGCTCTGTGCGCCGGGGGCCCCCGGCAGCAGCGGCAGCACCAGCACCAGCAGCACCTGCAGCACCAGCAGTACCAGCAGCACCAGCAGTACCAGCAGCACCAGCAGCGGCAGCAGCGGCGGCAGCAGTGGCAGCACAGGGCAGAGGCTGCCAGCCGGGGCGGGAGCAGCGCCCGCCGCAGGCTCAGCTCCGACACGGTCCTGGCAGATCCGCACTGCCCGACTCAGCCCGGCTCAGCTCGGACACGGTCCTGGCAGGTCCGTACAGCCCGGCTCAGCCCGGCTCAGCTCCGACACGGTCCTGGCAGATCCGCACTGCCCGGCTCAGCCCGGCTCAGCTCGGACACGGTCCTGGCAGGTCCGTACAGCCCGGCTCAGCCCGGCTCAGCTCGGACACGGTCCTGGCAGATCCGCACTGCCCGGCTCAGCCCGGCTCAGCTCAGACACGGTCCTGGCAGGTCCGCACTGCCCCGCTGCGGCCGCCTTGGCCAGCTCACCGGGGGGAGCTCCTGCAGCATGGGACCTGCGTGGAGGTGGCACTGCATTGCAGCCATGCAGGAGGAGCAAGGCAGTTCCCTGGGCTGCTGCTGGTGCCACCCAATCCCGTTTCACATTCTCTCTCCTCCCTCACCCAAGGCTTTTCCCCATCCTTCTGAAAAGACTGCACTGATAGTTAAGATTTGCGACTTGAGGAGGAGTGTCAGCCGAAACAGGGGCCTCCTGCTCCACATCCCTGATGTGGGGAAGGAGACCCTGCTGAGGTCTGAGCTCAAGGATCAGTGCTCAGCTTGCCTCATAATGGAGAAGTCTGGTGGCTTGGCGTTCCTGGCAGCAGAGGGACCTCTTCTCCACCCCTATGCCTCAATTTACTGACTGAATGCACTGCAGTGCCCCGAGAGCGAAGGGGAACATGCTCCACTCACTAATCACAGAGTACAAGTACAGAACCATTTAGGTTGGAAAAGACCTTCAAGATCATCAAATACAACACACTCCAGCACTGCCAAGTCCACCACTAAGTCATGTCCACAAGTGTCATGTCTTCATGTCTTTTATCTTCCCTCCAGGAACGGCAACCCCGATACTTCCTTGAGAAGCCTGTGTTGAGTTTCAGAACCCTTTCACTAAATAAGTATTTCCCAACAACTTGAACCCATTCTCCAGGCTAAGCCCCTTCCCAGCTCCCTCAGCCCCTCCTGGGGCTCCAGTCCCATCCCAGCCCCGCTCCCTGGACGCGCTCCAGCCCCTCCATGTCCTTGTCTCAGGGCCCAGAGCTGCCCCCAGCACTGGAGGTGGCTCAGCAGGGCCAGCACAGGCACCAGCCCTGCCCTGGGGCTGTGCCCACACCGTGCAGGTACAAGCCAGGTGCCATTGGCTCCTGCCCACCTGGGGCCATCCGGGCTTGCCTTCAACTGAAAAAAAACCCAACACCCAGAATACCTAGTGCTAGTTTTACGCCTGTTGCTTCATAATTTCATCACATGCCTGTATCTTCTATAAATTCTAAGTCCATTTGTGCTTTACCTTTCCTCAGTTGTGGCTGATGATCTCTAGCACTTGTACCTTCGTATTTCACTTCTCTAAAGAATTCTCACATGCCTACTCTGATGGAAATCTCTCCACCTCTCAGTGATTAGTGATCCTAATCACTTTTTCTGGAATTCCTCTTGTTCTACTAGTCACTGCATCTTAAGGGATGCGAAACTCCATTCTCTCTTCACAACACAGGAGAGCCACAGATTTATACAATATTACAACAGTAACTTCAGCTTTGTTAATTCATTTCCTGTAATATCTAACATCAAAGTTTCCATTTTAATCACTACTGTAAGCTCGGGTTTACAGAGAACTCTCTATAAAGATGCCAAGATTTCTTTCCTGAGCTGAAAGAGATCATTTTAGCAATGATATGGCTGCATTAGCAGGTTTATTTTCTTTATGCACTTTACATATAAATTTATTCTGCCATATTATCATCCAGTTTTGAAACACTCTTCCCTAATCCTAAGAGACAGATTTAGGTTCTGCTGCACCAAATAATGTTGCATTATCATCTGATTTTGTTGCTTCATTACTTAGACTTTGGAAATCATTCATCATACACTGAGCACCAATGGGGAACCAAAAAAGCACAGAAACACAACATTTATTCATCCTTCTTCAGCCACTACCATCAGCAGCTCCTGGTGTCCCAGGGATTGCTGTCATCCATCTGAGATCTCTTGGAAGCCATGCCTGCAGTTTCCTAAAGGCTCATCAGTCAGTGCAACTCTGCTCTTGGGCTTTGTCGCCATTATCCCTCGACTAGCAGCCTAACAGGGTCTGTCTTTTTCCGTAGCACTTTCCCATTTACTTATTATCCGTTTTGCATGGAGAACCTCCTTGACTGCCTGACCTTAAAGAGGAAGAGGTGTTGGGGCTCATTTGTGTCCTTTTTTGAGGACAAATGGTTGGGTGAGTTAGCCTTCACCTAACCCTCACCTTGCATTCCTGGCAAAACCCAGCAGAAGTGCCAGTGGCTGCCCTGGGGAAGGACAGCCCCAGGCACCAGGACGTGCCCAGGAGCAGTTTGTCAGAAAAAGACCCCAGTGGAAGGCGCAGGGCACCTGGGCTGCCCTGGCCACAGCGCCAGGAGGGGATCCTGCCCCTCACTGCAGCACCACAGCTGAGTGCTGTGCCCAGCCAGAGAGACACGGATGCACTGGGGAGGGCACCGAGCAGCCCTGAACCTGACAAAGGCACTGGAGCATCTCTCCTGTGAGGAAAGGCCACGAGTGCTGGCACTGCTCAGTCTGGAGAAGGCTCGTTAATGGATATAAATTCCTGATGGGACCGTGCAAAGGGGATGGATCCAGGCTCCTTTCGGTGTGCCCAGTGACAGGATCTGATGCCACAGGCACAAACTGAAGCACAAGAGGTTCCCTTGGCACACCAACAAATAGTGTTTTACAGTGGGGGTGACAGGTTGCCCAGACAGGTTGCAGAGTCTCCCAGCTTGGAGATATTGAAAGGCTGTCTGGACATGGTCCTGGGCAACCAGTTCTGCTCGATGACCTCCAGAGAGCCCTTCCAACTTCAACCATTGTATGAGTCACTGCTTTTTCTTACTGCTTACAAGGAGTTTTCTTTATTGACTATCTATTTCCCTTGTTAGCTTTTATATTCTTTGGAAACCTGGCTGAGAGCCATTTTCAAAACACTGAAATGCAATATGCTGACAAGCCCACTTTTATTCACATGACCTATAAAAGAATTCTAATCCTAATAAAACAGGGACACAATGGAGAACAGAATAAGAACATAACAGACCCATGGGGCACATGTGTTTGTCTCTACAGAACATACGGTGACTCCTTGCCTGCAGTGCCACACTTACACATCAAGTCTTCAAACAAAAAACAGGACTCCACTAATTACAACTTTGTGTGCAATTTACATTGTTACAGATATTAACAGGTGAGGATGGCTGCAGCACTTGACAGAAGCATTCAGTCAGAAAATAAAATTTGACAGAGTTATGAAGAGCTGGACAGAAGACATTACAGAACACAGTATCAGTCAGTACTGGCTTTTTATCACACTGCAGCCAGTGCTGGCCACATCTCTAAAAGCATCCAGCAGAATTATAACCATGCAGATATAGAAAGACTACATACAAAGTAATCCTCTTATGGAGAGGAGCTGAGGCAGAGTGCCCGTTTATATTGCAGAGGAGGGGGAAAATATAAAGAATAAAAATTGTCACTGTGATGAAAGGAGCACATTATCTTGTAACAAAAGAACTTGAGGATCACCAACAAAAATGGAGGACTAAGTTCAAAATGAATTAAATGTTTTTCAGGTAAGAAAAGGCAGCCTGGGGCACTAACTGACTTGCCAAGAGACACTGAAGATGCAAAAAGCAGTAAGTAGATAAGAAGCATCCAGTTTTCTCAAATTTGTAAACCACTTGGCAAAGCCTGTATGTGCCAAATGTCCATAAGACACACGCCACCATTTACTTCAGAGGATGGTGGAGACTGAAAGCACCAGACAGTCCAGAGCAAAGCTATGACAGCAGATTCTTCTCGGGTGCCCTGGCTGGTCTGAGCACATCCCAGGGAGATCTAGGCATAGATCTAGATCTGTGCTGCTCTTAGCAGTCCACACTGGTTCACTTCCTTACTAAGATAGGCCTGGACTACCAAGCACGAAAGTGGTACAAGAATTACTTACAAGCCACATACAGATACCGTTGGACTAGAGACTTTGGTTCACACAAGAATGTAAAGTATTAAGAGAACGAGCAGAGGGACACAGACAGCAGGCATGGGGGGATTATTCCTGTTTGCACTTGTCAGACCTCACCTGTGGCCCACAGTACAAGACAAACATGGACCTGTTGGAGCAAGCCCAGAGGAGGCCACAGGGATGCTCTGAGGGCTGAAGACCCTCTGCTCTGGAGATGGGCTGAGAGAGACAAGAGAGAAGAAGAGGCTCCAGGGAGATTTTCTTGCGGCCTTCCAGTACTTAAAGGGGGCTTGTAGAAAGACAGAGAGAGACCTTTTACCAAGGCCTGTAAGACAGGACAAGGGACGACACTTTTAAACTGTTGTTCTAAAGAGGGCAATTTTAGATTAGACCTAAGGAAGACATCTTTTACAGTGAGGGAGGTAAATGTTGGAACACAGCTAGGTGATCTGTGCAGGTTCCAACCCATACCATTCTATCCCACAGTGAATGAGCTTTGCACTTTCTCCTGCAACTGCTAAGATTGGCTCCTGTCCACACTGAGTGATCAAACTGCCAGCCCATTCAGTTACTGTGTGGTTACCCCTATGATCTCAAGGAACAAACAAGAATAAAACCTCTCAAGTAATCTTCCACTGTGTCCTCTCTCTATCATGAAAATGGAAAGCTTAAAAATCTGCAAGTAACATTTTAAAATCATTCCTCACTGGTCTCACAGCTGCAAACACAGCTCTTCTGTTCCATGTAGACACCACCTTTTGACTGGAAATTCTGCCATTGCCATGAATCATAGTATTTGCCAGGGGAAAATGACTTGTTTAATTCTTTAAATTAATAAATTTATAAATTTTCAATATCATACTTTGTTAAGCCTTGCAATTTCACCAAGCAAAGTCAAATTTCTTTCACATCATAGACTCATAGAAGATTAAGGGGTTGGAGTGGGCTAACAGATGATCCAGTGCCAAGCCCTCTGCCCTGGGCAGGGACAGCTCCCCTGGCCGAGGTCACCCCAGGCCTGACCCAGCTGGCTCTGAGCCCTGCCAGGGCACCCACAGCCCTCGTGGGCAGCGTGCCAGTGTCCAGCTACCTTCACAGGAAACATTTCCTCCCAATATCTAACCTGAATTTCCCCTCTTTCAGTCTGTCCCCATTACTCCTTTTCCTGTCACTGACAAAGATCCCTCTCCAGCTCCCCTGCAGCCCCTGCAGACATTTCCACACAACCTTCCTTCTCCAGACTGAACAGCCCAGCTTTCTCCACAGGGGAGAAAGGGAGCCTGTCTCCAGAGGGGAGCAGCTCATCAAAAGCATACTTGCAAATCAAAGGCCACATGCTGAAAAGGTAAGTTTACATGATTTCCCACTTCAATGCAATAGCTGTGCATATTGCACCTGTAAATATAAAAATACATAACTGGTAAATTGTGTTTTCTTCTCTGCATTTAGGATCTTGAAAGAAGCTGAACTACCCTTAAACAAGTAATTTTATGAAATTTATTCACAGGCAGAGAGTAAGTGTGCCAAATTTGGGGGTAAAAAAGGTAAAAAATACTATGTTGAATAGAATCTTACACTGACATTCTTGGAGCAGGCAAATTCTTCAGTCTAGCTAAGGCCTTCAAGCTAGCTAAGGCTAGTTCTGTTCAGGGAGAAATGCTTCTATCCCTTGCTTTGGGCATTGTTCCAACCAGTACAGAAAACAGAGAAGGCTGCAGGACTCTAAGAGGCCAGAAGGGAAAGGATGGGAAGTTTGTCTCTCAAACTCTGAAACCTGTGAATGCAGAGCTTTTTTAAAAAATTAAAGGAAGACTAAAACAGCTTTCTATAAAATTCATGAGGTTCTTGTCCACAAAGTTGCCAGTACAGAAATGACAGTGTCATTGTCACTTCCACATCTACTCAGTGAATATTGGAAACAACTGACAAGGGCACCTCAGGCTGTCAATTCACACCTCACTTGACGACCTCAAGGAACATTCCAGAACAAGACCTATTAGCCAGAGTTTGCATTATGAAAACACTGTGGAGAGTGTGCACAGTGAAACCTTGTGAGCTAGATTTAAAGGCACAAAAATTGTAGATACCTGCTTGGTTCCATGTATCCAGGACATTTCTATATAAATGCAAAACCTGGATAACTCCCCTGGTATAACACCCGAACTCCTATTCCTTTACAGTTTAAATTAAGAACCATTCAATTCCTCCAGCTGCATCTTTCCAGAAAACATAAGCTTCTGGAATGCTGTTCAATCCAAGGAGAGACCACCAAATTCTAGGTGCTAGCCCAAGCACTCTGCTTGGAAACCACAGTGGCAGCACTGCACTGGGCAAGGAGATGGTGCTGGGTGATAAAGAGAACAGAATGTTAACATTAACATCTTCATCAAAAAACTGAAGGAGTTTTCATACATAAGCCCTTCCAATTCCAGTGAGAATTGTTATACCCTAGGCTGTTTATTTCCAAAGCAAAACAGTATGCATTTCTTCTACCACAGCATTTCCACTACCAGTGAGGTGACCTGTGTAGGCTGTGAAAGGTGAGAAGTCACCAATGCAGGAGTGGCAAAAACAAAAGTCTCCTGCAGCCTTGCTGTGCACTGGCTGGGAAAACAGACAGGTAGCTACAGGTGGATATTCACAGTGGAAGCAACAAGAAGAATGTAAGTAATGGTAGAAAATGAGGATGTGAGTGGCAGATTTGGGCACCTTATCATGGAGATGACCAGTGCCCATCCAGCAGGTACAGAAGAAGTCCTCCTAGCTGGGGAGAGCTAATTTAAACCTGCACTGAGAAGCATGGGAACCCCACAGATCAATAACCCAAGAACTAATCATGTTTATTTGTGGCAAATGGAGTAATGAATTACCACAAAGAATTCCTGCTACTCCTCCCCCTCCTCCTCATAGCAACTGCATCCTCCAATGTCACTTCCTCTGAGCCAGTCCACTCTGCCAGACCAGCATCTTCCTGCCAACACCAGCACAAACTATCACACGAGTAACTGGCTATTCAAATGACCAGTTTATGGCAGCAGCAGCAAGCTGGCGTCTTAGCATTTATTTCACAACACAGTATTTCCCGTATGCTCAAAGGCAAACATTTTCCATCCCCAGTCCAAAGCACAGACACGTCATTCCTGACTAAAACAGGTCACTTTTCAAAGAGCTAAAACCTACCTGTATCGGACAGGGCAGCTCAACACCTGGAGTCACATCTGTGTACACCAAGAGGAAGCAAGAAACTTATCCTGTGGATGAAGCAGGAGACCAGATATTATGTCATGATGAATTAGCAGGAGATGTTCTCATTGACCTTAAGCAGGAACAGCTCTAAGACAGCCGGCTGAGGATGCATTTGGATCCAGCTCTGAAAAGAGAAAGTACATACTGTGTGAGAGGGAAATAACATACAATAAAAATAACATTCCCTAGAACAGCATAAACCCATGTGACACTTCATAAGCAGCACAACTTGCGGAAAAAGAGAGCGGGGAGAAGAGCAAGAAAGAGAGGATGAGACTGACATAGCAGTTTGGGACTTGTCTGGAGATTGCGCACATAGGTGCATGGGCAGGCTGCCAGGACAACAGTTCTGCCCAGGCACTGGCCCATCCACGTAGGCTCTTCAGTTTCCCCACAGGACCCACCTTGTATTTGTGGAGTCTGGAAAGAACACAAAGGTTACAGCTTGCCTATAACCTGTTCAACCTATTGAGCAGGCTCTGGTAAGAACCACGGGGTGGGTAGGATTGGAGTGGACCCCTGGAATTTGCCTGTCCCAGGAAGCAAGGGTATTGTTTCACACAGAGGTTCTCAACCTTGGGAAAGCAGGCCAGTCTAAGAACATTAACCAAGTCAGTTTGCTTTCATCCTTAAAAAAACCAATTCCCTAAAGAACTAAAAATCCACTCCTACCAGAACACTCCAGCATTTTATCAGGCACCATTAGCTGCCCGAGTAGGTTAAGGAGAGTGTGGCAGACTGGAATAATTAATGATCCTACAGATTTAGGGCATAGTCAGGCAGCTTCAGTGTCTGCATGCTATGATAGCTCCCAAAGAAGACAAACCAGGCTAAGAAGGAACCGGGACCTGTTCCATGGGAAGAGCTGAGGCAGCTGCACCTGCACATACAAAGCCCTGCACAGCAGCTCCTGGCAGCTCTGTACTGTAGCTGATGAAGAAAAGCAGCATTAACAGCAGAACAGGTGTGAGCACCAGAGCACAAAGCATTCTCAAGCATAAGCTCACACCTAGACATGCAAATAGAAACCACTGCTCAAAGAAGGGGTAGGCAAGAAAGGGAAGTATGGGCACTGCAGTGCCAGCCTGGGCAGTGCCAGGCAGCATGAGCAGAGTGGAGAACTCCACCAGGGACAGGACCAGGGCTCTGGATCTAGCGGGGTCAAGAAAAGGGAAGAACAAAGGGAAAAAAGAAGATAACGGTGAATTGTGCTGAAACAGAGCTGTAGTCAAGGAAGGACAGAGCCGAGGCAGGCAGGGGCTGAGGCAAACACTGCAGTGCAAGTGAGAGGGGAGAGTGCAGGAGGTACAAAGAGGAACGTTACTGCAGCGCTGAGGAGAAGAGCGAAGGCTGAGTGTCCTCACCCTGCCTTAGGGGCAAGGCCAAGCTGCAAGTTCCTCCTCACAGAGAGCTCAGCTCGTTTGGTTGGTGGTGTCCCCGTGGAAAACAGCAGATTGTTCATTGCTCCTGAGACAACACCAAGGAACTGGTTATCTTCAGAAGCTGCAGGACTTCCTTGGATGGGTGGTAGGGTGAAGTCTCCAAGAAGGGCAGTGCTGACGGCACCAGGCAAGGATAGTTAGTGCACACTCTCCCAGATCACGCTAACTGGCGAATGACGTTGCTTGCTCCTCAGTCCCCCATTTCAATTCTACCTCAGTTTCTCCCCGCAGCAACCTGCACACAGGGATCTTCTTCCACAGGCCATGGTGTTGGAGGGAACAGAGAAGAGTTCAGGGTTCAGGGAACAGGAGGGAGGGAAGGAGCAGCAATCTCCAGCAGCAAACTCCTGGTGCCAAAGTGAGATGGTTTGCATGTGTGGGAAGTCAGGAGATATTCCAGAAGGCCACGCAGAGCATCAGTCTCCCACAGACAAAAATGTGTTAGTCCTGAGAGAGTATCTTGGACCATGCATCTCCCTCTGAAGAAAGAACTAAGAGGCAGCTTAGAGGCAGCAAATCAAATACTCTCTCTCAAAAGCTGCCATCTCCTGTGTGAAGGCTGGTTGTTGCTGGAGCACCAGAGACAGCAGTCAGTTAGATGCAGGGCAGCGCTGGGCTGTCACCAGGGACAGGGTGTTAAGAAGAGGACCCTTCTCTCCAGAGGATGGATGGACCATGTCAGGGCAGGATGGACAAATCCAGAAGAGTGACGGTGTCTCCCTCGGTAAAGTCAGTCCCTGCTAAAGGAGACCCTCCCGAGGGGGCCTGCAGCCCACGTTCGGGAGCGGTGCACGAGCACCGGGCTCCCCCTTCCTGCCTGCCTCCGAGCGCGCCGAGCTCCTGCCAGGAGGCGAAGCCGGGGACTCGGCAGGGGCCGGCGGGGCCGCACCGCCCAAAGCCGAGTCCGCGGGCGAGGTCAGAGAGCGCGGCAGGGCCAGGCTGCTCCGGCCGCGGCTCCACGAGCGAGCGCCGGCGGAGGAAGGCGGCACCGGAGGGCGGCACCGGCGGCGCAGGGTCCGCCCGGACTCACCAGGCTCCGAGCGGGCGAGCCCTGCGGGCAGAGCCCGGGCAGGAGCAGCAGCGGCGCTGTCCGGGGTCCGTGCCCGGCCCTGGGGCACCGGAGGCGGGGGCGCCCCGCAGCTGCCCGGGGCCGGGCCGGGGCAGGGGCCCGAGGGGCGCTCACCGTCCCGTCCATGCTCCGCTCCCGCCGCGGCCGTCCGCGTGCGGAGCGCCTGCGCGGCGCTGCGGAGAGCGGCCAGGGACCGTCGGTAAAGTGCATCGCGCCCGCCGCGCCGGGGCTGAGGGTCGCGCACCGGGAGCCCGGCGCCGGCCGCGCCGCTGCGGCGGGAGGGCGGCGCAGCCGCGGCCCCTGCCCCGCTCCCAGCCCCGCGGGGGCGGCGCGGCACGGAGCTCCTCCCGGGGACAGGTGGGTGCGGCGCCCACGCCCTCCCAGCCCCGCGGGCCGCTCCGGCTCCGCCGCCTCGACGGAGCTCGAGAGAGGGACGGAGCGGCTTTAGGTGCGCCGCCGCCGCCGCCGGCAGGGTCCCCAGCCCCGCCGCCCCTGCTTCCGCCGCCACAGGCACCCCTTCTCTCCCCAGCGGCGCCGGAGCCCCCTGACTGTGGGCGCCCCCAGCCCCGCACCCCGCGCCCCGCACTCACCGCCGCCCCCTGCCGCCCCCGCCGCCGCAGCCCCGGCGCTCTCGCAGCGCTCCGGCCGCCGCCGCAGCCTCCGCGCGCTCCCCAGCGCCGCCTGCCGGCCGCGCTCCGCATCACCCCCGGGCCGCGGGGCCCGACGCAGCGCCCCCGCCCCGCCCGGCCCAGCACGGCCCGGCCCAGCACGGCCCGGAGCGCTTCCGACCGCTTCCGAGCGGGGCTCGCACCCACAGCGACCGGGCCGGGGTTCACCGGGAGGCAATGAGAATTCCAGTGGCGATGGGGACGGGAGCAGCAGGATGAGAGAGCAAACAGGCCAGGGGAGCTCCGAGGCACGTCCAGTCCTTCAAACTCAGAACCGGCCCAGAGCTGCGGTCCACCATCCGCACGCTTTGCCTTGTAGTCAGGAGCTGGTGGCTCCCGGGAAGGTGGAGATGAGCGTCCTGGGCCTGGCGGGCTACGGGTCTGAGGTGCGGTGTCAATTGTAACAGGAAAAGGAAAATTGCTTCTTAAACCCCCAGGGGGAGATCTCTGCGACGCGCACTTTGCCAGAGCGATTAGAAGGAATCCTCAGCGTAACTTGCCAAAGCCCTGCAGCCCATTGGGATGAGGGAAGTTCGGACAGAATGAGCACTGACAATGAATGCATTTGGAGTAATGCTCCGAGGAGCTGTGAGGAAGCGGTGAAAGGGCTGAGCTCCACCTGCAAGGAGCCAAGCAAACCTGACAGCTTCACATGCTCAAAAACAGTGCAAATCTAAAAGATGAAGTAAAATATTTTAAAGATGACAAGGTGGAATTAAGTCTTAGTGGGTGTTTTTAAGGAGGGACTCTACACATGCATTTGGCTTTTCCACTACATTTTCTGTGTCATATTTTCAAGCTTTTTCCTATGGTTATATGTACCAGCAAAACACTGTTGCAAATGCAAAATGAGCTTCTGTGGTACCTGTCACCAGAAAATTGCCCCCTTTGAGACTCCATGAGCAATGGTTCAGCGTGCATGCTGGGGAGATAAGGTGAGTGCCAAGTACATGCAGGGGACAGGGGGGCATGAAAGCATCTGGGATAGTGGGGTTCAGGCCACGACCCCTGGCTTGAGACCGAGCTGGCAGCTGCATATGCTCTGTTGTGCTGTACAGAATATTTCACAAGGCATGTGTGACAAGGCAATGCTCCAAGCCAAACAGAAGACAGCGAGCTCCTGTGAAAGGAACTCTGTGCTGGAGAATGGAGGAGTATGGGCAAGAAT
Source organism: Melospiza melodia melodia (assembly GCF_035770615.1). Taxonomy (NCBI): domain Eukaryota; kingdom Metazoa; phylum Chordata; class Aves; order Passeriformes; family Passerellidae; genus Melospiza; species Melospiza melodia. Next base: position 209,697 of record NC_086194.1, read on the forward strand.
ACTTTGCTGTAGCTGGGGAAACGTGTTAATGAGAGCATCTTGTCCTCTCGCTGCTCATCTGACCAACAGCAATTCCAGAACTTCTGTGAAGCACTTTAGACCATCTGCAAGACCTGCGCTGCACTCTCCAGTGTGCTGGGAATTGTCTCTGCAGCACTTTAGGGTGAAGCAGCTTGTGAGCTGTGCCTGAGTGGAGGAGCTGCCCAGACAGAGCTGAACTGCTGCTCAGGTGTGAGCAGAGGGGAGGCCACCCTGGGCACAGCCCCCGAGGGAGATGGACTACTCGTCCAGGTCACATGGCAGAGGCACAGCATTTATATTCTGGTCTTGGAGAAGACTGATGAACACTCTGACTATATACAATATCAGAGTTCACAGCATCTGGGTTTGGGGTTTTGTTTTTGGTTTTTTTTGTTTGTTTCATTTTGGTTTCTGTTTTTTTTTTTTTTTTTTTTTTTTTTTTTAACGTATTAATTTGGGATAGAGTAGCAGCTCTGTCACAGATGAAAATGTGGAGAATCTATTTTTACCTGTTTCTTGAGGTTAAAAATGCAGCTGCGACCGAAGCTTCTTTGTTCGTTACATATACTACACATCTTTCTGTAGGATCAACACATTATTCCAACAGGATATGTCAGCCAGTCTAAAACATGCAGTGGATGAAATTATCCTCACAACTGAAGACAAGGAAGAAAAATATCCATTGCTGTGGACCCCAAAGAAAATGAAGTATACACAAAAGTAAATACATGCAGTGCATGTTGGGAAAAGCAGAGACATCACATAAGGGTGTGCATTTCTTCAGGGCTACAGAATCAAACCTGACAATCATGGTAATTTATCTTCCTGGCCAGTACATGACCCCACTGCAGTACACAGTCTCAGTATCCTGATCCCCACATAGGGCATCATTTCTGGCTGAAATAAAGTGCATCCTTTAAAAAAATCTAGTCTTTTGTAGCACAAGAGAAAAAATGGTGGCACAGAGTCAAATCATAAGCACACCTGACTGATTTGCCCTCTCCCTGACACTGTCTGCTTAGAAAAAAATCACTAAAACAGGGTAGACAAAGTGGTCCCTTCCTGGCAGCTCCCCTAACGCTTACAGATTTGTAATTCAGAGACCTGCTGTGCCAGAGGCTTTGGCTTTGGGTTATAATAGCCTTTGATAGATTTCTCTTTTGCAAATTTCATCCACTGTATAGTGACAGTCATGAAATTTACGGCCATGAAGGACTTACTCTACCCACTTATATCTGACAAGTAATTTCACACTAGCCTCCAATGATCTCTGTGACACAGACCAAGTAAACTGCAGCACATGGGAAAAGTTACCACTGTAATTCCACTAGCTACTCACTTTCAGCACTGAAAGCATGTGCCTGTTTTCCTTTGGAATTCAATCTGCTGCAGTCATGCCTTATCCCTGGACAACTAAAAACTGCTTTAGTATTCAGTGTTTTCTCTTTGTACATGTACTCACACACCCTGATCAGATCACTCACAAACCTTCTAAGAGTCCATAGACTCATAGGAAGCTTTGGGTTGGGAAGGACTTTCAAGGGCCCTCTAGGGACCCGGCCATGGACAGGGACATTTCCAACTCATAATAAGGTCACTCCAAGTCCTGTCCAACCCAGCCTCGGAGACCTCCATGGATGAGGTTCTTTGGGCAATCTACGCCAGCGCTTTCCAGCCTCATTTTAAAAATGGCCTCTTATCTAGTCTGCATCCACCCTCTTTTATTTTAAAATTAATTTAAAATTTTAAAAGTAAACCTAGTTTAAAGTCATTACCCCTTGTCTTACAAGAGTTCTGCATCTCACATTGTAAAATACTTCTTACAATCTTGAAGTACGTTTTGTGAACCTCAAACATTCTTCTTTGTTCCCTAGAAGCCCTAAAAATAGGCTGTGTACTATGCCACCAGGGCCCTTCTTGCTGTCTCACATCAACAGCATCTGTTTCCCCCAGATTGTCTACCTGTAAAGATCTGTTATGTTTTAAATCTATACTTTATAGGGCTGGGACAGAGCCTGGGTATTAGTGTCTGAAACAGAGGGTCCAAGAAAAATAATATACACTTAATATACACTTTAATACAGTCAATTTCTTTACAGACTTACCTTTTTTTAACATGGAGTCTCTCTGGAAGAGTGATACACCATCTTCCCCAAACGCATAAGTTTGCATTTGACTGTTCTAAGATAAAAGTCTATATGAAGGGCCTTACTCGGCTATATACTCTTTTCACTATTATCCTCTCTTCATTACTTTTTTGCATATTTTTACATATCTGCTGATTTTATTTGTAGAGATCGTACATTTGTTTCCAAATAATCAATTAGGTGTCAAACAACTGGCTGGAGAACGGTCCTGCAGATAAAAACCAGAATCCCCAGCTTATGGATTGGGCAGTTTTCTGACAGTATTTTCTGTCTTTCCCATGGAGCTGGATTGTAAAAAATAGAAAAATCAGCTTCCCTCAGCTTTCTCCCAAGATACAAGATGCTCTTAAGAATTGTAAGTTCTGTGTAGCATTGCACCATCACCTGATATACCCTGAACACAGGTAGGGACTTGCCAACAACAAGTTGGCAACAACATTCCTGGCTTTTGGGTTACATCCATCAAATCTCACTATCCCGTTTTCCATGATTCTGTTTCTTCTCTAATGAGGACTCACTAACAATTCTTGCTTGCCCCATGTCATTTTAAATCCTTTCCTTTAGCAGCTTGTTTTACATCCCAGACATCCCCACCTGTCATATCCCCTACAGCTCTCAGTCGGCGATTCCTGACAGCCAGTTCCTGCATCTCTCCCAGGTTAATGCTCAGCTTGGTGATGTGGCACCAGCTGTGTCCCAGGGCAGAAATCTGCTGCTTGCTTAGTTTCTTACAGCACCGTGTCCTCTGCCAGTGCTTCCAGATGTGTTATGTAGAACAATGATCCAAGGAATTCTTGAATATTACACTGCACTGAAACCTGCAATTACAAGCTCTGTATCCTTGTGACACTGGGAAGTTATTTTTCATGCACCAGAATCTCTTTTGCATTCAAGATGAGCACACCATCCCCAAGGTGAGCGGCACTGGAGTTTCCACTCTGTCCATCTGTGCTGTGGCACATGATCCCACCCGGCAGTCGCTGCATCCCATGGAGAACATTAACCTGAGCACACACAGGCCCGTGCTGCTCACAGGGCAACAGTCAGACCTGGCTTTGCTGCACAAACCCCTTGCCCACAAGACAGTCTCAGCCAGCTCATCATACAGAAATGCCCGTGGACAGCTCTTGGTCATGCCCAGCCATTCTGCCACTCACATGGCCTGGCTTTTGTCTAACAGTGAGGCAAGAAATTCTCATTCATACATCCTTTCTGTGTGACAGCAGGAATGAGGAAGAGTTGTCTTCTTGCACTCTTATAATGGCTCTAATTGCAAAAAAGAGAAAACCAGCTCTGCAGGTGGGGTCTGCAGGGCATGTTGGGTGTGGATCAGAGGCCCACTTGGGGATTCCCACATCTAAAGCATGTGAGATAATGTACACTATTCTTTCGTGTTTGCTCTAACACATTATATTTTAAATAGCACCCTACACAGCCCAAGTCCCTTTCCTACTTGGATAATAATGGATCAGGACCTCCTCATCCAGAACAACCCTTATGTTAATAGAAGGTTTCCCAGAAAATTGCCCTTGTCCTCATTCTGTGAATGTGTGCTTACATGTTGCATATAGATAAAGCTTTATAAAATAAGGGCCTTGTTAACCTTGTAAAATCATGGCTCAGGCCTGCTACTTTGGCTAAGTAGAAGAGGACTATGGGAAAGTGACTCATCTGGAGATAGAAAAACAAGTTATATAACCATTACGTGCTCACATTGTGGTGAATGCTGGTTAGCTGAATTACATTTGGCATGCTAAAATGGAATGTAACTGATAACAGCCTAACTACTTTAAAAGGCCTGGTTTTTTGCAATAAAGGCCTCTCCTTTGCACCTGCCTGGAGACTCTGCATTGCTCTGCTTCATTTGCTTAGCAACAAACACTCATCCCCATAAGGCACTGCAAGCATCTGTGATCTTCCCATGTAAATGTAGCTGAGACGTGCCTTACTTAAATAAGACAATCTGAAAATTCTACCCAATTTTAACCAATGTTCCTGACTTTGAATACTTCTTTCAAGCTTTTCTAATTTTTCAGCATCTCTTTTGTTGTCCACACCAGATGTTCACCTTGCTCACCTCATAAGATGAGTGTAGCACATACAACCTCTCTCCTTCAGCAGTGACCCTGCAGCGCTGAACAGGGTCAGTCACACTTGCCAGCTTATTACATAAACTCACAAGCTCACATCAGGGCTTTGATTTCTGGGACGCTGGCTGGAGAAATGATGCTGGAAAGCTGGAAAAGTAAAAGGATTAGTGGGGTCCTGGTGGATACCAAGCTAAACATAAGCCAGCAGCATTCCCTCGGAACAAAGGTGGCCAACAGCACCCTGGGCCACAGCAGCAGGACTGCGGCAGGCAGGTCAAGGACAATGACCCATCTCCTCAGCACAAGTGAGACATGCCAGGAGTGCTGAGTCCAGTCGGGGCTTCCCAATACAAGACATACATGGGCATACTGGAGTTAGTCCAGTAAAGGGACAGGGAAATGTTAAGTAATGGGAACTGGGACTGTTTTGTCTGAAGAACAGCCTCAAAACATCTGTCATCTGTGTGTGTGTCAGCAATGGGAAAGTGTAAGGAAGACACAAACAGCTGCTGCTCAGCGGCATCCTGTGATGCTGAGAGAAGCAATGGGCACAAATTAAAACGCAAAAAATTTCATTTAAACAGGAGAAAGAAGTTTTGAGCTGTAAATGTTACTCTACTGTAAATCCACTCTACTGCTGGGAGTCCCCATCCCCAAGACATTTAAACTGGAACCACTCTGTACCTTTGGAAGAGCCAAAACCACCAAAGTGAAAGTGGTTGAACAGCTTTGTCCAGTTAACACAGACAAGCTGTGTTTACACCCCTTGAAAAAGTGAAATGCATAAATACAAAGGAGGGTGCAGCAACAGCCCTGAAAATAGCACAGTCAAGGTAACTTTGTCCAAGTACACAGCTAATACTCATTCGCTCCCTGCACTGCTCAGCAGAACTACATAGCTTTAAGTAAGGTCCATTCTACTGCTTGTTTACATCCCTCATCCCAGAGGCTGCAAAGTTTAGAAGTGATGACATTACTCTGCCTGGAAAGGAAATTAAATTTATTTTTAAAAACCCCAAAACAAACCAAACCCCCTTTATGGAAACAGCCTCATTCCATAGCCCATGTGCCTCAGGATCTGGGAAAGCCTTCCTCCTCCCTTGACCTCACATACCCTTCACCCATGGCAAGGCTGGGAAGGGGATGGAAAGTGCCGAGTGTTAAGGTGCTGAGAAGCTCTTGATGTTTCTCATCTCTCAAGTGCTGTTGGCCTGTTCCTGCTCAAAGAGGGCCATGGCTAAATGTGAGCGGGATGCGAGTCCTTCCAAGTTACTGAGCACACAGCGGTGGTACAGCTCCTCGCTGAGCCGGGGATTGCAGCTTCTCAGTGTGTATTTCTGCACTAGCCCTGGCTCCACAGCCCTGAACAGGTGCAGGCCAGAATAGTGCAGGAAGACATCAAATACCTCCATGCTCTCCAGCACCTCATCTCGGTCCAGGATATCAGCTGCGAGCTTGGTACGTGCTGTCATATAGTCAGAATTATAAAAGCAGGCCTCAGCAAAGGAATGTCTGTCAAAATGCCCGTCTCTCAGGAAGTCAGTGTTGGAGGATGCTGTCTGCTCACCACGGTACACCAGCGCAGGGTTGAACTCCTGGAAATGCACAGGGAAGAAGACTTGCCAATTGCTGATGGTATTCATGCGGCAGCGGTTCAGAAACTCCATGTTGATTTCGGTCCAGACACTGGCCAAGAAAAACAGAGTGTCCACAGGGTGCTTCTTTGAGACTATATCCATGAGCTTCACTTGCGATGGCACCTCTGTTTTAACACTAATCCACGGGATTTTAACGTCTGCATAGCGTTTCTCTAGCTCTCCCACCATGGCTTTGACTCCAGCAAAAACATCCATCTGACCAACTCTCTGAGCATCATAGGGATGGTAGATAAAAAGCAAAGTCAGCAAGGCATTATCATGTGTGTCCAGTGTGTTCATAGCAAACATATCCAGGAAGTTTGCTACAAAATCCAGGTCCTGCACTGTCAAGGGAAGCACCAATTGCACTCGTGTGGCCTCTGTCACATATGGCATGGGAATAATTTCCACCTTGCTTAAGGGTCGGACCAAGCTGACTCGCTTGGCCAGAACATGACTGTGACCCTTCTGGGTGGCAGCCTCCAGGAGCAGGTCCAGGGTGTATTCCATGCCCCGTGTGGGGTCGAAGCGCCGGTAGCCGTTCAGCAGCTGCCGCTTGCTGAAGCGGAGCAGGGGCTGATAGAGATGGTTCAGCTGCTCCACCGCAGACTCGATGATTTCACTGACATCTGCCTTACTGGCTCCAGAGAGCTCACACTTTGGGGAGCCGTCAGGACAGGAGAACAGGTGCTGTTCTGTGAAGTAGTCCCAGCTGATCACCTCAAAACGAGACTTTGGAAGGAACGGGGCATTAATGCCCACAGGCCAGGTCACACCTGCCTCACCGGCAGGGGTCAGTGCTGTGAGGTTCCTGATCTGCATCTGTGCAAAGAGAGAGCACAAACTGATCGCCACTATGTTCTCAAAGACATCTAGGCCAGCTCCTCCCCAGGCCCACCTCACCACCTACAACTGTATATGGGTAGTGCCACACCAGGAGTTTTGGGTAACATGGGATCAGAAGTTCTGTTTCTGAGACAAGGGACTACAGCTTGTGTCTGATTGACAGTTGCCCACAAACAGAAGCAATGATCTTCCTCCAGAGTGCTGAAAATGAATCCTCCGTTGGGTCAAGGAGTTTTTGCAGGTAGCCCTCCCCACATACCTGGAGGTCCTGGATCTCCTGATAGACTCTGTCCAGCTGGATCCTGCTGAACTGCTTGTGTAGCCGGTACATCAGAGTCATGTCAGAAACAGGGTGCACGGCAAGAGCTGCTTGGAAGTCCTCCTCCTCCTCCTTCTCCGGCTCAGTATTCTTGGCTAGCTCATAAGTGCGGTAATGCTGGCCCTGAAGCAGACAAAAGCCAGAAAGACCGGCATGGAACTTGAGTTCATAGAGCAGCTTTTCCTCACCCCATACACACGCCTGCCCCTCTTTCCATACTGACTGCAGTACCCAAAAAAAAAAAGGGCTAAGTTGTCCATCCCACCCTGCACTGCATTCGCACTTGCTTCAGTACCAACGTACCTTTTATCATGCCTTCAAAAACCTGTGAATCAGCCCTGCCAGTAAGGCTGAAAATTAAATCCCGTGTGTGCTCTCTTCCTCAACATCCCAGCTGTGATTCTTGCCCCCCCACCAACACTGCCATAGCACAGAGCCCTTCCTTCCTCTGGAACTCATAGCAGCAGCCCACAAAAAAGCCTCTTGGCTATGCAGTAGAGAACAAATCAGATTCTGGGCTTTGTCAGGCTCAGCTAACACAAAATCTGAGCAGGGAGGCAGTACCTGGAGCTGGGAAACACAAGTGATGCCAAGGAAATCAATGATGCAACGACCTAGCCACTCATCTGGGCGCACACTGAGGATCTCATTGCGGCAGCTGTCCAGGTGTGGGTGCAGCTTTAGCAGGAGACTGCGGGACAGCAGGTAGCCAAAGCCCCCGTGACAGTACCGGGCCTGCTCGTCTCCCCCGATGAACTCCTCTGCTCGGCCCAGGTACACATCTTGGTTAATGCTCAGGTGTGTCACCAGAGCCTTGACCTGCTCAGCTTGGGCATAGGTGTCATCCTGCATGATGTAGAACCAGTCATAGTCAGAACCAAAATGCTGGTGGATATAGTTCATGGTCTCATACATGAGCCAAATGGGCCTCTCGTCACCGTGGGCCACCAGCACCATGCCATGGGGCACCTTGGCACTGCGCAGCCCCGTGAAGTACAGCAGGCGGGGGAAGTGGTGGGCCACGGTCTTGTTCACTGCCACGGCCAGTGTGTTCAGCGTGGCCTTGGAGGTCAGCACAGCCACAAACAGCCTCTCGTGGAATCCCAATTCTGTCTGAATGTAGCGAGTTCTGTAAAGGAAGTACATACCTACGTGACAAACAACTGGAGGAGAAAAAAATCAAAGAATTATGGTAACCTGGGACACGTCATTAAATGCTGGAATCTACCCAGGGCAAAAAAGTCAAGCCTGGTCATAGAGGTTGAAGAGAAGACTCCCTAGTGAAAATCCCGTTTTGTAAAAACACTTGCTTCTTTCAAGGTAGCTACAATCTCACATTATCTATCTGAGCTAGAAAACTGTACCACTGCAATTAAAATTAAAATAGCACAGAGCTAACCACTTAGAGCTTAGTACATGGTGCAGTTTAGCAGGTATGCTCAACAAAAACACGGGAATGATTGTTGAGGAGTCTCTAGTGCTGGTGGCTGAGGTGTGCTGGAGTACACCAGCTGCACATGGGGCCCTGGGTGCTGGGAGATCACTGAAGACCCAGGCCATGAGCCAGCAATGGGTGCTGCTCTTTGGCCTCACAAACCCCTGCATAAAGCCCTGCAGGACCCAGTGAACAGTGAGGGGACTCCAGACCAAAAACCACCACTGCACCAAGGGGCACGTGAGGAAACATGCAAAGAATACACAGACTGTGAGGGTACAAAAGTCCAGGGGTCTCTTTGCTCAGGGCCCCTCTGCAGAGGCACCACCCTGAGCTGTTATGGTGTTGCTACACCATTAGTGAAATACTAAGAGAAACCAGGGACTCTGCTATAGGAAACCTGGGGCCAAGGAAACTTGTGTGGCAGTATGAGCGTGGTGTGTGGAAGGAGTTGAGCAGGGCCCCTCTTGGGTCACCAGAGCTGTATCTGCAAAGGAGCCTCGGTCCTGGCAGGGGCAGCCCCGGGGGCACAGGGGCAGTGTGATACCCAGAGTGGCTCCTGGATGGTCAGGCAGGAAAACTTCCTTAACACATACACTATCATTAATTGACCAGTATTTTCCTAATGAGTAGACCAGTTAAAACAAATTTTAAAGAATAATTTAACGTGTTCTATTAAACACAAGTAACAAGACAATCCCCAAATCCCAGAATGGTTTGGGGCAGAAGAGACCTTTAACATCATCTAGTCCCAACATCCTGCCACAGGCAGAGACATCTTCCACTAGATGCTCCAAGCCCTGTCCAACCCAGCCAGGGACACTTCCAGGGATGGGTCAGCCACAGCTTCTCTGGGCAACCTGTGCCAGTGCTTTGCCATCCTCACAGGAAAGACTTTCCCCCTAATATCTAATCTATACCTACTTCCCTTCAGTGTGAAGTCATCCCCCCTTGTCCCATCACTCCATGTCCTTGTTAAGCAGTCTCTCTCCACCCTTCTTGGCTGTTCGCTTTGCAGTACTGTAAGGCTGCAGCTAGATCACTGTGAAGCTTCTTTTCTCCAGACTGAACAATTCAAATTCTCTCAGCCTTTCCTCCACTCCTCCAATCATCTTGGTGGCTTCCTCTGGATTCACTCCAATAGGTTGAGGTCCTTTTTGTGTTGGAGACCCCAGGACTAGATGCTGCATTGCAGGTGGGGTCTGACCTGAGCAGGGCAGAATCAGCCTCCCTGTACTGAGAAGAAATATTCTTACACTTCTTAGGCAGTTTTGCTGCCTTTTTTTCCTCTCAGGATAATTTCCTGAACGCATCTCTTACACCCCTTATGGCAACAACCTTGGCCGTTACCTTGGTGCACCACACTGTCACTACACAACTTATTTCAAACATCAGATTTCATCTTGAACCTGCTCAATTACACGCAGACTTAAAAGTTCCCACGAGAATATTTTGCTTGAAGAAAATCCAGGCCAGAAAAAGCATGCCTTACCTGAGCACTTTTTTGTAAGGCTTGTTGGGGTCTCTGTAGTACGGCACAATCCGCGGCCTGAAGTCCTCGTGGCCCGGGCCCGGCCTCCCCTCCGCCGCCTCGGGCGGATCGCCGCGAGCGGGCGGCGCGGGCGGGCCCGGCGCCAGACAGCGCTCCTCAGCCGCGCCGTGGCTCCAGGAGGCGCGCAGGAGGCTCAGGCTGCAGCCCAGGGACAGCCCGAGCAGGAGCGGCAGCGCGGGCCGCAGCGCGCCCAGCACCGCGCCCAGGCGCATCGCGGCGGCTACGGCCGGGCCGAGCTCCCGGGGCAGCAGCAGGACATGGCGGGCGCGGGGCGCTCGGGCGGCAGCGGTCCCACGGGACGGCGGGCCCCGGGCTCTGTTACCCGCAGGCCGGTGACAGGACAGAGAGCGGGCCGCAGCTCCGGGACGGGAGCTCGGGGAGTGACGGCGGCCTCGGCCGGGCCGCGCTCCGCCGCTGCCACCTCACCGGCAACATCGCCCCGCGCGCTTCCGCTTCCGCTTCCGCCCTCACTGCTGCCTGCGGGCCGCTCTGGCCCGCCCCGCCGGCGCCTCTATGGTACCTGCGGGGGCGGGGCCGGGCCGGCGCGCGGCATGCCGGGAGGCGCGGCGGCGTGCGGACGGCGCTGCCCAGGGCCGCGCGCCGCCCGGCGCCGGTGACGGTCCGCGCTGCGATTGGCCGGTGCGCCGAGGGGGCGGGGCGCTCGCACGCGGTCGCGGCGGGGCTGTTGCGACAGAAGGAAAGCGCGAGCGGCCGGTGCGGGCGGGCCCGGGGAGCCGAGAGCGGGGAGTAGCGGGGCAGGGCCGGGCCGGGGTGGGCGGCGCAGCGCGGCGCGGGCAGCCCGGCAGGCGGGCAGGAGCCCTCGGCGGGAGCCGGCGGCGCCGTGTGCTCCGGGCCGGGGAGCAGAGGCGGGGCGACCCGGGCCGGGCCGGATCGACGCGGCCTAACGGCGCCTGTCGCCCCCTCTGGCGTAGCTCCCACCCGTGCCATGCCCTCTGACCTGGCCAAGAAGAAGGCGGCCAAGAAGAAGGAGGCGGCCAAGGCCCGGCAGCGGCCGCGCCGGGTCCCGGACGAGAACGGTGATGCCGGGCCAGAGCCGCAGGAAGTCCGGCCCCCGGAGGCCAACGGGACGGTGCTGCCAGGTGAGAAGCCGGCCGGTGCTGTGTCTGCCCCGCGTATCGCAGGCCGGGGGCCTGGCCGGCGCCGTTCCGGCGGACCGTGTGCGCTCGGCTGTGTCCCGGGTGGGCGAACCGCGACATTGATGTTCTGATGAGACGCCTCGGCGTGGGTTGCGTGGAACCGGCGGCTGCAGTAGCTGCCGTCGGAACCGCTCTGCCCTGAGGCAGCAAGACAGCCGGGGGCTCCGCATGGGCCGTGTGTGTGAAGGATGCCCTCGCTTGAGGCACGGCAGTGTGAAGATGGAGGGGGCTGATGGTGTTTTCCCCCTCTCAGTCACTGTCCCTACCTTCTGCTACTTGATGCCCAGACCTGTGTGGGGTTTCTCGGGTTTTCGTTTCGTTTGGAGTTTTCTTTCCTGCTGTGGAAACCACTGTAGAGTCTAAATCAATTCTCTTACTGCTATTTGCTGTGACTCTCTGCTCACCTGTTTCTCTGAGAAGTACCTGGTTTGCAAAAACTAAGAGCCTGCCTCTAAAAGAGGCTTGGTGCCTGTTAAAGAGAGAGGCTTTGCCGCAGGGAGCTGTTGGTCGTAAAGGAAATAGGGCTGGAAACGCTTACAAAGAGTTCATTTTTGGGCCTTCCTTTAGCTCAGCTGGCAGCCCGCAGTGTTCTGTGGGGCTCAGCCCGCGGTGCGCCGTGCCAAGCGGCGGGGCCGGTACGGGCCGCGGGTCCCAGCGCGGGCCGGAGCTCCGTGAGGCCCCGGCGCGCGGGGGCCGCCCGGCCCGAGCCGCCCAATCGCCGCCTCCGCCGGGTCATTTGCATAGCGCGCTGCTATTGGTGCAGCGCGGGTGGGGCGGGGCCCGCTGCTCCCGGGAAGGCTCCGCTGCACCGGCGGCCCCTCCGGGAGCGGGCAGAGCTGGGGGCCTGGCACGGCGCTCCCGGGCACGGGTGCGGTGCTGGGGTGTCCTTGCAGGGCCGGGACTGGGGCTCCATGGTCCTTATGGGTCCCTTCCGGCCCAGGAGATCATGTGATTCTATGCGGGTCAATACCGGCGTGTTTCTTGCTGAGCTATTGATGCATCGGGGTAACACTCCCCTACCCATTTTCACTCACCTGTTTCATTCTTTGTGGTCACTGCTCTGTGGCATTGCCCAAAGGAGTCCTGTATCAGTGCCAGTGATATTTTTTGCGCCTTGGCTAAGGCACGTTTGCCACGGTGTTAATAGTGGTTTTGCGGAGTGGGTGATTTCACCCAGAGTGCTGGATGCTGACAGGCAGGGTGTCATTCTGCGCTGGCACAATCAGAAGTCAGGTCTGCCTGCCAGGATCCCCAGTGCCATTGGCTGCTTCAAAGGGCAGCATCTCTCACTGGGTGAAGTTGGCCTGTGACAGAAGGTCAGCATGACAGGAAGGATGGCAGCGAGCCTCTGGCACAGGCGGCACAGAGAAGCTGTGGCTGCCCCATCCGTAGAAGTGTCCAAGGCCAGGCTGGACGGGGCTTGGAGCAACCTGCTCTAGTAAAAGGTGTCCTTCTCCATGGCAGCAGGTTTAGAATTAAATGCTCTGGAAGATGTAACCCAAACCATTTTGGGATTCTTTGATTCTATGATTTTCTTGTACTGTAGGAGGAAAGGAAGAGGGAACATGCAGACGAGCATTGTAGCTTCTCAGAAAATTAGTACGGACTGTTCCACTGCTGCTTCTCTGTTCTTAGCTTTCCCTTTGTTTATTTTCTAGTCAATTCATTTTTTGTCCAAGCCTTTTCTTACACTTGCAAACAAAACTTTGTACACTCTACTCCTAGTCTAGTCTTTCCTGCAAGTTTGGGTTAGTCCCATCACATTCAGAAAACGTCTCACTGTTGTGTCTGCTCGCTTAGTTCTGATGGTCCAGTTTTGTTTAGATGACATTTAGATATTTAGCTGGTGGAAGTTCCTACTAGACTGTATATATCCTCCTGCTAAGCTGAAAAGCTGAGTGTCGTTGCATCCTGGTCTCCTTAGCTCTTCTGTAGAAATGGGAGTTGTTTTTGTGGTCCTGGGCCTTTTGGTGCAGGGGCTTATGGCTTCCCTTGTGTTTGTAAATCAGTAACACTTCTGGTCTTCTCTACAGAGGTGGATGCTCTTACGAAGGAGCTGGAGGATTTTGAGTTAAAGAAAGCTGCTGCTCGAGCCGTGACAGGAGTGCTGGCCTCCCACCCCAACAGCACTGATGTGCATATCATCAACCTCTCCCTGACCTTTCATGGCCAGGAGCTGCTGAGTGACACCAAGCTGGAGCTGAACTCTGGGAGACGCTATGGCCTCATTGGACTCAATGGCATTGGTAAGCCGAGGGCAAGCACCGTGGCTCCCTGGAATTCAGCATAGGTCTCTGCTGAGAAGCTGGGCAGGTGCAGGTGGGACATGCTGGAAACCAGGAGGGCTGTTAGGCAGATATGGATGGGACCCAGCAGTTTCTGTTCTCCCATATCTCCACCCAGGGGGGGGATTACTAGGATTGCTGATAGTTGTCTGAGATTGCATTCTAGATTTGGACTGTGCTTTTGATCTTGTTTCTGTGGAGAGTTGGGAGAGTTGTCTGGGAGCCGTTAATCTTCCTGATTCCTGTTTGCCTGATTAGCCTAGTAGAGCCAGTAAACCCAGTGTTGTTGGTGTTAGTCAAAGAACTTGTACCGTATGGAGAAGTAGAAAACGTGTGGTTTGGCCTAACTAGGGAAACAACTGTACAGTCCATGGAGAAAGTGATGCTACACTGAGAGATGCAGAATATGGCTGTGATTAGGGAGGTGCTAGTAAGAGTGACCATCTGGTTTAAGTTTCGGGAAAACCCAGGTTGTTTAGGGATGAGTGCATTACTTTCCTCTGTGTTAGAAGTCTCTGGAATCTGGGATCGTGATACCAGCTGTCAGACCTGGTTAGACAGCAGAAACTACAACAGAGATAAAGTTTCCAAAATCTGGGTAAGGGCTGAAGTGCAGTGGTTTCCAAAAAGCTTCTTCATGTCTCAGTTCTGTCTTTGGGGTGGTGAGCCTTAGCAAGGAGGGCAGCCTGTCCTACCGAGACAGTGGGCTCTACTGTGCCTCCAGTTCTTCTGGCCTCTTGGGAAAAAAATTCCCCAGGATTTTCTGAGGTTGGAAAGAGAAGGAATCACAGTGGGATCTGAGTGTATGTGATCTGTTTCACTGTGACGTTGTATCTCACTGACTCTCACTGACATTGTATCTCACTGACTGAGCAATTAATTGTGATTATCTGCACACAGGGAAATCCATGCTTTTGTCAGCTATTGGGAAGCGAGAAGTGCCCATCCCAGAGCACATTGACATCTATCACCTGACCCGAGAGATGCCTCCCAGTGACAAGACCCCTCTGCAGTGTGTGATGGAGGTGGATACAGAGAGGGCCATGCTGGAGCGAGAAGCAGAGCGTTTAGCTCATGAAGACGGTAAAGCTTCTCATAGTCCCAAGAGACATTTCCTCCCTTTCCTTCCCTACCAAAGAGATTGGGGCTCCTTGGGAAGATTTCACATGTTGTGGTACCTGTTTCCCCCAGCTGCCCTGTACTAATGGGCACAGATGACACTTCTTTGGATGAATTATTCCGTGCGGTCTTAAGAAGTGTTTCAGGCTTGGCCGTGGAGGGGGCTTAGTAGGAGCAGAGCAGAGGGGCTGTGAGGTTTCCCAGCTGTGCAGCTGAGAGCCCTCTGTGGGCAGGGGTGCTGACTGGCAGGCTCTCTTTCAGCGGAGTGTGAGAAACTCCTGGAGTTATATGAACGCCTGGAGGAGCTGGATGCTGATAAGGCAGAAGCACGAGCCTCACGTATCCTTCATGGCTTGGGGTTCACGCCAGCCATGCAGAGGAAGAAGCTGAAGGACTTCAGTGGTGGCTGGCGAATGAGGGTAGCACTTGCCAGGTGAGTGAGAGTGCGTGCCTGCTCGTGACTGCAGAGTCACAGGCAGTTGTAAGGACTCAGAGCAGGTTGAGAGGCTTTGGGTTCCCTGCACTTACCCTATGCTGTCATCTCCCCTGTCCTTGCAGAGCACTCTTCATTCGGCCTTTCATGCTGCTGCTCGATGAGCCCACAAACCACCTTGACCTGGATGCCTGTGTGTGGTTGGAGGAAGAGCTGAAAACGTAAGCATGGAGGAGTTGGGTGCTTCTGTGGGTTGTGCTTTTCTGCTTGTCAGCGTGTGAGCTTGAACATCTTGTCAGCACCTAAGCAAGTTCTGCAGGAGTAACTGTATAGTTCTTGTGGGTGCAAAACTGTTGCAGTACCAGTGACACCCGCTTGCTGCTGTGTGAGATTCTTTGACACAAGGATAAAGAATTCAGTTCAACTCCCTATCTCCCTGGCACTGAAGAAATGAGAAATGCTGATTTGTACTCCCAGGTTAAAGGTGCTTCCTTGAAAGCCAGGAGCAGGCCTTGGCAGCCTGTGTACCAGCATTATGTACTGTACTAGTACATAATGACCTTTCCAGACCTGGCTCTCAGCTCATCTTCCTCCCCACCATTCCTCTGTTTTCACAGAACTGTAGTATCTGAGTGTGTTGGTTTCATCTTTTGCTAGTGTGTGAGCTGCCTGCTTTTCATAACAAAGGTAAAATGTTAAGGTGTAAGGCAAAAAGCTTAGGAACAGTTAGGATGCTCAGGTTACGGGGTGTGCATTAAAAGAACTGTATTGTGAGAAGGGCTTTGCCTTTGCAGAGGTTTTCCCATCAGCTCTGTCAGTTGAACCTTTTGTGTCCTTGCTTTAGAAGTGAGGTGCTTTAGAAAAGAACTTTGAACCTCTTTTGGTGAGGCTTTAACCCTTCATTGTACGGGTTTGGAGCAGAACCAGCTGCAGTGTGCATGTGGTTGGGAGTCTGTACTGAGGGGACAGTAAGCAGCCAGGGTTGAAACCTCTTAGAAACGTGATGCCAGTGGAGGCAGCTGCATCAGTGACACAAGTCACTTGCCTCAAAGGCAATCAGCTCTGGACTTCTTGTGGTAACAGGCAAAGACTATGTAATGGTCCGGGGTGTTTTACTACAGTGAAAACTGTTGGCAGGATTTACTCACTGCAATTGGTTGTAGCTGCTTCACTGCTATTTACCAGAGCATGCATATAAAGCCTTTGTCACCATCAAACGGCCAACAAACGGAATTTCTTTTCCTAATTGAGTCTATAATAACTTACGTGGTGCCACAGGTTCAAGCGGATTCTTGTGCTGATATCCCACTCCCAGGACTTCCTGAATGGCGTCTGCACCAACATCATCCACATGCACAACCGCAAACTCAAGTACTACACGGTGAGTGAACAGAGCCCCACGTAACCAGAGCAGGAACAGGGGCTGTTCTCGGGACACACCTGATGTGCCATGCTCTCTTTCCAGGGAAATTATGATCAGTATGTAAAGACCCGCTTAGAGCTAGAGGAAAATCAAATGAAGCGATTCCACTGGGAGCAAGACCAGATCGCTCATATGAAGGTACCTGCCTAGCTGCATGAGCACCCTCCTACCCTTTCAGTGGGCATTCCTGCCCCTCATCAGCCTTATCACTGTGCCTTTTGGCTGACTCTTTTTGCAGAATTACATTGCGCGGTTTGGCCATGGTAGCGCAAAACTGGCCAGGCAAGCTCAGAGCAAGGAGAAGACCCTTCAAAAAATGATGGCTTCTGGCTTGACAGAGAGAGTTGTGAATGATAAGGTAGGATCAGACGTGGAATTGCATCTAGAGATCTGTATTTGAAGGACTACAGGAGGACAAGGGTCTTCAGCAGACAGTGGGAAGGGCTGACAGAGCTGGTAGCAAGAACAAGATACCCTTCCTTGATGCCAAGTAGCCCTGTACTCAGCATGGAGTAATGCTGAACAATGAGAAGGAGGAGTTTTCTAGGGGAGGGAAGTGGAGTTGTCTTATTAATAAGGCTGCTTTGCAAAAATCAGAAAGGAATGCCTAGGGCTCATAGGAGATAGGAGAGGATGCTCAGTGCACCTTTTACTTGTGTTAAGAATGCAGACCCACATTTGTTTCAAAGGAAAAGAAATAGAGGTTTATTGGCCAGCAGATGAGCTTGCAGGCAGCTCATAAGAATAAATCTGAGTTGCAAGAAGGGCTTATAAAAAGTCACAATCTGGTGCCTTTGTCTACAGCTGATGTTGGTAGTGAGGCATGGTTATACTGGAATGAGTGGGCTGTCCCATGATGTGGATGTCTCACAGGTGGATATTCTGTGTTAACAGACTTTGTCATTCTACTTTCCACCCTGTGGGAAAATTCCCCCTCCCGTCATCATGGTGCAGAATGTCAGCTTCAGATACACCAAGGATGGGGTGAGTATGGGACTATGCATACAGAGATCACTTGTATTCCTGCTTCTTTGGGAGTGGGAGACTTTTGGCTGAGCTTCCTGAGGGGGCTGCAGTATATGGCTAGTGGAGCAAAGTTCTTGGCAGTGCTAATGCTGGGCCTGCTGGGGACAGAGCATTACAGGTGCAGCGGGGAGGTTCTGGAGAGTACTGAAAATGTTTTGTGGTTTTTGTGGTTCGCAGCCGTGGATCTATAATAACCTGGAGTTTGGGATTGACCTGGATACTCGTGTAGCTCTTGTTGGACCCAATGGAGCTGGAAAGTCAACACTGCTGAAGCTGCTCACAGGAGAGGTTTGCTCTGTGCATTGTCTACCTTGCTCTGGGCCTTTGCTTTTGGAAGAGTCTTCAGCAAAGTGCACTTGTTTGCCAGAACACCCTGGTCAGGCCTTAGAAGTCCTGTGGTCTTGTGAAACATAGAGCTTTTTCACTCATATTACCTGTTCAGACTGTCTCCCCTGTGCCAGACTGGAGATGGCTGGATTCTGTATTTCTGGCATATTACAAGAGGAGGGCTTTCCTGCTGAAATGATTTTATCTTCCCCTTCTAGCTGCTGCCCACAGATGGGATGATTCGCAAGCACTCTCATGTGAAGATCGGTAGATACCACCAGGTACTCCCTACAGCAGCCCCAGGGGACAGGGAATCCTGAGGAAAAAGCTGTCAGGAATGAGGAACCTTGTACCTCCAGTTCTGCTTCTAAGGCCTCTCCCAGTGCTGCCTTTCTGTGTCTGGAGATGGGGGAAGGAGCTGTTCCATGGAATGGGCTCCTGCTCGTGTTCTCACCCTGCAGAGAGCCTGGCTGTGGTCCTTCCTGTTCAGTCTCCCACCTGCTGCAACAGAGGTGGTGCCTTGTGTTTGGTGGTGAACAAGCCTCCTGTTCTGGAGCAGACTCCTGTTCCTCAAATGGCAGTTATTAAATTATTCCCTAGTAGTTGGGCACAGAGGCTGTTTGTGGGTGGGATTATTGGCTCATGCGTTCAACTGCTCACCTGGTACCAGAGGGGTGCAAGGGGGGAGTGCTTAGGGCCATGGAGTGGTTGGCCTGCACAGCCTGAAGCTGACTTTTCCTTTCTGTCAGCACTTGCAAGAGCAGTTGGACTTAGACCTCTCACCATTGGAGTACATGCTGAAATGCTACCCAGAGATCAAGGAGAAGGAGGAGATGAGGAAAATCATTGGCAGATATGGTTTGACAGGGAAGCAGCAGGTGAGTATTAGCTGTTGAGGTTTGCTTTTTGTTCATTAGGGGAGCAGAGGTTCTGTGTTTTCTGTTACTTTACTGATACCTGACAGTGTGGTTCAGTATGCAGCATGCCACACCACAGCATCAAAATGCTTTTTCCATCTCTGCCTTTGAAATTACAGAAAAAATTAACCCACAGCTTATGGAAACTTTGTTTGGATCACAGCAGTGTGTGGGTTGGAAGGGGTGACTCCCTCACACTCCAGGTGAAAAGAAAGCAAGTTCTGGTATATTGCTAGACCTGAGCATGTTTAATTATAATTTGAAGTATTTTGCTTCTCTTATTTCCGAGATGAATGCCAGGCAGAAGTGCTAGAAGATTCTCAGTTGTTTGTAGGGTCCAGTTGGCTCAGGCAAGAGGGTGGGCTCACCTATGGTGCTCCAAGGCCCAGCATGACACGCTCCTGTACATGACACGTCCTGTGTGTGACAGTTGTCCACACTGCTGCAGCTCAGCATTGATTTTTACATTGGTTTTGCCCATTTATCACTGCAGAAGCTGAGAGTAGTTTGATTGTTGTGTCGGTGAATACCAGTCATACCAATTAACTGTCCTTACACACCTTTGGCACAAGCTGGGTCTTGCTGTGTACAGTCCTTCAGAAACCCTGGAATTCCCTTTTTCCCAGGGTGGGAGAAGGTTGGTGTAGCTATAAGGCTAACTGAAGCTGGTGTGGGTATAAGGCTAACTGAGGTTGATGCAGAGGTAAGGCTGAGGTTGGTGTAGCTGTAAGGCTGAGGCTGGTGTGGGTATAAGGCTGAGGCTGGTGTGGGTATAAGGCTGAGGCTGGTGTGGGTATAAGGCTAACTGAGGCTGGTGCAGGTGTAAGGCTGAGGCTGGTGCGGGTATAAGGCTAACTGAGGTTGATGCAGGTGTAAGGCTGAGGCTGGTGCAGGTGTAAGGCTGAGGCTGGTGTGGGTATAAGGCTAACTGAGGTCAATGCAGGTGTAAGGCTAACTCTTGTGTCATGGAGCTGCTGGGAGCCCAAGGTGAGACCCAGGTGGTTTGGGGCAGGGTGGCAAGCTGTCAGGTCCCTGCAGAGCTGCAAGCCATGTGTGTGTTGGGCAGGTGAGCCCCATCAGGAACCTCTCTGATGGGCAGAAGTGCCGTGTGTGCTTTGCCTGGCTGGCCTGGCAGAACCCTCACATGCTCTTCCTGGATGAGCCCACCAACCACCTGGACATAGAAACCATAGATGCACTGGCAGATGCTATCAATGAGTTCGAGGGAGGAATGATGCTTGTCAGCCATGACTTCAGACTCATCCAACAGGTAAGGACAGTTGTGAGTTTTGTCAGAGCACCTTTCTAACATTTTAGTCATGAAAACCAGGTGTTTTCAACTGGCTGGCTCTTACTCATCCCAAAAAGATGGGTGGGTGAAAAAGAAATTGTGACTCCCTTACTGCAATGTTAAACAATTGCTGAGCTAGCCCAGGAAAACATTAGGTGCTTAAAATAAAATAAAAACCACCACAAATGTGAAGTGCTGATCGATCCCCTATAGCTTTGGCTGCAAGTTCAGATATGATTTTATTTTTCACTGTGATAGATCCAAGTAGTTCAGGTCAAGAACTACTTTTGTTTCAATTACCAATTTAGCAAGAAAGGCTTTTCATCTTAGTCCATGAACAAAACCAGAAATACAGAGGGGCCTGGGACTTTCAGTTCTAAAATCTTGTACAAATTATGCAGAAAACACCAGGGAAAATATTTCCCTGTCGATACTTTTCTTTGATAGTCTAAATGTGAAGGTTATCAAACTTTTCTTGCAAGACTTCAGAGAGTAGTTTTTAGTTAACTTTATACTTTTGGTAAGATTATAAAAATTTGTACTGCAAACCTCTCTCCTCATCGTGGTGTGTTGTCTGTCAGGTGGCACAGGAGATCTGGGTCTGTGAGAAGCAGACAATCACCAAGTGGCAAGGGGACATCCTTGCCTACAAGGAGCATCTCAAGTCGAAGCTGGTGGATGAGGACCCGCAGCTCACCAAACGGACCCACAACGTGTGAGCTGAGGAGCCCCCGGCCTGGCCACGGCGGGGCACAGCTGCTGCTCCCTCTGGCTGTGTTCTAGGATTGCTGCAATACTGCTTCCCCTCGACTTGCCTTGCACCTCTATGTCTGGACAGAGCTGTTCTCTTCTGATCTGGCTACATTTGGGCAACTGTTTCCTTACCTAGACAACGTCCCATCTGAGCCAGGCCTTGGAATCTGTTGGCTTGGGGTCACAACAGTGGCCATTGGGGTGTCCAAGCTGCAGTGATACACAAGTGGAGACCCCAGCCCAGCTTCTCCTGCCTTTTCCTTCCCAATTTCTGCTTCAGTTTAGATACTTCACTTCAAACTCCTCTGGCCTTGGTTTGTTTTTAACTATTATTTAACAGTGTAATTAACAGATCTGCCTGAGAATCCATCAGTCAATAAAGAGAGAAAAACAGTCTTGTCTTGTTTTGTGAGCCATGGTAGTTGGGTTGTGCTGGGGTGAGTGAGCAAGTCCTGAGCTTTGAGTGAGAGCAGCTCTGCCTGCAAAGTGCTCAGTTCCTCAGTGGAACCAAAGCTGTGGCCAGAACCTGAGAGATGTGGGTGGGGAGTCCTGAGCTGTGCAGGCACTGAACAGGGTTCTCACTCTGAACACTGCATTTCCAGTGAGTCCCTGAACAGGCCACGGATGCCTCTGTCACGGACAGTGACAGACACAACCCAAAAGTGTTCCACAGATCATTGTTAGAGGCAGAACACAGATCTGTGGGACACCAGCCTGTGTTCTTACAAACACACTGGCTCAGGTGTGGTGTTTTGCTTCACCTTGAATTGTCTAATAATAAGACTAAATAATGTAGGGATTTTGGACTCTGAACTAGTTCCTTGTAGGTTTAACTAAAGACTAATCAGCTGAAATTTAATTGTTATTTTTGGTGTCAGTAACAGATTTTTGGAAAAGTTGGTGTTCAAACCTCACCCTGAGCCACAGAAGCTTGAATAAAACACATTTTTAATTTAATACTAGAATAAAAAGTACTAAAGAGAAAGGTAGGTAGCAAATTGAACCTAATAGGTTTTTTGATCATGGGTCATCATTTGAATTACTTCTGACCCATGAGAGTGACAGCCCTGGTCCCAGGAGAGGCTCGTGTAGCCCAGCAGCCCATGTGGCAGCACTAGTGCCTGGGTGTATGGAAGGACAGGATGAATGAAGGAGTTGTGCTCCCATGCAGAGCATTCTTTGGTGCCAACGGACTGACTTTGACTTATAAGAAGTCTTTCCTTATTTTTCTTTCCCAAAGGGCCCATCCAAGTTGTGACTGCTGCTGTGGAAACACTGAGTGTCATCCATAGGACAAATGTGAGCTGCTTCTAGTAGATCAAAAAGGACCCTTCAGGTTTTTACTGGTTCTAGCAATGACCTGAGAGGAGAAAAAGAATATGTTTTCTGGGAAAATTATGCCAGTTAGTATAAGCGCTTCCAAGTTAGTTTTGCAGAAAAGTCTAGATGGTAGTAAATGTCACCTGGATTAATATCTCACAGTGGAGGACTTGGAAGTTATCAGGTAGAGTGAGGGTGTGAAAACTCACGGAAGTGATTACTCAGAAGACTGATGGGCCACAAAGTTTAACAATAATAGATTAATACAGGTCTGTTTGTGCTCCTCTCTAGGTTGTAGGAGGTGCTGGTGAGTTGGAAATGGTTGTGAAGTAGCTCTGAGAATGGTGAGGTCAGAGTCCTCACTGAAGCTAGAGCTATTTGTCCTGAACTTTTTCTTACCGAAGATTTGGCAACAATAAATTTCAGTACATTTCAGATTTGTAGTAATAAATGGAAAATACAATCTTACACTGAGTTCTTTGGGAATGGTAAATCCTGAGAATGGCTGGGGGATGCTGGGATGACAGGGGCAGTAGTTGGAGCATTGTTGTAGCTCATGGAGCCAGGAAGAGCTCTGTCACCTCTCTGCTGCTGCTAAGAGAGAGGAACTTAGACCTCTCTCATGTATAAACAAGGACCACAGATACATGTTGGAAGCAAAAGCAGCTGTAGCTGCACTAGGGGTGACAGTAGGGCAGGACTTGTGAAATGGAATCCATAAATGTGCTTTAGCAGCCTTGGTTTAACCTCATTTTGTTGTGTGGTGACAGTGTGTTGGGCTGTGCTGGAGCAGCTGTGGGTGACATGTCCTGGAGCGCTGATCTCAGAGACAGAAACAAGCTGAGGCAGTGCCACTTCAGGCTGTTTCAGCTGAGAATTTTCTGGTTTTACAGAAAAGCAAAACTGTTGATAAATTACAAGAGTCGCTCCTCAGGTGCTAGGATGGTCATTTCTGTAAAAGAAGCGACCCAGTGCCTGCACAATCACACTTGCCTCTTGTCCACAAGCAAGGTTGGCTCTAGCACAGCCAGAGGGGGCAGGTGCAGGCTTGTGGGATTCCCTTGTGTGTGTGCTGCAGGTGGATCCATATCCCACAAACCAGCAGCAGCAGCATGAGGCAGGCCCAGCACAGCAGCCTGTACAGCCTCTAGCCCATGCAGTCCAGGGAAACAGAGGGTAATTCCCAAACCTGAGGGTCCGAGGCTGGCTGTACTGCTCTGTGGACCACCTCCACCCTTGGTGTGTGAAGACATCCTGTGCCTAATGCTGAGTGACCAGGTGCTGTTCCTCCACCCACGGGCTCCTTCCAGCTAAATGGGTTTTTTCCAGAAAAGACAGCTGTGTGTTTGTCACTGTGTAAGGCTGTGTGTCACAGACAGGGCGGTAGCTGGGGAGGGATACAACAGCCCCCAGCTCCTTCAGCACAGGAGTCCCTCCCTGTGTGCTGTGGCCAAGGAAACACAGCTCCCATTGCAAGGAGTGGTGGAATGTCCCTCCCAGGGTGGGCCCTGTACTGCTCCTGACAACACAGGGCCCCTTAGGAAGCACAGGTGGTGATGTCCCCTGCTCCTCACTGCCAGTACTAGTCACTCCTGTTTCAAGAGGATGCCAGATCTCCACAAGCCCATTCTCCTTCACAGATGCACTGACACGACCATTGCAGCCTGCACTGCCTGATCACTGAGGTTTCAGTGTCTGGGAGCAAGAACCTCGCTGTGGCACTGCCCCCCTTGTCACTGTGACAGTCACTCACACCAGGGGAGGGTGATCAGGTGCCTCCCCATAGGACAGGCAGGGAATAAAGGGATTCAGTGGAACACTGTGGGCTGCACAAGCAGCAGCAGAAGCACTGACTGATGACTAGGCCCCCAGGCTCACTCTTTGGCAGATGTGGTTTGCTCAGGCTGTGCCAGTATGATGTGTGTACCTGAGCAGGAGATTCCACCTGCCAGCACAGAGACTCCCACCAAACAAGGTGTGTTCCCCCACCACACAAGCATACTGGTGTCATCCCTTTATGAAATGGCTGCAGTGGTGTCTGCTGAAAGGCTTCCTTTTCTCTCCAACGTACAGAAAACCCTGTTTTGTTCATGTCCCTGCTATGCTGCTGCACGTTTTTCCTGGCTATGCCTAAATCCTGCGCCACATTTACCCTCAGTAGTGTAATCATTGGTTTCCAAGACAGATCAATCCACACCTGAGGTGTCAGCCCTCCACTGCCTCCCTCCTGACATTGCCTGTTGTGTGCAGCAGGTGGGATCCCAAGAGCAGGCTAGGTAGCAGGGGAAATTGGGCTGGGAGGATGTTTACAGTGCCATCCTTTAATCTCTGGACCTATGCTCCCTGCAGTTACTGCGTTTCCCCTGATGGCATTACCTGTTCCATAGAACAGATGTGATTCCATTTGATTCTGGAGTACCTTGAGTACTCCAATTCACAGTCCTGCACCAAAGCAAGATCCCTCCTTTCACCAAGCTCCTTTTTTACCTGGGCATGGCTCTTCTCTGGTAATGCTGTCCCCCGTAAATCAGATGCTTCTCCTTTTGCCCCTCTTTGCCCCGGTTACACTCAAACTTCTCAGGTCTGAAAGTTTAGCTGAATCTGTCACTTCCAAGCTCCTCTCAGGCCAGCTGCTTTTCATTTAGTGCAAAGTGGAATCATCAGCCGCAGGTGTGTACCTGTCCTGTTTCTTGGGGGCTGCAACTGAGGCAGGGTAAGTCTTGTGCTATATAACCAGCCCCACAGCACTTGCTGGCTGTTCTGTTGGGGATTAAGATGAGCCCAGAACCTTTGAAGAAACGTGGTTGTGCTGTTGCCTCTGGGGAAAAAAGATCTAAGAGGAAGCCAAAGAGAAAGGAAGCATTTTCAGTCTACATTTACAAAGTACTGAAGCAGGTGAGTAAATGTTTGTTTTCTGCTAGAAATTACTTTGTACAGAAGGTAACTCTGCCTGTTGTATGTTAGTGCCATAAAGAGCATGGAAAAGAAAAATCTGGGTTTCTGGAGAGATGGGGAAAGAAAAAACAGTGTGATTGCAGGTACAGGAGAGGCCCAGCTGAAGCTTAGAATTTGAGGGGGTGGATTCTAGGGGTAGTAGAGGTGGATCCAGAGCAGAAATTGTTTCCTAGGGGGAATGAGCTCTGGTGCTTAGCTCTGCCTGAAGAAGTAATTTCATGAAAGTCAGTACTGTAGAAATAGCTACTTCTGGCCCTGTGAGTAGATGTCTGGTGATTCTTGATGGGGAGATGAGAGCATGTTTGGAAGTGGCCATGGGTTTTCTAGGCCACAGTTGTCAGCATGAGCCTGTAGACAGGACTTGTCGGTGGGAGTATTTCCATCCCTCACAGCCATGTTTTTCCCGGGGATTGTGAGGAGGCTCCTTCCAGTGCAATCCCCAAACTCCTACAGCACTATGGGAGCCTGTCCTGAGTTTGCCCACGGTTTGAAACCCTCGGGGTGGCAGCTGCGGGTGCCTTTGGAGCAAAGGGGACGGAGCTGCCGCTCCCTGCAGGTGCTGGGGGGGACCCTGAGGCGCGGTTTGTGTCCCACAGGTGCACCCCGACCTCGCCATCTCGTCCAAGGCCATGAGCATCATGAACTCGTTTGTGAGCGACATGCTGGAGCGGCTGGCGGCGGAGGCGGCGCGCCTGGCGCAGTACGGGCGCCGTGCCACCCTCAGCAGCCGCGAGGTGCAGGCGGCCGCGCGCCTGCTGCTGCCCGGGGAGCTGGCCCGGCACGCCGTGTCCGAGGGCACCAAGGCCGTCACCAAGTACACCAGCGGCCAGTGACCCAGGGACCCCGGGCGCGCCGCTCCTCCTGCAGGAAAGGCCTTGGCTCTCTCTCCGCTCAGAAAGCGGAACCTCGCATTGTCTGCCTGCAAATAAAAAATGCATAGAAATACAGGGTGTGGCTTTAATCTTGGCATCACAAATTGTGAGACACTTTAAACTGTGGCCGTGGGGATTGCTTGGGAGGGCTGGAAGAGCAGCTGTTGTTTGACAACAACCATGTGCAACCAGGAGCAGGGACCACAGGGTGTGCCTGGGCAAAGCTGGGGTCGTTGTGGGAAGCATAGTGGGTTCTCTGCAGTTCTCCAAAATCCTTACTATGGCCTTCAGATTCCTGACTGCTAAAAGCTCTGCTGCCTTTGACTGTCCTGCTGTTCTTCAACTGCTTCCTAACTGTGGTGGCTCTTTCTGCCCAAGTTATCAGTTTATACTAGTCAGAATAGATGCTAAATCTCTCTGGGTCAATAGGATCAAATTAGCACTGGATAAAGGGTTCTTCTAAGGTTTATAAACTATTTTCAAAGCTGTTGTCCTTTGGTTGAGTTTTTTTTTTCTGGTGGGTAGTGCAAATGAGAATTTTTCCTTGTTAGCTGTTTTTGTGTATTGTTTTTGTTATTGCTGTTGTTTAGTTTGAGTTTTGCTGGTTTTGTGGGGGCTTTTGTTGGTTTGTTTTTTTTTTTTTCCTTCTGGTGAAAACTTTCGCCTTTTCTGGCATAGGCAGGACTGAAGAAAAATGAGCTCACTGACAGGAAAAAAACACACTTTTCTTTCTAGACACGTGGCCATCATCTCTACTTGCTTCCAGTGCCTTTAAAGAGAGCTTTATCTTGCAGGGCTCTAAACTGAGCTAGGGCTGGGTGTCCTGTGTTCTGCCTTGGACCATCATATCATGACTGACCCTCACTGCCTTTCCTTGATCCCCAAGTGCTTCTCACAGGAGGGATGCAGGGCCCTGAAGGGAGCATGGGCGCACTTCTGTCTGTCACGTGGAGCCCACAGGGCTGAGTGCTGTGTCCAGAGCCATAGCCCTGTGGTGGCTGCTTGGCTGCCCTGTAAGCACAGCACTTTCCTGGGCTGTGTGGGGATTCCTGCACAGAGCTGCTGCCTCAGGGTCTGTGCTGCAGTGAAGAAAACACGTGCTCCATGTTCTGGGTGCAGATCATGCAATAGTTTCAGTTGAAAGAGCCCTTAAAGCCCCTCCAGGTCCCCCTCCCTGCCACAGGCAGGGACACCTTCTGCTAGACCGGGTTGCTCCAAGCCTGTCCAGCCTGGCTTTGGAGGCTTGGGCATCCATAACTTCTCTGGACAACCTGCTGCAGTGCCCTTTGTCAGCTCCAGGGTGGGACTGGATGCCTGGTTCTAATGTCCTATCTTCACAGCCACTATCAGGGTGGGAGTACCAGGAGGAACCAGAGCTGTGTGAAGTGTCAAGGTGACAGCAAATGGGGCAATCCTAGATTTCCCCAGCCTGCTGCTGGGTCTCATGAGCTGTGACAGATGCTGATCTCTGGTGGGGGCCAGCCTGGGTGTGCGTGATGCTTCTGGGGAGGGCACAGGAGGCAGCAGCAGCACTGAGCATCTCCCCGCAGCTCTGACCCTGCTGCTGTGGAGTGGGGCTGGCTGGGAGAGAGCCAAGGGCTCTGCTGGGGGCTGTGCTTCCTTTTGGCTGCAGGACAGCAGTGGAGAGGGATCTGTTTTCCTCCCTCCAGCCCTGGTGGTGGCTGTGCTGTGGGAGAGGCTGTGTGCTGGCACCAGGGGCAGAGAGCTGTGGGGATGCTCAGCTGCATGCGTGGCTTGGAGGCAGGCCTGTGAGAGTCCAGCCCAAGAGTGGGAGGCCTAAGGTGAGGACAGGCAAGTTTTGCCTTGATCCATAGTTGTGGAAAGGAACTGGGCTCTAAACATACCTGAAAGTGAGATTAAAACATGAATGAGGTTACATGTTGGAAAGAAAAGCAATAATTCAACTTTTTTTTTTTTCTTCATAAAAGAGAAAAGCAAAGAAAAAAAGAAGGAAATCCCAAGAATAATTTTGAAAGGCACAGGAAAGGGGTGACCACCACCACGGGTCCAGAGCTGGCTTATAGAGTGCAACGGGGGAGATCTGTGTTGGTGTGATGGGTCTTTGCCTGTTGGGCTCCCTCTGAGAGCTGGCAAGCAAGCCAGAGAGGGAGCAGAGCCAGACCAGCAGGGTGAGGCACGAAAAGCCTCGTACGAGCAGCCGGGACAGCAAAGACTTTGTCGTTTTGTAGATTTTGCAGCCCCTGTGGCAGGTAAGGTACTTGCTTACAGAGGATATTGAACGTGCAAGGTCACAGCCACCTCCTGTCAACAGCAGGAATACTGAGATCCTCATCTTCGCTTGCCAAAATGTCCTTGGCTGCTCCTTAGCATCTGGCCAAGTTTGCCTGATGTATGAAAAGTCTATTACTTGCTTGCCTCATGTATCACCTACAAGCTCTTTTAATGACCAGTAAAGGGGGTGCCTCATTTTCTAAAATAAACCACTTTCTGTTCATTGTTGGAGGCAGTTCAAAACTTTAACTTACAAACCTTTACCTTTGAGGAGACAACGGAGAAACATTTCTTAGTTTTGACGCATTCACTACAGCTTCTTTCCCTTTGCAGCAGCTGCTCAGCCGCGCTCTGAGGGATGGGCAGCGCTGAGGAGCCCGGAGCTGCAGTTCTGCTCCTGCCCTGGAGATGGGTCCCTCTGCCTGCCTGAGCTGGGATCCATCCCTGCCGAGGGAGCGGGAGCCCGGATCGGAGCCCTGCCCGGGGACCGTGCTCGTTCCTCGGCCGGCAGCCCAGCTCGCTCGGCAGGTGCCTGGCTGGCTCTGTGGATAAGGTGCTGGTTTATGAGAAGTCAGAGGCTGTCTCCTGCAGATGTCTGATAGAGCATCGAGCACCGGGTGAGCCCCGGAGGAGTGAGGATTTAAAGCTGTAGGTGCTTGGTTCTCCAGTGCTTCACTTTTGCATCCTGCTTCGTGTCACGTCCCCCTCTTCCTCCCACTCCCAACAAAGACCTGAAGGAGGAGCTGGAGATTGAGCTCGCGTTCCTCTTACTAGATCCCCGCATTCCTCGGAGATGCGGCAGGGAGTGCAGATGCACGGAGGGGCAGGAGGAGGAGGAGGAGGTTGCTCCTGCAATGAGGCAGTTCAGCGCTGAACCTGGCCACACTGTCCCTTTCACGGTTCCCGCGTGAGGGTTTTCTCTCTTGCCGTGCAGGAATCCTGCTCGTTTCCCCGCAGTTAGTGCCCCTGGAGCTGCACAGGGTGTCACACAGGCTGCCTTTTCCTGAGGCCTCACCCTGTGTTTAGCTGATGAGCTTTGCTGAGAGCCGTGCCTCAGCTCAGCTGCTTTCACACCGGGCTTGTGGCTCCCGTGAGATGTGGGCAAAGCTGCTTTTAGGCTCTGCTGCCCGGTGACAGAGCACTGGTCACTGTGAGAACAACTCAGAAGTACTCAGGTTACACTACGAGCAAAACTTGGAGCCTGTGCAGGTTCTCTTCCAAAGTGTGCTGAGGCTGCCTTGCTCCACGGAGTCTGTCTTTGTCCAGATCTGCCTGTGTCCTCGCAGATCTCACAGCAAGTTTTTAGTGCTGCAACACTTAATCACTCTGTTGCATGTCCCTGGCCCCATGTCTGTGTTCTGACTAAGCTGTGCATGTCTGTGGGCTGGAAACATTTTTTTTCCTTTGTCCCTTTCTTCAACCTCTCAAAAAGAGCACTATAGTGCTGAATCAGTGTCCATGAAAATATCCCCAGTGCCTGTGCTCTGTTTTTTGTTCTCTGAGAGAGCAGTGGCTTAAGAGCATGTGCTCTTTCTCTCACACAGAGGAGGAACAGGAGACAGAGCATCCCTGAGGTCTGTCAGGAGGGCAGCAGGTTTGAGGGGAGGGAGCTTTTTGGGCAGTGGAGGCTGGCAGCAGTGAGCAGACCTGTGTGCATTCCCCTTGCCATGCAGTGTCCCTTGGCAGCCGTGCTGCCAGGTGGTGCTCTGGTGTCTCATCAGACACTGCTCCAAACAGCACAGGAGGAAAATGAGCTCCTGATGGATAGCCCTGGTGATGCCAAAGCTGTTAAAATATGAACCTCTGATGTACAGCTGGGGTTCCAGCGATGGACTCTCAGCCTCTGTGTGCTCAGCTGCTCGTGTTGGGAATGCTGCTGCTCTGGGTCATTCCCTTCTCTTCAGGCTGGGCTTGGCTGCTGTCTCTGAGGGCTGGCAGCTTGTGGTGGCCTTGGAATCCCTGCATAGAGGAAAGGAGAGGGGGAATGCTCAAAGGTCAGGCAGGCACTCCCCCATCACCAATGCACTGTTGCCTGAAGCTCTGTCACCCCTGATGCTGCCAGTGCTGTAAGGGCACCGAGCATCCTTGGAGCTGTCTCCACCTGTGTTCTCCCCAGCAAGGGTTGCTACAAAGAGTTTGTTTCCTTGGGATTTTTCTCTTTTCATGCTCTGTGTGCTCTGGATTCCCACAATAATGCTGCTTTCTTCATCTCCCCTGCTCAGGATTGTGCCTGGGGTGTGGGAGGTATTCAGACTAAGTGAAAAGGTAAATCTTATGTTGTAACCACAAACCACAACTTCCAGGGCCATATAAAGGGGGTCAGGAGGCATCCTTGCTCTCATCCTTGTCCTCTCCTAGTGCAGCCCTGCGTTACCTGATGCCATACTGGGCAGAGACAGGAAGACCTGCTGTCTGGTGAGGTGACCCTGACCTGGAGCCCTGGGGTGACTCACAGTGTCCCTGGTGCCTGGAAGCTGCTCTGGGGCTGCAGATCACTGGGATGGGGACACCAGGTGTGCTCTCACATGAGCAATGGGCTGGCCTGGGCTCAGCACGGGTACCACTGGTGCCCTGTTTGGCCTCTGAGGAAGAGGAGGAGGAAGCTGCCTTGTGGCCCCATGCCGGGTGTAGGGCTGGAGGAGAGGATGACATGGGCAGAGTGGCCCCATGAGGAATGGCTGCTGCAGGCCACACGCCGTTTTCCCATTAGTGAGTGTTTAGTTCAGCGTTTTAAATAATTGTGTCCTCGGAATGATATTTAAAATCCATTTGGGAGGCAATGAGGCGGGAAAGTGCCTGTACCATTGTGATGACGCTGCGCGGGCCGTGCCACACATGCATATTACAAACTCGTTACAGGCTCGTCTCCACGCACGCTGCTCCCTCCCCACAGCCTCCTTCTGAGGCTCTGCTTGCCTCTCCTCCACCATGGCTGCAGTGCTTGGCCCTATGGAGACATTTATGTGACAAGATAGACGTGGTGTCCTCTGGGGTGAGGGATAAGGCAAAGCCAGGTCACGGCACCTGGGTGCTGTCCATGGGAATGGAGGTGTGTGGACCATGCCTGGTGATGGAACTCTTGTTCAGGGCTCCTGGCCTTCACCTGTGATCGCTTTCTGACCAGCCCTTGACTTGTGTCACTGCAGGTTCCTGACCCTGAATCTGCAGGGCTTTCAGCTGGGGTGCTCAGGGCACTGTTGGAGTTGTGTCAGCTGTCCTGTGCTGGCTCTGAAGGTGAGGACAAGCCTGTGCCCCTGAACGTCCATGCATGAGCTGGAGGGACTGGTGTGAGGGAGCTGATGGAGCAGCAGCAGTGGTTCTGTGGGTGCTGGTTAGTGCTGGCTGGGAGAGTGGCCTTGCTGCTCTTTCTGTTTCTCTCTGACTGCTGTGTGGGCACCCTCAAGCCATGCAGGATGGAAATCCTCTGTGGGAGGACAGAGCAGTATTCAGTCCTTATCCTCTTCCTCCTGACCATCTTCAGACTCTCCTAGCCAGGGTCTCCACTGTGGTTTTTCTCAGTGCTGCCTTGTGACCAAACATTAGCGGGGTGAGGATGAAAGCCCCAGGTGCACTTACAGATGTTGTATTCTGACATTTGTCTCTCTTTCAGTGACCCAGCTGGCTGTTCTTCTGGCTAGGAAATGGATGGCTCTGCTGGAAATGAATAGATCTGCTGGCACCCTTTTCTCTGCCAGCAGCTGAGGACCCTCAGTGCCCTCAGTGTCCCTGTGGACTTTCCTGCTTGGCACCTGTGGGTGCAGGGTTTGGACATGCTGAAGGAGTCTGCTTGTGTTTTGCGGCTTTGGTGGTTGTTTTTTTTTTTTGTTTTTTTCCTTTCTGTGTGAGTTTTTTGTATGTAGTTTTGTGTTGATTGGTTTGTTTGAAGTGGTTTTAGGGATTTTTTTTGTTGTTAGCCATGGGAATGGGAGAAAACGTCCAGGGTAGCTGGTGCAGTCAAGGATGTGCAGACCCAGGAGTGTGAAATGCTGAGTGTGAGCAGGGGTAATGGGTGGGGGAGCTCCTCCCAGGGACCTTTCCTGGATGGCCTTGGGTGTGGGAACAGTGCTGAGTGAGAGGAGCTTGTTTGGGATTCTGGTCCCAAGCCCCTAGCTGGGTGAAAATGATGGCATTGGTTCCAGGAACAGCACAAGTTGTAAAGACAGTTGGAGAGGAACTAGGAGTTCTTAGTTTGTCCTCTTCCTCATGTCTTAGGGAATCCAGACTTCCTGTGCTCAGAGTTCCCCCAGTCAGGGCTGCTGCTCTGAGCCCTCACCTGGCTGGAGGAGACCGAAGCTCGAGTGTGGGTTCCACAGTGGAGCTGGACATGCAGCCACTGCATCCTTCAGGAGAAGAATGTGCTCCCAGCCCAGCACCAGGGCATGCTGCACTGGCACAGAGCAGCTGTGCTGTGGCAATGGGAATGTTTGGCATGATCCCAGTCCTGGGACTGGTTCATGGACCATCTTCAGCTTCAAGGCTCTCTTTGCTCTGCTCTGGAAACAGCTGCCAACAGGAACACAAGCAGTCTGGCTCCCTGTTTGACCAGCGCCTCCAGCCACACCATGAAGAACTTGGCCACAGTTTGGAACCAATGTGACAGTGTTGCACAAGGTGTTTTCCTCAGGGGTCCCCCCTCTGCCCAGCCCTGTGGGCAGCCAGCCTTGCTGCCCAGGAAGGGGCTGATTCCAGAGCAGTGTGTGGTACTGGTTAGGCTCTTTTGGCCCCTGTGGGGAAGAGCTCTGTCCTTGGGACTTTATGACTTCTGAGCCCGAGTCTGATCCAGGCCTTTCCCAAGTGCCCTCTCCCACCTACCTCCCTGCCATGGTTGCCCCACCTTGCTCTGCCTCTCTCTCAGTGGGAGCACTGTGTGGAGCAGGGGCTCTCTGCAGAGCCAGCAAGCACAAAGAGCATTCCAGGCTGCCTGCCACCCCTCTCTGTGCCTAGTCTGTGCTGGTGATTGCACCCAGCAGCTGAAAATAAGCTCTTGGAAGAAGGGGAGGTGGTGATGAGGAGCTGCCAAGCCAGGCTATTTATACTGGGTGATTCAGGCCTCTGCCTGAGTCCAGCCAGATGCAGGGGAGCTGGAACCCAGGAGCAGCCTGCAGAGGACAAACCCTTGAGCAAGAGGGTCTTTGCTGTAATAGCTCGTTCACTGTGTGACTCAGCCTCCTCTGGTGAGTTACCTGTGATGGACTGCACCTCTCCTCTCCGCCCTGCCCCTCAGCGTCGGCCGCAGCCGGCTCCCTGGAAGGATTCCTACAGTGTGAGCTCCCAGCACAGCCATCTCAGCCTGAGCCCACATGGCTGGGGGCACCAGCTCGGCCGCCTGGAGCCACTGCAGTGCCAGGACCTGCTGGTCCAGAATGCACTCTTCACTGGAGACCTGGACATGGTGCAGAAGTACTTCACCAAGAGCTCCGCCATCAATCTCATCATCGAGACCAGGGGCGATGCGCTGCGCTGGACCAGCAGCAAACGTGGTGGGTAGGAGGGACTGGGACATGCGGGGGATAGAAAATGCCCAGGATGGCGTCCAAGGATAGGGCTCAGGCACCTGAGAAAAATATTGAAAGGAATCCCCAGTGGTGGAAGAAGGACTTGAGAAGAACAGCTTTCGTGTGAGGAAGGAAGTCTCCAAGGCTGTACAACAGGTAGTAGCAGGCTTGTTGAAGGTGGCATGAGGCAGATCTACTGGGAAATAATGAGAATAGGGCCCCTGGAAGAGTTGCTGGAGAAGCACATCCTCAGGACTGTCCTGTTAGAGACTGCTGGGACGGATGTGAAATACCTGTGAGTGGGGAGTGTGCATGGGTGGAGAGGCACCAGAATGCTGCTCTGTTCTGTGACACAGATTTTACAAGGGGAGCAGAAATCCAGTCTATGAGAAAGATGGTGGAAGCAAGCTTTCCTCAGTGACAGGAGGCAGGAGCTGATCATTCTTGGTGTTTCTTTCCATCTGTACATCTCACTTGTCCATCTCTACCTTGTCCAGGCACATCTTGGGGCTACCATATATGCTTCCACACTCTCTGGTCCCTTTTACTTGCCTTCTCATCAGTATGGTCTGTAAGCTCCTCAGTAAGCAGTGCAGCTGGTGTGTGTGTCCAAGGCAGAGGTGTGCTGGGCAGCCTGGGTGTGCCCTTGCTCTTGCTGCTGTCACCTGGTGAGCTGGTGCAGGCAGACTCCCAGAATTTAGGAGCGTCAAGTGGGGAAGGCCTTTAACTGTATTTGTCCTGGTTTAGGGCAAATCTGGTGGAGAGCCTCCTCAACAGAAGGCTGGTGGCAAAAGCCACCCATAGGAGAATGGAAGAGCTGTTGACAAAGCTGAAATGAAAGCTCTGCTTTCCCAGGGGAGCAGGCCAAATGTCCTGGTGCTGAGACAGACAACAGCATTCTGTGGGGATCCACTTCAGCAACAGACAAACGGGGTGCGTGGGTTTGCCAATGCACATGCTGCTACTGGAGAGTGGGGAAGATTATTGACTGAGTTGCAAGATTTGTAAGACCCGGGTTTTGAATTGTTACAGTCTATTTAGAAATGAAATCACTGAAATCCCACTCACTTTTGTGTAAGTGAGATAATTAGTCAGTAAAATACGGACTGAGTGTGGTAACTCCTGTCTTGTGCCAGGCTGGCAGGCACTGGAGCAGCCAGGCTCTCTGCTGGTAAAAGTTTGTGCCCCAGAGAAAATGGAACAACGTGAAACAACCTCATGCAGAAATTTCTCTAACCAACAAAGTTTCAAGACGTGAAAAACTCAACCAAACAAGATTATTCCTCAAGCACAGAGCAAAAATGTGCTGCCAAATTTGTCAGATAAGAATACATAACAAAAACCAAAACCAAACCTTCATGCTACCTGAGGCTTGTCTCTGTATCTCACTGACCATGCAGGGACAGGTTCCCAGAACTCAGTGACCTTAACGCTAGGTTCTAGTGACCTTGTCCTTCCCAGATCACCTTGCTGGCATTTTAAGGTGCCCAGAGGAAGTGTAAACTGTCTGGTGTCACTGATACTTACACCACTTGCTGCCTCCCTGGTGTGTGACTGGGAACCTCAGGCTCCCATGGGATACCTGCTTATATCCTTGTGTAAATAGAGGGTCCCATCAGGTGGGAACATCTGCCAGGTGCTTCCCTTTCTTTACCTTTTTGTAGGTACATTTCTGTCAGACAAGGTGAAGTTTGCACACACAGAGCAAACTGGATGCTGTCAGCATAGGACTTGCTCATTTATTTTCATTACTGAGAAGGGTAAAGTTCCCTGTCTTACACTCGGCTCTGGTCTTCTGGTAATTGTTGCTTGGTGGTCTGTTGGGGTCACTTAACTGGTGTTTAGCTGCATGATCTGAGTAGTTCCATGACACAAAATTAGACTGAACTCCACTAGCCTTGCATGCAGTTTGACATGTTCTCTGGATCACATGGTGTGGCCAGTATGTGCACGGTGCTGATGCCAGTGAGCAGGGCACGCTCTGCTGTGACCCGGGTGGGCAGGCTGGCTGTGTGAGCCGAGTGGGCTCAGAGGAAAGCACCAGCTCAGGTGACAGCACTGCAGTGAGCAGCCAAGCCAGGGGAGTGTCTGAGGGCTGAAAGGGAGCACTAAAGCTGTGCAGGGGCTCTGTGCAAGGCTGGATATCAAGAAAGAGGAGGAAGTGGAGAGGGTCTAAAAGATAATTACCTCCAACTTTTCCCATCCTTTTACCTATTTCTACCATTTATTTGGCTTTGATTAAAACTAGCTGTCCTGTAGCTTATTTTAAAATCTTCCTAGTGCCAATGGCTCAGGTGCAACTGGTAGATGGGTGGCAGTGCTGGAGACATATGCGGAGCCAAGAGGTGAACAAAGGCTTGGAGATGTGTGTGGAGCTGCTGGGGTCATGCTGTTGTGGTCTGGGCAGCACTGGGCAATACACTGAGTAGGCATGAAACCATTTCCATCTCTATCGTCTTAGCAACGTTTCGTCCCCATTTCTACCCTTCAAGCTCCCCTGCCCTCCCTGAAGGTATCCCCTTCACAGCAGGGCACTGCTGAGGTACTGCTGCCTGAGTGGAGAGCCTTTATCAGCCTCTTGGCCCCAGCGTTTGGTCACAAGGTTTCCTGGAATAGAACAGCTGAGACTTCAGCTGTGCCCAGCCTGAGCCAGAGAGGGGTGTGATATGTTCCCCTCCCTGTGAACGCCCTGGGCTGGCAGGCAGGCAGGCAGACTCTCAGCCCAAACAAGGCTGCCGGTGGGGCTGTGCCTCAGAGCCTGGCTGGGTGCACCGGCAGCTCCTGTCCTGCTCTCTGGGGAGAGCCTGCTCGGGTGCTATGGGCAGCACCACAGGCGGAAGAGACGAGAGCCAGGAGCCCATCCGCACACGGCAGGCACATGGCCCTGCCCAGGTGTTCTGGCAGGCCCTGCTGGCTGGGGATCAGGGCACCATAGCCGAGATCCTCGGAGATCCTCAGAACAACCTGGGCGCCAGCATTGTGTTTGACAGCAGCGACCTGGAAGAGTGGAAGAATTACCGCTTCAACCCCCGCGGGCTGAGTACGGGGAGCAGCGGGGCTCAGCCTGGGCTGTGTGCAGTGGGGCATGGCTGCAGTGGGGCTCAGCCTGGGCTGTGTGCAGTGGGGCTTATCCTGGGCTGTGAGGCTCAGCCTGGGCTGTGTGCAGTGGGGCATGGCTGCAGTGGGGCTCATCCTGGGCAGTGGGGCTCAGCCTGGGCTGTGTGCAGTGGGGCACGGCTGCAGTGGGGCTCAGCCTGGGCTGTGTGCTGCAGGGCACTGCTGCTGGGGTTCTGGGTTACGGGTGCTCCTTGGCTTGCAGAGCAGTGGGAATGGGAACAAGAGCATGGGGATGTGGTCAGGTTCCCCATTGTTCCTTGTGGAAAGGGGTTCCTGTTTCTGAGAGCACAGGGTGCATCCAGGAACCCTGGTCCCTCCCACAGGGATTGTCTTGAGTGCTTGGGAGCTGTGGGCTCCCACTGCGGGTTGTGCCAGACTGACACAACATGGTTTAGACCTTTGAGATGGTCCTGTCACAACAGGACAGCCTGTGATGGCTATCACAACAGGAGTTAGACCTTTGAGACAGTGCAGTTTGAACCTGGCCCTGGAAAACACAGGTGATGTACTGCCTCTGCAAGAAGAAGCTGAGAGGATGCAGTGTGGAACACACCATGCAGTCTGGGATATCTCCAGCTCAGTTTGGGTAGGCAATAAGAAGCACAGTTTAAGGAGAATTTTCCCTGTAGCATCTGCAGGCTGTCAGCCAGCAGAAAGCACCAGCTCAGCTGTGGGTTGTGCTGGGTCAGCATCTTTGAGAGCTGGCACATTTCAGCCCCTTGCTCTCTCCTAGGCTCTAGATGTCCAGCTCTGCTGTAGCTTGTTGTCTGCACCCTGCTCAGGGCTTGTTTGAATCCCTGTGTGTGTGGTAGTTGTCTCTGACACATCTCTACAGCCTGGTTCCTTGTGCTCGTGGTGGTTCACACACAGTGTGTGGCCCAGCCAGCTCACTGCCATCAGCCCTGCTCATGCCCCAGACCCTCCATCTGCTGCACCCCTGAGAAGAACAGCCCCGCGTCCCCCCTGAGGCACAGGTGAAGGGCACGCTGCCCAGAGCAGCCTCTGCTGCTCCCTGGGGCTCCCTGTCTGCACGGCTGTGTGGCCTGAGCGCCTTCCAGGGATCTCTGCCTTGGGGCCAGTCCCAGTGCAGCATCTTGCAGGGAAGGGCCTTGATGTCCCCTGAGGGGAAACACCCGTCTCTCAGGGGATGTCCCTCAAGGAAAAGGGCACGTGTTTGTGCACCGCGGCTGGACGTGGCTGCCTGAGCTCTGTTTCCCCGCAGGACTGTGGTCGCTGAGCTACGAGCAGGAGCTGACCACGCCGCTGCACATCACGGCGGGCCGGGGCTACACGGAGTGCCTGCGGCTGCTGCTGCTGCGCGGCGCCGCCGTGGACCTGGCCCCGGGCGGCAGGACGGCCCTGCACGAGGCCTGCGCGGCCGCCAGCGCGGCCTGCGCGCGGCTGCTGCTCCGCGCCGGGGCCGACCCCGAGGCCGTGTCTGAGCAGGGCCACCGGCCCCTGCACCTCTGCAAGAGCTCCGACTCCATCGGGTGAGTCCTGCCTGCCGGGGAACAGCCAGCCTCTCGCCCCTCAAGGCTAGTCCCGTGTGGTAGGCTCCCTCCTCACCCCTGAGGGTGGGCTGGTGGGTGCAGAACGGGCTGGCCCTGGTGCCTGCTCCTGCACCCGGATCAGCCCTGAGCTCTAGCAGGTGACTGCAAGCTCGTGTCCTTAGCAGGCGCAGCTGAAGAGCCAGTGGTCTCACTGTAATGTTCAGGGTGTTCCTGCACAGATCCGCTGTGCGTGTGAGCAGGCACAGGTGTGACAACACTTGGGAGGTCTGTGCAGAGTTAGCTGCACAGGGTGGGCAGCATCTCTGCTCACCAGTCATCCCGGCTTAAAAACACTGCTCCAGTGCACGAGGAGCAGGGATTTTCAGACTCTGGGGAAAAGCTGGGATGGTACAGCTGTGGGAGCTGGGAGGTGGAGATGAGGAATGGCCAGCAAGTCGCCTTGGCCCACACAGGTGTGTCCAGGAGCTGCTGCAGCACGGTGCCAGTGTGAACAGCCAGACGGAGGAGGAGCGGGACACAGCGCTGCATGTGGCATCGCGGCACGGCCTGGCAGAGCACGTCCAGCTGCTCCTGCGCCACGGGGCTCAGCTGGAGCTGAGGAACAAGGAGGGGCAAACGCCGCTGAATGCTGCCTGTGCCCAGCAGCACCAGCCCCAGGAGATGGACCGCTACTACCGCGTGTGCCAGCTGCTGGTGGAGAGCGGTGCCAGCGTCAACGCCGAGGACCGCGACCGGCAGCACCCGCTGCACCTGGCCTGCAAGAATGCCAACGCTCAAATCGCGGAGCTACTGTTGGCCCGTGGTGCCAATGTCAATGTCATGAACTACGGCGGCAACACGGCCCTGCACAACATCCTGCAGGTGGCTGCCTACCGGCGGGAGCACCGCCCGGAGCTCGTGGTGCGAGCGCTGCTCAACCACGGCGCCGTGCGCGTCTGGCCGGGCTCCCTCCTCAAGGTGCGGGGACTGGGCGGGAGAGGAAGGCTGTGAGCAGCACCAGGGCCCCCTGGGCCCTCCTGTCACAGCCGGCCTTGTTCCAAGGCAGCCTGTTCGCTGCCCTGCCCTGTCCGGGAAAACTGCCGGTATTGGCATGGGAATCCCTGATGCTTTCTCCTGGGGTGTGTTTTGCTGTATTACTCTCCTGCTTGTCTGCTAAGCTGTGTAGACAGCACTCACCCCAGTTTCCATAATTACTTGCTCTAGAAATTGTTGGTCCTTTTCCTCTGGAGGTGTTTCTTCTCGGGGGCACACCCTCCAGCTCCTGCTGTCTCTGCAAAACACCCGCAGACAAAGGGTTAATTTCCTGTCTTAATTCCTGAGCACTGCATAATTACCCAGCCCGGAGATCAGCAGATTGCTCTCCCCTTTGGGAAAATACAGGAAAATCAACAATTAACACTAATTAATCTCCTATTAACGCCAGATAATGAGGATCACTGGTACAGCCAGAATAGACTCTGACAGCTACTGCTGGCCTGGGCCATGGGGAGTGGCAGCCCGGAGCCAGGGAAATCTGCCTCTGTGCAGCTTTGCCTGGGTGGGGTGCTCTCCAAAGGTTGAACTGTTGCTAGGTACACGGCACTGGTGTGTCACCTGCACCTACACCAGTGTGGGACACACCAGAGATGATGTACAAATACCTGTGAAGTCCTCTGCGGTTCTGTGCCACCCTTGATGTGGGCCCAGCACTGCTCTAGACACAGGTACAGATGTCTCTGCAGCCAAAGAGGCACAATCCTGCATCCCTGAGCTCTGGTGTGGCCCTTAAAAGAGGCATGGTGTGCTGTGCTCTGTCTGATCACAAAATGAATGCCAGTCCCTGCCCTGGAATGGCTCATGCTCTAACTACTGCAATGTGAGGTAAGGAGTCTGGTTCAAAGCAGTGTTGGTGTTTACAAGCTCCTTGCAGCAGTGAAGCTGGTGGGGATCATCACCCCAGCCATGCACGATGGTTT
Organism: Melospiza melodia melodia; assembly: GCF_035770615.1. Taxonomy (NCBI): domain Eukaryota; kingdom Metazoa; phylum Chordata; class Aves; order Passeriformes; family Passerellidae; genus Melospiza; species Melospiza melodia. The sequence continues at coordinate 249,953 of NC_086194.1, forward strand.
CTGTGTCTGAGGAGGAGCTGTGGGTTGTGCTGAAGGCAGCCATGCTGTGCATGTTGAGTGATGGCTCAGCCCTCCTCTTTGCAAGGAGGGATGCTCTGGTGCTCCATACCTGCACTGGTTTTTCTCTCCTGGGTCACAATGAGGGAAGGACAGGAGTTCACCAGATTTACTACATCTGGTTGAGCAGTACTTTAGGAGGTGAGTGGGACTTGCAGGATCTTGCCAAATGATGATGATCACCTGCTCCTGATGCCTGAAGTTTTAGCTTTCATATTTTCCAGATTCTGTACTGCATTAGTGTATAACTGAACTTTACATAAAGTGTTAGCAAGCTCTCTTCACAGCTTAGTCAGACAAAACAATCCCTTTCCAGCCCTAGAACCAAGGATACCATTCCAGCTTCAGGCCCAAAACCTGTAAACAACAGTGAATTGAGGAGAGCAAACTGGGAGGATGGGGCTGCATAACCTGGAGCTGTAATTGGACAATTAACCCCAATATGTAAATGGACCAAAACTTAGAAAAATATGACAACCCGTGACTCAGAGTCCATCTTGGGTGTAGGCTCAGGCAGGCTCTTGTACTGCCCAAGGTGCATCCTTTGAAGGCCTTTTAATCAATCCCTGCTTTATTCCTTGAGCACTGTCCAGCCCCTGTTCCAGGTGGCCTCTCAAGGCATCTGTCTGTCCGTGCCAGGTGCTGCGGTGCTGCCACAGCTGCCCGCGTGTTATCGAGGCCCTGGTGAACAGCTACAGCCACGTGCGCGTCTCCGAGGACTGGCTGGCAGCAGTTCCAGCAGAGGTGGTGCAGGTAAGGGACCCAGTGCTGGCTGCTGCTGAGGAACACGTGTCCAGGCCCTGGTGGGTTCTGCCAGGGAGGGTTGGGTGGCGCTGGGGCTGGCCAGGGGGGTTGCAGGCACAGGGATGGGGCTGTTGGCGATGGGGAGGATGCTCCATAGTGAGGCAAGTGGATGTCTGGTTCTACCTCTGCTCCCAGGGTGATATCTTCAGCTGTGCATGCCTCTGCTCCTTTTTTCTCTCTGTAGAAATACCCATGTTTCTACCAGTCCCTTTTCTCCCTGGGGCACAGACCTCGCTCCCTGCAGCACCTGGCTCGCTGTGCGCTCAGGAGCCTCCTGGAGGGCCGGCTGCTGCTGGTCCTGTCCCAGCTGCATCTGCCCAGTGCCCTGCACCAGTTCCTGCTGCTCGGCTTCGAGGACGTTCTCTACTAGGGGTGGCAGTTCCAGTCCTGCTGTGCCTTTCTGTGCACATGTTCCACCTGCCAGTGCAGTCTGTGCTTTGGCAGCTCCCCCCTTCCCCTCAATCCATCCTGCCTGGCCACATCAGCCCCCTGTGCCAGGCCTGCTGCTGGGTCCCGGTCCCAGCTAGCCTTTTGCTCGGCATCATGCACCTGTTTGGGAGTGTTCTGTTTGTCCATGCTAATCCAGACAGACTCCAGACTAACAAAAGGAGGTATGGGAATTAGGGAATTTTGTGGTACAAGGAGCGAAGACACTGCGTGGATCACAGGCTTAGTAGCAGGTTACCAGATTCCCTATCCCAAATCCAAACACCCTAGCCTGTACTAGGCAACTCTGGTGCCCTGGATGATTGCTGTGGTCCTGTCTTTAGTCAAGTTGCTTGGTCTGTACCCAAAGGTGTTTGGAATAAATCCTGTTCTTTATACCAAACCAACCTGAGCATGACTTCATTTATTTTAAGATTGTCCTGACAGAGCTCACCTGACATGCCAAGGGGGGCATGGCATGTGCACTCAGAGCTGTGCACCCACCTGCTTCTCAGAGGGAAATGTGTGGTGGGTGTTCAGTCAAGCCCCTTTCATGAAGGTGCAATGTCTGGGTTACCTGGCTCAGGAGCTTGGGGCAGGGTGGCTGTGCTTGTGCAGCACTGAGGACCTTGCTGCTGGTGGGAAGGAATGTGTCCTGGGACTGCTGCTCCCAGCCAGGGCACGGTGCAGGGTCACTCTGTGCAGGGTCACACTGCCTGGGCTGCACCACTCCCTCGACAAGGTGAAGGGAAATGTTTTGTCCTGCGACATAAGACACAGTTATGAAGAAAAGGAGGCACTATCCCTCCTTTAAGATCTGCTGTAAGCTGCATTACTGCCTCTGGCTCAAGGAATGCCCGAGCACCAGGGCTGTGGCTGTGGCTGGCACAGGTGTGCAGGGCAGTGGGTCCCTCCTCCTGCTGCACTTGCTCTGCCGGGCCTCTCTCCATGGCCACGGCCACAGCAGGACTCTGCAACATGCTGCTCTGAGGGGAAAGCTGTGTGACAGACCCAGGGGTGCTCTCTGCTCCTGCCTCTCTGGGCACAGGGGCTGTAGCTCTGTGCCCTCAGCCCTGCTGCTCTGGGGATGTGAGCCCCAAACCACACTGAGAGGTTGATCCTGCTGTTCCTAATGTGCCTGCACTGCTGATGTGCCACAGGAGGAATGCTAACAGGGATGTGTTCATGTGCTACAGGTGCTCACAGGGTGCCTGGAAGCACTTGTGCCTGCCTTTATGTAGGTGCTATTGCAGCATAGAGATGGTTTATCTCAGGATATGTGCTTTATGACACACAGGGTCAGAGAGGTGAGGTGTTGGCTTGGGGTGACCACAACCATCTGCAAAACTGGCATGAAATGTACAGGGGAGCCACTGTTTCTGAAATACGTGGATGATGGCCTGCCCTCTCACCATGGGCCAGTGGTGCATCTCCCGTGCACCAGTGTGGGGAGGGAGTCTGAAGTTACCTTCTTCCTACTGGCTGAACCTGCTTGTCTGCTTAGGTCATCTGTTTATGTGATCAGGGTTGGAGCTCTTGTTCCCAAAGTCTAATCACCACTTTAGAGAGTTCATTTTTAGCCAGATGATGTCTGTGAGCGAAGGACGAACAGAAACAGGAAGGTCTGCCCTTTCTGGTGGCAGCACAATTTGGGATTGCCTCAGCCTGGCCTGGTGTCCTGCTCTGAAGGCAGCCTGCACACCTGGACAGGTACACCACCCCTCTCTCCAACATTGTCCCTATGCCTGCATCAACTTGTGCTCAGTAATGGATGCTCAGCCATAGTAATACCTCCTCAGAACAGGGAAGAGTTGAATTTCACAGTTGGCTTTATTTTGCAGTTGTTACTTGTGGCTGTCAGGCTTACAGCTGCTTCCTGGGTCTCGCTGGTTGCTTTGCCAATTTTGAGGCTGATGGAGGCAGCTCCAGCTCCTCCAGTGGGAAGAGGTGAACACACAGGGTCTGGTTTCTGCAAAGGCAGGGGCAGACGGAGCTCTGGCACTCCCTGGTCCTTCCTGCATGGAGGTGGCCCAGACAGGCACCTGCTGCAGTGGAGGACCCACCGTGGGGCTGCAGGTACATTTCCAGGGCTCCTCCTCCTTTCAGAGCCATCAGATTTGCAGACAGAGCATGCTGGTGTGCCTGGAGGGCTGAGGTCAGGTGGGTGGAGAGAGGAACAGGCCATCCCTGGCCACATATCTCCAGAAACTGAGTTTTGTCTGTGCTCCTACCAAAATTGAAAGGGGCCTGAGTTCATTATGCATAAGGATACTCCTGGATAACATTCTTCAAGGAATGTGAGGCTGGTAGGAAAAAGGGAGAACCTTTTACAGCATGACCAACGCAACTGGTGGGAAAAAACTGAACTGAATCAAACCAATCCACCAGAAAAGCTTCTGGGAATTCTAGCCCTTTGGCAAATGGAAACAATCAGAAAGGTTCAAGCTAAGATGCAGGCTGACTGCAAATGCTCTGACTTCAACTCAGCTATGCTAACTGATTAGCAATTGATTTTCAAAAACATGTACAATAACAGATTTTAAAAGATTTAATGTTCCAGAGCACATTCTGGCAACTCAACAAGCTTTGCTATTTTCTCAGGTTTCTGAAGGGGAAATTCCTAATGCAGCTTTGGATGTACTCGAGGGGACAATTTTGCCAAGGAAATTTAACCATCCTGAGTGGGAGGGCTGTGGTGTCTGCTGAGCACACTGAACCTAGGGGGTTGTTAGCACAGGGACACGTGGTTCTGGTGTGTTTTTATCAGTGTGCTGCAGGCACGGGCAGCTGCCAGTCCCTTCTGTGCCCTGGGTTTGCTGGAAATGTCTCTTGGGCACAGGCTGGTGCTCCTGCTCCAGCATCCACCCGGGTTTGTCAGCGGAGCAGTCATGGCAGGACGCACCCTTAGGAGTGGCTGGGGAGATGTGAGTCCACTGCTGCATTTTCAGCGCAGCCATTCCAGTGGTGTGCTCTGGAAAGAGCCATCCCAGCTCCAGACAGGAGTTTCCATCCCAGCTGCAGCCACTGGGTCCTGCTGTGACCCTCCCTGTGCAGCCAAAGCCCTGCCCATCCCTGGGATCCCTTCTGACAGACAGCCAGCACACTGCAGGCTGCCCAGCCTCAAGCACCTGCTTGACTCTCACTCAGTTTTTCCTGTTCCTCAGTAAAGAGCATGAGAGGCCGTCATGAGGGCTAACAGTAAGGTACTTACAGGCAAAGCCAGCAGAGAAAAGCTCTTTCCCAGCATGTCTGTACTCACCCTGAGTTGTAACCTGCTTCTTAGGTAGTTTTGAGTCCAAAAAGCATCTTTGTAGTTTTTGGCTGTGGAGAGATTTTTTTTTTCTGCCACAAATTTGACCAGTCACTTTTGGGAGCTTTGATCATTCTGATATCCTTATGGGAAGGAGAGAAGAATTGCACAGTGCATTGATCACCTCCCTCTCTTTATCTTTCTGCTGTCACTGTTATGTTTCATTTGATGCCATGTAAGAACATATGGGCAACAATTTTCTGTTTCTCTTCATCATACAACTTAAAACTACACAGATCTGTGCTATTTCTCCCCTTATTTGGGCTGGAATTGTGTTCAGTTGTGCTGTTCCTGTGTGGAAGCTGTCACCCAGCCCTGACTCCACACACAGGGGTTCCCTGGGCTTTCCTTGTTGCAGTGCATCCCCTGAGATGGAGGGAGGACAGCTGTGCACAGCTGTGCACAGTGTTTGTGTGGGGGCCGTTCTGCTGGGCACTTGAGATCACACAAATGCTCAGGAGCCCTGGGTCCGTATTTGATGGGGTTTGCGCGTATTTGATGGGGTTTGCCCATATTTGATGGGATTTGCCCATTTCACAGCCCAGCAGGAGGCCTGGGCAGCGATGCCCTCCAGCCAGTGTGTGCTCCATGGCAGATGTTGCAGCCTCTGATGTTGCTTAGACCTGTTACACCCCTGATACTGTGCCTGAATTACAGTGAAGCCCCATTCCTATGTACATACTGCACCTTACACTGCAACGCAACCAACCCGGCTGTTCCCCAGCCTGGTGTTTGCAGCAACCCAGATCAGGTTCTCTTGAGCAAGTGCACCTCTTACTTTTACCATCCCAACAATTCACTTTTATCCATTCCAATAATTTTATCAGCAATTGTTTTTTGTTTCTCCCTGATTGCTGATAGCATACAGCACTGATATGTGCAGAGAATAGCACTAGAGAGACACCTGTCAAAGGCTGTGCAAGATAAGTCTCCTCAGCCACCCAGTTCTTTTGGATCTGTTCATACTGAGGACATCAACTGCAGCATACAGCTAATTTTTCTTATTAGAATGCCATGCAGAACTTAGTCAAATGACTTACAGATTTCTAAGCATGCCCCATCTCTCTCATTAGCTCTATCAAACTTGTACGCTTATAAAAAAAAGTTACGTAAAATAATTTGAAAGTACCTCCTTCAAATTACATTAAATTGGATTCTAGCTTTCACTGACTTACCCAGGACATCCTTTGAATGCTTGTCTGTGATTGCTTGGGAGGTATGTTGAACTAACTGCTTTGTAGTTTCTTGGATATCCATGTGAACACATTTAAATACTGACAAGACATTGGTATTTTCCCCCTAGTAATCTTAAGTTCCCCAGTGTGCCATGATTTGTTATAAAGAAAAAAATAAATGGTTCAGTGAATTCATTAGCCAATTAAATACTCTTGGATGTAAGCTCTTCTTCTGCACATTATAAAAATTGTTACTTACACAGTTTAGCATCTTCCTTAATTACTGATGGAATAGAAAGTATTTCATTACCACTGTAAAATATGAATACTGCACACAGTTGTTTCAAATGCAGAGCAGAAATATTTACTGAGTTACTGGATTTCATTATGCAGAATGTGTGCTGCACACAGACACCTGGGGCAGGTGCCCAGTGCTGCAGGTCTCTCTTCTCTGCTCAGGGGTGGGGATTTCAGAAAGGCTGAGAGAGAGGAGGGTCAGAGCAGCACCGGGAGAGGGAGCTAGGCTGCAGGGAGCTGGGCTGCAGGGAGATAGGCTGCAGGGGCTGCTGCAGTGGGTCCTGTGCAGCTGAGGGGGTTGGACACACCAGAGCTGCTCCTCAGCCCTGTGTGCAGCTGTGGGTGCCTGTTCGCCATCACAGGGGTCACAGGGCAGGAGGGGCTGAGAGCCACCCCCCAAAGAGTGCCAGGGACCCCTTCATTGTCCCCTGACGCCCACTGTGGACCCCACTGTGCCCCCTTGCTCAGCCTCCCTGAGGGCTCCTTCAGCACTGTCAGACCTTCCTAGGGGCATTTGGAGGTAAAACCAGATACAGGGGCTGGAAACTGAAGCTGGGCAAACACATACTAAAAATGAGACAATTTTAATAGCAAGGACAATTAATCTTCTAGTTAATTGCATCTTAGAATAGGTTATCATGGTTGATGTAGATTTCTTTTCTCAGGGGTTGGTTTTAAATCGCATGGGGATCTGCCCTAACCCAGACCAGAGTTCATCTACATGGAGCTCAGCCCAGTCCCAAAGAGATCAGGCCGATTAATTACAGATCTCTCAACCTTCACTGGGCTGCCACAAGCTGCTGTCACCACTGGGACGGTGTTTGGCTCCAGGACAATAAGTTCCAGTTTCTGCTAACTCCACTCACCCCTCATGGACAGCTCTGACTTAACCTGTTTCCTTCATTTTGACCCCACTGGTCTGTACTGGTTCTATCAGATTCCTTGCTCTGAATGTGCTGGCTGCAGCGGTTTCTGAGAAAGTCTGCAATAAATGGGGATACGGCTTTTATTAAGTTATTTAAATATTTGGTCTTACACCACTTCTCTCACAAGCTTTATCTTTGATGTCTCAGCTTTTTGGCAGCACCAAGCATGTTTCACTTGTGTGGGATGGACAGTGCTCAGGAGTTCTGAAGGACCCCAGGACTGGGTGTGACCCACAGAAGCAAACCCCATCCCTTCCCCATCACAGGGGCACCTCGGGGGCAGCCCTGGCTGTGATCCCCCTGAGGAGGCCCTGCAAAGTCCCCTGACCTGGGGCAGTGGGAGCCTCAGTGCCCTTCTCAAGCTGTGCCCCTACAGCAGCACAGCCCCTCTGAGCTGGGCCTTGCTGGGCCTTGCTGGGGCTGTGCCCCCCCAGAGCAGCACAGCCCCCCTGAGCTGGGCCATGCTGGGGGCTGTGCCCCTCCTACAGCAGCACAGCCCCCCTGAGCTGGGCCTTGCTGGGGCTGTGCCCCCCCCACAGCAGCACAGCCCCCCTGAGCTGGGCCTTGCTGGGCCTTGCTGGGGGCTGTGCCCCCCACAGCAGCACAGCCCCTCTGAGCTGGGCCTTGCTGGGGCTGTGCCCCCCCCACAGCAGCACAGCCCCCCTGAGCTGGGCCTTGCTGGGGGCTGTGCCCCCCTCCCCTACAGCAGCACAGCCCCCCTGAGCTGGGCCTTGCTGGGGCTGTGCCCCCCTCCCCTACAGCAGCACAGCCCCTCTGAGCTGGGCCTTGCTGGGGCTGTGCCCCCCCCACAGCAGCACAGCCCCCCTGAGCTGGGCCTTGCTGGGGCTGTGCCCCCCCCACAGCAGCACAGCCCCTCTGAGCTGGGCCTTGCTGGGGGCTGTGCCCCCCTCCCCTACAGCAGCACAGCCCCTCTGAGCTGGGCCTTGCTGGGGCTGTGCCCCCCTACAGCAGCACAGCGCCCCTGAGCTGGGCCTTGCTGGGCCTTGCTGGGGCTGTGTCCCCCCTACAGCAGCACAGCCCCCCTGAGCTGGGCCTTGCTGGGGGCTGTGCCCCCCTCCCCTACAGCAGCACAGCCCCTCTGAGCTGGGCCTTGCTGGGCCTTGCTGGGGGCTGTGCCCCCCCCCCCCCCTTCCCAGAGCAGCAGCACAGCCCCTCTGAGCTGGGCCTTGCTGGGCCATGCTGGGGGCTGTGCCCCCACAGCAGCTCTCCCACTTCCTGCACCTCTGTTTCCATGCAGATATTTCCGTGCTGGTCTCCTGAGGTGCCATGCTGCACAGGGGAACCCCAGGGAGCAGACCCCTTTTGCACGCTGGTGCTCTCTGGCTGTCAGCCCCCTCTGTTCTCTGGCTCATTCCCCACCTCAGCAGAGTCACCTGCAGCTGCTTACAAGGGCTGGGTGCTTCAGGTCACTAAAAGAATCCCCAGCAAAGGTTTCAACAAAAGCTGGTCTCGTATAACTTTGCAGTAGCAGCAGAAGACAGCAAGAATGGTCAGAAGACAACAAAAGCCACCTCAAAGAGAGAACCTGAGCAGTGACAAAATAACAATATCTCAACATGGAGAAATTACCTGAGCACCTCTCCTCTGAGGAAAGGCTGAGGGAGCTGGAACAGTTCAGCCCGGAGAAGGGAAGGCACCAGGGATGTCATCAGTGTGGATAAATAAATACCTGAGGGGAGGGCACGAAGGTGATGGAGGCAGGCTGTTCTCAGAGGTGCCTTTGACTGGGCTGTGCTCCCAGCTGCAGAAACGATGTTCATGTTCATGCATGGTGTTGCATAACCCATTTTGTTCTGAATCCTGCATCCTGCACTCTGAGAACACCAGCTTTGCTTATAGGCTCTCACAGAGCCATGAGATGTATGTCTGCATGGTGACCTGCAGATGATGGATGTCTCCTGAATGAACAGTTCTGGAGTGCCATGCTCACATAACTGCTGGGGCAGAGCAGTGCACGTGGAGAGAGCTGCTTTTGGGCTAAACATGCAAGAGGTACCAGCCTTGTGCCTTGGAAGCCCCATAGATTATCTAAAGAATTGTTTAACATTGCTCTCCCTGAGCAGCATCCAAACACGGGAGTGAGGGAGGGCTTGGCTCTCCTAAGCAGAACAATCCTCAGAGAAATATGTGAAAGGAATATGTGAACCTTGTCCAGGACTACAGAAACAAAAAATTCTGGTCTGAGATCTTGTCAGCAGCAAACCAACCCATGCACCTGGGGTGCTCTTGCTGCTGTTACCGAGGATCCTGAACTCTCCTTGCCCCAGCTCCGGCCCTGCCAGGGGTAGCTCTGAGGTCCCTTCCCCAGGCAGGGACACACAGACAGGTTTCACTGCCAGAAGCTGAGGACAGAAGGGAGCGGGGCAGCTCTGCAGCCAGGGGGAGCCTGAGGGACCCTGTACAAGGCAGCGGGGGCCCCCTCGCGCCCCCTGCCCAGGAGCTGTTGCCCACCTCGGGCAGTGTGGGGCTGCAGAGCCTGAGGGACCATGCCAAGGGCACCCCCAGTAGCAGGGTCTGTGCCTGGAGGGAGCCCAGCTTCGGTCAAACAGCACCATGGCCACAGACAGCCTGCTCTCTAGACTTCCCAAACTTGGAGTAAATAATTTTACAACGTTACCCTTGCTTTTAATATGTTTAGCAGCTATTTTGCAGGAATGCCTAGAGGCTGTGACTAGATTTAGTCCTGTTGTGCTAGATTCCGTGCAGAGATAGTAAGTGGAGCAGGTAGAGGCATAAAGTTAAGACTGCATAGCAGTTTCCATTAGGAAGACCTGCTTTCATTTCCTAGTCTGTCATTACGCTTTAACTGTTGCAGTTGTGGTTGCTGTGCTGTGTTACTCAGAACTTTACCCATTACAGATACAGCAAAAATTAATTGGCCAGTTTTGGCCAGCAGCTGGTGCATCAGGAACACACTCCAGACTCTCCATCTCAGAGGGGAGAGATGGCCTGGGTGGTTCTTTTCCTGCCCAGTAGCAGGGGATCTAATTTTCCTTAATGAACAGCCTCTGAGGATCCCACTGTGCAGGTTCTGAGCAAGGACATTTCTAAAGGCTGAAGGTTTTCTCCTGGGGTTCTCTGTGCTGATCAGACAGGTCATGCACTGCCTTCACTACAGACACTGTCCCACGTGCCAAGTGTTGAGCAGGACACTCCCCAGGCTTTCCTGCTGACTCCAGAAAAGCAGGCAAACAGACTTGTCCATGTTCACATGTCTGCAGCAAGGAATGAGGAGGAGGAAGAAGCTTGAGCAGTTCTAAAGTTCTAATGCAGAAAACAGAGAGGAGAGGTGGTAAGCAAAGGCAGACTGAGGATGAAGAGATGGGCCAGGCTGGTCTGTGATTGCTGAAGGCAGACGCTGGACTTGAATTCAGCACTCAGGGCCCAGCTTGGTGAGACTCAGGATCACCTGCTGAGACTGAAAAACATGAGCCATGGCACAGTGACCCCAAAACAGGAGAGAGCAGGTCTCCTCCTGAGACTGTTTAAACTCAGTGTCTGGTAATGTACCTGTCAAGGTCCTGAGGGATCTCCATCAACAGCTGAGAGTGCAATGAGACATGGGGCTTTACAAACTGCACACACAATTAATATTTCTGCTGTACCTGGTGTGTTGGACACTCTGTCTTCAGGAACATTAAGGAAATACACTGATTCCTTGAGAGGGAGGCATGGAGCCCTTTAAACTGGAATCAAGGGGCTTTCTGCAGAGGTGAGTGGAGAGGGAAAGATGCCCAGGAAGCCTCTGAGCAGAGGAGGTCTGAGCCTCAAGTGGAAGCCATGGAAACTGCATTTCACTAAGCAGCAAGAAGCTGTGGGAGATTCAACATAGGTCACACAACTGAAATTGGGAAAGCCCATGGAAGTCCACTGGGTGGATGTGCAGCCTGGACCCTCATTCCAAGCTGGGTCACCCTGTGAGGATGGTGGATGAGGGAGCTCTGTCCCATCTGACGTACACATGAGAGTATAGCAGCACATCTTTGCTTTATTATTCTTACAACCTTTTTTTTTTTTTTTTCTGTAATCCTTCAACATATCCTTCTCTGAATCTTTATTTCATGATGTGCACATGAGTTTCTACCTCTACTACAAAGTCTCATGAGACAAAGTAAACCAAAGTGGAGTAAATTGCTGGGGCCCTGAGTGCATCCCCCCTTCTTGGGGGAGGTTTGACTCTCCAGGGTCAGGGCCAACTCATAGGATGAAGCCATCTGACATCAGATCTGCTCTGCTCACCTTCCTCAGGTCCTGTGGGAATGCACCCTGGTCACTGAGGCCCCTGCCTTGCTACAGCCCTTCCTGCCTGGCTTCCCCCTCTCTGGAATCAGTCTTTCCTTGCTGCTCCCAGCATGGAACAGACTCAGTGTTTGAAGGGAGATGGGGCTGCAGGAATGCCAGTGTATGACCAGGGAAGCAGAACCTTAACCTCGGAGACACCAGTAGGGACTGGCAGGGTGCAGCTCTGCTGTGCAGAGGGCAGAACTGAGCCGGCTCTGTGGACTCCAGGCAGGACCTGCTGCTGCATGGGGCACGGGCTGCCATCCTCCCTCCCTGCGAGACACAGCCCACCCCCAGCTCATTCAGGTCTCCAGCAAGGTCACTAAAGAGAGCAGCTTCCCATTGCTCTCAAACACCTTGCTACCCTGTCTGCAGGTGTGGGCTCTGGGTTGGTTACACAGAAAAGATCCATTGAACAAGTGATCAAGTTGTATTTGCTCGGGAGTCAGAAAGCTGCTTGCACAGCCTGGTCTGGGCCCTTTGGAGCCCAGCCACGAGATCCAGTGACACAGGGCTGTGCTTTCACTTTCTCCATGGTCTAAGGTGCTTTCATGGCAGGGAATGGACCCAAGCTATGTGCATTGAAGGTGACTCCAACCTGGAGGTTCCTTTAGCACAGACATCTGGTGGATGAGGCAGGAGAGCTGGGGCAAGGACAGACAGAACCTGGATACTGACCAGCAGATCTGGAGCTGTGTCCCTTATGGTGTCACAGGAGCCATGTCCCTCATTGTGTCACATATCTGGAGCCGTATCCTTTATTGTGTCACAGACCTGGAGCCATGTCCCCTATTGTGTCACAGGCCTGGAGCCAGGTCGCTTATGGTGTTACAGACCTGGAGCTGTGTCCCTCATTGTGTCACAGTTCTGGAGCCATGTCCCTTATGGTGTCACAGACCTGGAGCCATGTCCCTCATTGTGACAAAAACCTGGAGCCATGTCCCTTATGGTGTCACAGACCTGGAGCCATGTCCCTCATGGTGTCACAGTTCTGGAGCCATGTCCCTCATTGTGTCACAGACCTGGAGCCACATCCCTCATGGTGTCACAGACCTGGAGCCACATCCCTTATTGTGTCACAGACCTGGAGCCATATCCTTTATTGTGTCACAGACCTGGAGCCACATCCCTTATTGTGTCACAGACCTGGAGCCATATCCTTTATTGTGTCACAGACCTGGAGCCATGTCCCTCATTGTGTCACAGACCTGGAGCCACATCCCTCATGGTGTCACAGTTCTGGAGCTGTGTCCCTCATTGTGTCACAGACCTGGAGCCACGTCCCTCATGGTGTCACTGCTGGTCTCTGCGGCGGGATTCACCCAAATGCCTGTCACTGCCATATTCCTTCCCACCATGGAATCTGGGCCCTAATCCTGGACTGGGGGCCACAGCTGGTCAATGACCTGCAAAGATGAGCATCTCTCACTCTCTCAGCAATCCAAGGGCAGGGGGTGTCTGCATCAGAGACAGGGATTCCCTATGCCAGGCCTCAGTTTTATGATTCAATATCTGAGCCTGGATGATTATTTTACCATTACCTTCTCCACACCCATTTCCCTGACTTGGAGCAGGGCTTTCTTGCTGTGGAAAGATAACTCTTTGAGACCACAAGGATGTGCCACAGAAAAAGGCACAGAAGACAAGAAAGAAAGAGGAGGCTGTGTGATGTCATATCTGGGCCCTGGGGATTCAGATTGTGCCTGTTTAGTGGAGGAAGGCTGAGTATCCCGCTTTGAGCACAGTGGGCCCATTTTTGCCTCACTTAAATGCTCCACACAGCGTCCAAGCGTCCAACTCCGTGGCTGGACTGTCATGTCCCACAGAAAACACACACTTCCGAGTGGTATTCCAGACATCCTCAGGGACAAAGCAGAAGGTGAAGGTAGAGAAATCCATGTGTTTACACAGATATCGATGCCACCAGGAGCCTGGGTAGCTAAGCAGCCAGGGGTGCTGCATCCCTGGTCAAAGGGGAGATGCAGGCAGGAGCACACAGGGCACTTGAGAAGAGGAATGTCCATAGGTGAGAGCTAGAGGTCTGGAGTGTCACTGTGCCACTGAAACTACAGCTGGAGTGAGCACAGGCATGACTCCAGCTTGCATTTCTTGGCTTCCAAGCACTTTAAAAATCCTGATCCTCTTCTGAAGCCGGGCTTCAGTTTGCCTCCTGCAGGTCTGGTGAGCAGCTCTCTATAGACAGGACAGCCCGAATGCCGAGCTGGGGGCAGAAAGTGCTCTGTTTTAGCGTGGGGACTCCCCACAAGGGGCAGGCGATGTTCCTCCGGACACAGCGAGCACGGCGGAGCCGCGGCTCGGGAGCTTCCGGCTCGCACGGCTCCCGCCCGCTCTGCGGATGGAGCGATCGCACCGGGGCCGCCACCGGGGGACGCGTCCGGCACCCGGAGCGCGGGGGCGAGCGGTGCCGGTGCCGCGGGGGAGCAGCGAGAGGGGGCACTGCAGATACACCCCCAATCCCACCCCGACCCCGGTGCGGCTGCGGGCGGCCCCGCTGTCTGCCCGGCCCCGCGACGCCCGAGCCCGCCGGTCTCACCGAGACCCCGCTCCGAGCCGACAGCGCTCCAGGGACGAGAAGGGCGCACTCCTGACCCTGCCCCGGGGCTGCTGTCTCCGCGCCCTGTTCGGGCGGTCTGCGGGCACGGCACGGCAGGGCACGGAACGGGATGGCACGGAATGGCACGGAACGGCGCTACCGGTGCCTGGCCAGGGCCGGTCCGTCGGGGCGCTGGAGCCCGCCCTTCGCTGCCGCCCCCGGCCCCGTCCCCGCGGGCTCGGCCATCTGGAGCTGCCGGGAGGGCCCGCTCGCCTCCGGTTGCGGGAGCCCCGGTGGTGCCGGCAGAGCGGAGCCGGTCCGCCCCGTCCGTGGGCCCGGAGAGGGCCGTGCGGAGAGCGCGGCCCCGTCCCGTCCCCACAAAAACACCCTTGTCCTGGCCCCGTAATTGCTAATCATCAATCACCATTAATAACAGCTGATGAGGCGGGAGGGGGAGGCGCCTTCCCAGGGGCCGGCCGCGCCGGGGGAGCGGGGCGCCTTGCCCCGCCGGAGCGGGCGCTGAAGGAGGAACTCGACCGTGATGTGCAGAAGATGGATGAGAGCAGAGGGCGACACCCCCGCCCGCCTCCCCTCCCCTCCTCCCCTCCCTCCCCTCGGCGGCCCGGCCCGGCCCCCCCGCGGCGGGGCGGGCGGGCGGCTCCGAGCGCGCCTCCATCCACTCCGCCGCGCCGAGACAGCGAGCGGGCGGCAGCTCTCGCCGGGCGCCGGAGCCCACGGGAGCCGGAGGGCGCGGGCCGGGGCCGGGGCCGGGGCCGGGGCCGGGGCCGCGGCGGCGGCGGCGGCGGCGGGGCCCGGCGGCGGCGGGATCGCGGCGAGTTGGCGGCGGCCCGAGCTCGCCGGAAAGTTGGTGCCGGCTGAGCCGGAGGCGCCCGCTCGCCATGCAGAGACCCGGCGGCCAGGGGACCGCCTTCTCCATCGACTCGCTCATCGGGACGCCGCCGCCGCGCTCCGGGCACCTGCTCTACACCGGGTACCCCATGTTCATGCCGTACCGGCCGCTGGTGCTCCCGCAGGCGCTGTCCCACGCCCCGCTGCAGTCGGGGCTGCCGCCGCTGGCCCCGCTCGCTTCCTTCGCCGGCCGCCTCACCAACACCTTCTGCGCCAGCCTGGGCCAGGCCGTGCCCTCCATGGTGGCGCTCACCACCGCCCTGCCCAGTTTCTCCGAGCCCCCCGACGGCTTCTACCCCCCGCAGGAGCTGCCCCCGCCGCGCGCCGCCCCCGACGCGGGCTGCCGGCGCGGCGCCGACGGGCTGGAGGCGGAGGAGCTGCCCCCGGGCCGCGACAAGGGCCCGCCCGAGCCGCCGCTGCACTTCCCGGAGCCCTTCCCCGGCCTGGCAGGTAAGAGCGGCGCGGGCCCGTCCTGCCCGGCGGGCAGCGCCCGCCCCGCCTCACCCGCAGCCCGGGGAGAGCTGCCCGCTCCTCTCCGCCGTCCCGGCGGCACCGGGGGCGGGCGGTGCTGCGGCCGGAGCTCGGCAGGACGGTAGCCGCGGAGCCGAGCGCTGGGGCCGGGCGCGGCGGGCAGGACGGCGGGGCAGCCGGCGGGACCTGCCCTCGGCGGCGCTCCCGGCCCGGCTCGGAGCGCCGAATCGACTCTGTCCCAGCCCCGGTCCGCAGCGTTCCCGGGCTGCAGTCAAACTCCGCCTGCCTCGGCCGGGCCGCGGGGCGGGAGCGGCGGGAGAGCGGCCGGTCGTGGCCGGGCCAGCCGCACGGAGCTCTCCGAGGTCCTGGCACTCGGCCCGGGCCGAGCGAGCGGAGGTGGCGGCGCGTCCCGCGGCTCGCTCCGCAGCCCTCCCCGCCCGCACCGATCTCGGTGCCGGTCCCCGTCCCGGTCCCGTTCGGTGCGGCTGCGCTGTCCCCAGCGTGCTGCGACGACCGGCTTTCCAAAGTTTCCCCCGAGCCCGCCCCGCAGGGCCGAGGCGGAGCAGCCCCGCTCTCCTCCTTCCCGGCCGCCCGCTCGGCACCGGCTCGGCCGGACGGGCGGGCAGGCGGCAGCGCCCCTCCGGGACCCCCGGTGCGGACGGGAACGGCTCCCGTCGGGGCCCTCGCCTTTGTGCGCTGCGGCCGCTCCCCGAGAGCGCCAGCACCAGCCTCGGAGACTTGTTGCTCCGTATTTCTCAGCCAGGTCCAGCACTCAGCTCTTCTCCCGGGTCCTGCAGCACGGGCTCCCTGCGGCCAGACACAGACGAGCCAGCTGCTGCTTCTCTGCTGCGGCCTCTCCTGAGCTGTCTCTCCTGGCCGCTCCCGGGATCCACCTTTGTCTCACAGACCTCTTGGCATGGATGTGTGCTGAGAATCTCTGCTGCTTCTTGCAGTGCTTGGCTGTTTGCTTTCCATCCTCCCTTTAGTCTCTCCTGGGTAAGCCCAGGTGCCTTCCTTGCCGTGCCTTGTTCATCCCTCAGAAGAGCACTCACTCATCAGGTACCCTTAGACCTCTCAGCCCAGGTAGGACAATGGGGGCATTCTGCCTCCCCCTTCTTGTGTGGGTTATTGGGTGCTCCTCCGGTGCTCCCTGGGCTCTGTGCTGAGCCAAAAGCCCAATGCAATCTTACTTTTTTGTGGAAGTCTTCTCAGGGCAGCACTGCCCTGGCCAAAACCAGGTCTATACAACCTCACCTTTCCCATCTGTGAGCAGATGAACTGCGTTGTGCTTGATCTCCCTCTCTGGCTTCTCCAGAACTGAGCCCAATATGTTCTCTCCTCCCAAGGGACTCAGATGAACTGTCCCAGACTGTGGCCACTTCTGAATCCAAGAAATCCTACCTCTAAGACTTTTCCTGTTGCAACTGGACGGTATGATGGAAGGGAAGATGTCTTGCTGCAGCTGTTCATCCCCTGCTGCCTCTGAGCACTGGCTCTGCTCTGGAGCCATGAGGGGAGCTTGTCCTTCTGCACAGATGTGCCGATGTGGACCCAGTTCTGTGGGCTGCTTTGCCCACGTCCAAGAGGATTTGTCAGGCCAAATGTGCCTGCCTTCTCCTTCACCTGCTGCTTCTCCTGGCTGTACCAGACAAAACTGGAGATGGACAGTGGGGTTTGTTTTACAGCCATCTTAGAGGAAACTCAGGAGGGTCGTTGTGAGCTTTTTCCAGTACTAAGGAATAGAAAGATGATTCATGTCAACAGGAGTCATCAAAAACTATCTATAATGCAGTTTGCTCTCGCATCCAGTCTGTGGCCCTGACCCAAAGCAATTGTCCAGGGCAGAGCAAGAGAGCACAACCTGTTCAATGGTCAATTCTGAAATGATACTTCCCTCACATCCAACCATCTGCACATCGGGGACTTCCTGTGCCAAGTGTTGTTTCTGTATATTTAGTAAACTTCTACGCATTTGTTTTCTGTGGCCTTATCTAATCTCCCCTGGAGTCCACCAGAAAGGAGGGCTAACCTTGACATCAGCCACATCAAGATGGCAAGATGTTACACAGATTTTTTTACCTGTAGAAGAACCTTGTGAAGAATAAATGCTCCCTTTTGACAGTTTTGTTGACATTTAGTGACTTATACTCTGGAGTGACTGCTGCTGTCCCTAGGCTCTGTTATATCTCCATCATGCAGGTGTCTGTGGACACAGGGTCAGTTGCATCCTGGATCAGCCAAAGGAATTAATGCACTATTTTAGGACTTCTCTCTGCATCCACTGGCTTTGAAACTTGCTTCCAGCAACTGCCACCCTTCTTGAGCAGGGAGAGGTAGGCAGGGAAACTGGTGGTGAGAAGCAGCAAAGCTTGAAGTCTGATTTATTTCCACAGCTGCCACAAAGGTATGACCCCTGGTGTAAGGGTCCTTAACATCCCTAGCTCTCCACACCTCTTGTGAGAGCAGGTTTGTTCTGAGCTGTTTAGATCTCTGAGATTCAGGCAGAAGTCTGAGACTCTTTCCTGGTTTGGTGTAGTGACAGCACATTCAATCAGGGACAGGGGAGAGTTTCTGTTTCCCCTACCAGCACAGGGCTCATCACAACAGCCGTTCCTGACCCTGCTCCTCCTGATGCTTCCCTGACAGCTTTGTCGCCTGTGACACTCAAGTCTCTTCACCATGCTTTCCACATCCATAATCATAGAGTTACAGAATGGTTTGGGTTGGCAAGGACCTTTAAAGGCCACCTAGTCCAAACCCCCTGCCATGGGCTGGGACATCTTCAACTACATCAGGTTGCTCAGAGCCCTGTCTCACAGGCTTTGAGTGTTGCTGGGGATGTGCTATCCACCACTTCTCTGGGCAACCCACTGTTCACCACACTCATTGTGAATAATTCTTTCTGTACCTCATTTAATCGACCCCTTGTTCTACCACAAGAGACTTCAAAATCTCTCTTTGTCTTTCTTATAAGCCCTCCTTAAGTACTGCAAGGTTTCAATAAGGTTTACCTGGAGCTTTCTCTTCTCCACACTGAACAGCCCCAACTCTCTCAGCCTGGCCTCGCAGCAGAGGTGCTCCAGCCCTCAGAACATTTTTGTGACCCCCTTTGGATTCTCTTCAATGTCTTTGACAAGATCAATGAACAGCTGTGACTCTGTGAAAAGCAAACCAGCAGGTCAACCCTGTTCTTCATTTACTGCTTCTCGTTGATTTTTCAATCATGATGCTTTGCTTCGTGACACCTTCACTTCATGTTCAAAGGCCTTGAAAGTCTCAGTACACCCCACCCACATGGGTGGGATCTCCTGCCTTCATTCTTTCCTTGCTGGTGACATAGTAGGTGACTAACAGACCAATATACCAATTTTCTTTGTGAACACATCCAATTTAGATTATGTTATCAAGTAGTTCCAAGTTCCTTACTGCAAACCCAGCCCTTTTATAAGACACAAATGTGAGAGTGCTCCATTTAAAATTTGGAGTCTGGTTCAGAAGAGAGTATTCAGAGAGCACCTGTTTTACAAACCATCATGTTGCTCAGTCTTCTTGCAGTCTCCAGGGGCACAGCCTGGGCTGACAGGAGCAAGCTGCCCTAGGAGCACTGTTTGCTGGTGTGGCTGCTGGGATGCCATCCTCCATCCCTGGGGAACTGCAGTGCCAGGACAGGACCTAAAGAGCCCCTGGGGAGGACAGAATTCCTCATCAGAGCTCTCTTACCTTGTCAGGCCCATGCTCCACCAGAGAGAGCTGGTACACAGAAGTGAGAGCTCTTCTTTTCTTCAGCAAAGTGCTGGCATCAAGTTGTGCAATGGCAGCCAAAGTGCTCCTTGCCACCTGCTGCTGATCCTCAGCCCCACGAGCACGAAATCTCTGGGTCTTTACCCTCTATGCACATGGGAATTCTCTTCCCCTACCCCTGACCCTACACTCTGCAGCAGGATAGAGATGAAGGTGTTCTTTGGAGGAGCAGGGAGAAGATTCCAGATCTCCAAAGCCTGGTCTCAGGAAGCTGACAAGAGGTGTGGGAGCTCCACAGTCACCAGGCTACCAGGACTGTCTTCTGGCCTCGAGTAGTCTCCCGCAGTTCTGTTTGTGTGTTTAAACCCTGCACTGTCAGGTTTCTGGGGGCCTTCTGCCTTTCCCCCTGAGGTGAGGTGAGGTGGCCAGCAGGGGCCCTGGCTGCATGGGCCACTACCTGGACACTGCTTACAAGTTTGGAGAGCTGCTGCTTCTCCTTATGCATGTTGGATTGTATAGAGCAGCAGTGCTTCCGACAACTCCTTCCAGCCGTGATTGCTGCTCTTGGGTCAGACTTGAAGAATTTTCTGGTCTCTTCTAATCTCAGCCTGACAGAAAAGCTTTTTCACCTGCTTGTGCATAGCTGTGGGTCCTCCCTTGATGACCCCTGTCTGTGGCTGAGAGCGTCTTCTCACTTTGAGCCCTTCTACTATGGAAGGGACTGTCTTCCAAACCTCCTTCCTCCGTTTGTCTCCCACCGTGTCCTCCCTTGCTCCATGGCTGTTTCATCCTTCAGGCAGCAGTTTGGGACACAGGAAGCTTGCAAGGAAGAGATTCACACCCCAGTGCCGTGTCAGTATCCTCCTTGGCATCTTAGCAGAGGTGTCTGCCATGATCCAAGCACTGCATTCTCCCTGATGGCCTGGGATGAGGTGCTGTCTATTGGGTGATGTTGACAGGTTCTGTCCTGCCCCTCTGCCCACTGCTGGGCGTAGCTGAGCCCTGAGCATTGGCCGCCTCAGCACCTCGTTCCCTGTCTGCTGTGGTGCATCCTTGGATTAGGGAGGGAGAGCCAGAAGTGGGGCCCCCATGTCCTGTGGAGCCCTGCAGGGAGGTTTGCTGGGCTGGAGCTGGCTCTGGATGCTGTTTCCAGGACCGTTCTTCAGCTCTTGGCTGGCTAACAGCATCGATGGTCTGGTGCCCTGGGAAGAGACAGGGAGGGCTGAGCTGAGAGACAAGGTGCGGACGTTCTATCCTGCACAGAGATCCAGACAAGCCCTGAAGTGTTGTGATGTTCTCTGCCAGACCGAGACCGTGGTGCTGCTGCGGCTGGGCCGGGGATGGGGCTGGGAATGGGCCTGGGGCAGCTGCTGCTGGGTCAGAGCCCAGCGTGGCTCTGCCGGCGCTGCCCCTTGCAGCCGGGCGGGCTGCGGGGCCAAGGGCGCTGGGACCCGGTGCGAGGCTGGGGCCGGGGCCGGGGCTGCAGGACGCGGTGGTGACGGGCTCCGAGGCAGCGGGAGGAGCGGCAGACCCCGCCGGGGAGCGGGCAGAGCTTTCCCCGCGGCTGGGGGGCTCTGGGAGCGGAGGGGCCCGGGCGCGGTGCGGGATGCGGGGTGCGGTGCGGTGGGCACTGACGCTGTGTGCCCCGCAGACGGCAAGGCGTACAGCTCCGACGAGGAGAAGCTGGAGGTGAAGTCGGCGGCGACGCCGTGCAGCGAGCGGGAGGAGGAGAGCTCGGCGGGCGAGAGCGAGGAGGAGCCCTTCCTGGACGGGGCTGCCGCCGGCGCCGCGCTGGGAGCCAAGGGCAAGGGCAAGGGCGGCCCCGCCGCCGAGCAGCCCCCGCCGGGCTCCGGGGCCGGGAAGAGCCGCCGGCGCCGCACGGCCTTCACCAGCGAGCAGCTGCTGGAGCTGGAGAAGGAGTTCCACTGCAAGAAGTACCTGAGCCTGACGGAGCGCTCGCAGATCGCGCACGCCCTGAAGCTGAGCGAGGTGCAGGTGAAGATCTGGTTCCAGAACCGCCGCGCCAAGTGGAAACGCATCAAGGCTGGCAATGTCAGCAACCGCTCCGGAGAGCCCGTCCGCAACCCCAAGATCGTGGTGCCCATCCCGGTGCACGTCAATCGCTTCGCCGTGCGCAGCCAGCACCAGCAGATCGAGCAGGGCGCCCGGCCCTGAGCCCGGCCGGCTCCCGGACCCTGGGGCGGGCGGCGGCGGCGCTCCACCTCTGTGTACATGTCCCTTATTTATTCCGTGTAAACTCTGTACATACGGCAGCGTGTCCTTCTGTCCGTGCCACGGGGAGCACGGCCGCCTGGCCCTCGGGCCCTGGCCGCCCGCTGGGCCGGGCTGAGCCGGGCCGGGCCGGGCCCTCGCTGCCGCTGGCGCCCGCCCGTGTATAGCTGTGATTTCAATAAATTATTTTCTATGGAGCACGACCACGTTCTTCCAAGCTGCAGGAACGGGCGTCCCGCGGCCCCGGCCCGGCGCGGGCAGAGGAGGAGAACGGGGAAGGGAGAGGGATGGGAGCAAGGACAGGGACAGGGACACGGGCAGGGCCAGCGGCGGCGGAGGTCGGGGCGGCAGGCGGGCGGGGAGAAGGGGACGCGCCGGGGCTCAGCCGCCCCTCGGGCAGCGCCAGTGCCGGTACCGGGGCCCGCGGAGCCGGGGCTGTGCGGGCTCATTGCACCCGCTGCTGTGCCGGTGCCAGATGCGGGAGGGAGAAGGGGATGGGGCGGGCCGGGAGGCGCCGGGAGCATCCCCAGGCCGGCCCTCCCGCCGGCGGAGCGGGGCCAGGGCTGCTCCGGGAGCGCCTCGGCAGCTCATCCCGGAGCGCGGAATGTGCGAATGTGTGTGCTGTGCTGCTGCAGGCTCCCAGCACGGCTGCGGCCCCGGCCCCGGCCCGGCTCTCTGCGCTGATGCCCTGGGACAGGGGCAACAACAAAAGGGGCTCGCACATCCAGGCCGCCTTTCCGTGCTCCTGAGAGCTGTTGCTGGAGACGGCGCTCCCGCAGCCGGCCAGCTCCGATACTGAGCCCAGCCCCAGGAGCCCGTGAGGACCCAGCTTTGCACAGGGCACAGCTGCATGCCCAGCCCAGGGCACAGGGGCCGTGGGGCTCCCTGGGTGTCCAGCCTGGGAAAACTCTGCCCTGGTGTGACAAACATCGGCGAGTCCATGGAGCAGGGCAGCTCCCGTGCCTGTGCTGTGGTACCAACACCCAGTGCAGTGTCACCAGAGGTTCCTGGAGAGGGGGAGGGCTCTCTCCAAGGTTTGGCTGGGGCACCGATTGCTCACAGGTTTGATAAGGAGTTTGGGTCACAAACGGTCCAGCCAGCTGCTGTCCCCTTCCCTGGGAGAGCAGGAGCTCTCCCTGACAGCCAGAGCTGACTCCACCTTCCCCCGATGCCACAGCAAGGCCCGGGCCATCTCTGCGCTGCCTGGGGAGCAGGGCTCCCTCTGAATGTCCCTTCCTCTTTGGCAGGTGCATTCTGTTCACCTGGAGCGTGGGGTCTGTGCTCAGCCTGCAGAGTCCTCCTGCAGTGCCCTGGAGCTCTGGGGTGGCTGTCCCTGCCCTTGGCTCTTGGCTCCCGTTGTGTGGCCAACAGACAGGCACAGCTCAGATCAGAGCAATCGTTTGGACAAAGCTGTGCTTCTACCTGTCCTTGGTGGGTGGCTTTTTCCACAGAAATATTTGCTGGAGGTACCGAGAGGGTTCTGTGGGATCCTTTCAGGATTTGGTTTCTCAGCACAGCTGGCTTCCACTACAGGACACCTGTCTCTGTCCCTGCACCACTGACCTGGAAACAAGAAAGTTTCCTCGGGAAATGCCTGGCCTGGTGCTGCTCACAGCACCCGCAGCAGGGATTTGCCCCGTGCAGGCAGCAGCACCTGCTGGCATTCCCTGTGGACCAGGGGAGGAAATGTCCTTTGGCAGCAGCCCCCGGCACCCCGCTCTCAGGAAATCTGTCAGCTCCCTTTCCATCAGGCTGGGCTGGAGCTGCACCCCTGCTCCATCCTCGTGGGGCTGCTCTGGGACAGGGACTGCCCTCAGCCGTGCTCCGCGCTGCAAAGGGAGCACAGCAGCTGTGACGAGGGCACAGGAACTGGTGCTCACCTCTGTGTGGGAGGGCAGGGGCAGGGAAAAGCCATTCCTCAGCTGCACACAGGGCTCTGCCACTACAAATGTGTCCACATGAGGGGTCTGTGCCACTGCAGCCGATCACAGCACAGCAGTGCACGCTAACCACAACACTCCAGAAAGTGTCCACAGCTCCAGGGTTGGGCCAGTGACATCAAAAGGAGCCAAATTTTATTTTAAGGTCCAAGAACTCCCTTATTCCCACCAGGCATTTCTAGCTGACACTGGCTTGATATGTCCTGCCCCAGTGGCAGCACTGGTTTATTGTGTCTTTAACCTGTGTCCCCCACCACAGAGGCCACAGCCCACCCGAAATCCGTGTGCAGAGCACCCCGCTCATGCATGCTCATCCATGGGCTGCTGCTGAGGTGGGTCCAACACCTACAGTTTTTAGCTGCATGGAAGGTGTTGTTGTTGTTGTTGTATTAGACCAATCCCAGAGCCCACACACACTGCAGCCCTGCAAACAGCCATGCTGAAACCCCCACAAATGCTGCAGAGGTGCAGCTCTGTGTAGAGCTGCTGGAGGTGACAGACTCCTGCTGTCACCAGCGCTGCTGGAGAGAGCTGCAGAGCAGCAGAGTGTTCTGGCACTGAGGAGAGCAGAGCCGAGCTCCCTGTGAACCCTGAGCGCTGGGACGGCTCTGGGGCCTCCTGCACACGGAGAGCAAAGCACTGCACAGGGAGCAGGGTGCAGGGCACTGCCCACACTGCCCACACTGCCCACTGAGCACAGTGAGCACAGTGCAGGGCACTGCCCACACTGCACACTGAGCACGGTGCAGGGCACTGCCCACACTGCCCACACTGCACACACTGCACACACTGCACACACTGCACACTGAGCACGGTGCAGGGCACTGCCCACACTGCCCACACTGCACACACTGCACACACTGCACACACTGCACACTGAGCACGGTGCACAGCACTGCCCACACTGCCCACACTGCACACACTGCACACTGAGCACGGTGCACAGCACTGCCCACACTGCCCAAAGCAGCTGTGGCCCCTCCTGAGATGGGAGAGCTGTGGGGCCCCATGAGCTGAGCTCTGGGTGCTGGGTCAGCCTGGGGTTGGTGGGAGAAGGAGGGCCACGATGAGGAATGAGAAACTGGCCACAATGAGAAACTGGGCAGCAAAGACAGACCCAGGGCAGCTGAGCCACGAGCCTGGCTGGGGGCTTTGGGAGGTCTCTGCTCCAACACCTGCTCAAAGTTTGTCCCATTCCAGATGCTGAAGGATTTGCCCATCTGACTTCCAGTATTTCCAAGGGTGGGCAGCCCCTCCTCTTCGGGCCCTGTACCAGTGCCCAACCACCTCTCTAGTTCATTTTTTCACTTGCATCTATTTGGAATTTCCCATCCACAACTTCTGGCTGTTACCCTGTATCCTGGAGTGGGAGCTGCTGGGGAAGGAGTCTCCACACAAGCACTGGTACCCATGTATGTGCATGGGTACACACACGTGTGTGTGCACACAGAGTAAAAGGCAGATACAGGTGCAGACACACACACAGATAAATACATAGAGTGTGCTTATACATGGACATGCTTTTGTTTATATAAATATGTTTATGCACAAATATATATATATACACGCATTCATAAAACAAGGCTTTTGTTGCCCTAAGGAAGGCATTTTCAGCATTTACAAGGGAATTCTCCCTACCCAAACCTGTCCATTTGTTTACCTCTATGGTACTTCTTAAAGAACTGGGGAAGGAGCAGGGTAGTCCCACAGAGAGTTTATTCACTCAGCACAACAAAGCTGGCCCTCAGCATTCCCTGACAGGGGCTTGTATGAAGATGTGATGGCCCACAAGACAATATGGTGCTGGTACTCTTCATTAGCCAGCAGCTCCAGGACTAGCTCAAGGTGCAGGAGAGAAACAATGTCCCAATGGCTGGCACCTGGGAAAGGTTGTGACCCTCCCCAGCTCCTCTGCAGCCTGTGCCAGCTTGTCCAGGGTCCCCACCAGCCAGGCTGGAACTCCCCTCAGGGCTTTGCGACTCCCTGTGCTGTGGAGGTGTGCGCCCACCTGCAGGCCTGACTCCATGGACGCGCACAGGTCAGGTGTGGGAGTGGGGTGTGGGTGCTGCACCTGAGAGAGCACAGCCTGAGGGGGCTGGGACACTGCCACACCTGAGCCTTTTCCCCCAGAGGCAAGGCTGGACACAGGAAAGCAGGACCCCTGCCCTGGCCACCTCTGCATGTGCTCAGCACCAGCCCAGCAGCCTCAGGGAGGACAGTGCTGCCCCATGCCCACCTGTGCCCACCTGCCAATGCCCAGGAAGCTGTGCCTGCTCAGCTGGGGCTGCAGGAAGTCCTGTGGGGCTTTGATTATAAGTTGTGCCCTGTGGGGTTTTTCCTGGCTGTGCCCAGGCTCTCTGAGAAGTGCTGCAAACCTGTGGTACAGCCGGTTTCCAGCCAGGGGCTGCATTCCCTGGATTTACTCATGGCATGGGGCTGCACTCATGGCTCCTGTCCTGTGGCACCCACCTCCCTGCCCCAGCTCCAGCCTCAGCTCCATGATGGGAGAGCTGCTGGGGCTGGAGCTCCCTGGGGCAGGGTCCTCGTGGAGCTGCCGTGGCCACTGCTGCTGCTGCTGGGCCACCTAACTCAGAGACAGCCCTGCTGCTGCCCTGGCACAGTGCTCTGGTGTACAGCACAGCAGAGGGCTGGCCCGTGCCCTCCCTGGCATCAGCCTGAACACAGACACCTGATTCCTGCCCCAAAACACACACAGTGCCCCTGAGCGCAGACACAGCTCCTAAACACACCCCTAAACATGGACACACACCTCTTCCTCTGAGCACAGACACAGCTCCTGCCCTTAAACATGGACACACACCTCTTCCTCTGAACACAGACACAGCTCCTGCCCCTAAACATGGACACACACCTCTTCCTCTGAGCACAGACACAGCTCCTGCCCCTAAACATGGACACACACCTCTTCCCCTGAACATGGACATGGAGCTCCTGCCTCATGCAGCCTGTCCTGGCCCACCTGGAGCCACGTTGGTTGCCTTGGCTCCCAGATGTGCCCCAACACTGCAGTAACGCTGGGCTGGGTCTGGCCCACTCTTGGCTCCTTGGGACGCTTCAGAGCCCGCAGGGACCCGGTGGCATTCCCTGCCCCAGGTGCCAGCAAGGGGCATCACCAGGATCCCCAGCACCTGTTTGCAGTCTGAGCAGCAGCAGGGCACACCTGGAGGCTCCTGGGTTCAGAGCCGGGTCCGGGCTGGCACCCGGGGGGGGTCAGAGCTGGGTCTGGGCTGGCACCTGGAGGCCTGGGGCAGGGCTGGGATGGGAAGGGAGGCGCCAGGGCTGGGTAGGGTGGGATCCCGTGCAGGAGATGATGTATGGGCAGATGTATCAGATCGCACAAGATAAACAAGCAGTGAATTTCATCAGGGCCCATCATGGCTTTAATTTGGCTGCCTAATGAGTCAGATCCAGCCGCGCAGATAAAAGTTGTCAGAGCCGCAGCCCTAATGAATTTCTTGCCACTTGTAATCAAGGCAGCTTGTCTGAGGGGGATGATTAATGGGCCCCAGAGGAGCTGCCGTCCCTCGGCTTCCATTCCCGTTAATGCAGTCGCCAGGAAATTAACCAAACCCGGCACTGGGCTGGGGCCAGGGCCGGTGTGGGGACACCCATGGGCACCACGAGGGGATGGCAATGAGGGGTGACATGGGCGCAGGGGCTGGACCAGGACCGGGACCAGGACCAGGATGAGGACCATGTCAACATGGGCGCGCATAGCCAGAACATCAAGGAGTGGAGGGGCTGGGGCCATGGTCTGCAGCCCCCAGCAAGGCAGCCTCTGCCACGGGAGAGGCACAGGAGGAGGCAGCAGGGTGTGGCAGGGACATCTGAGGGTACCTGTGCCAGCTGGGGTGTCCTGGCACCTCCCTTCCTGCAGCACTGCCACACGGGCTTGGGGCTCAAGGGCAGTGCCCGCTCCCAGCGCAGCAGAGCCCGGCCCCAGCACAGCACAGGGACACTCGAGGCACACCTGGAACCCCAGAGTGCTGCTGTGGTGTGGCCTGGGCGCAGCCAGCCCAGCACTGGGGCCCTGCTGCGCCCACGGCCGTGAGAAGCAGGCCAAGGCAGGGCAGACACACGGCTCCCCACACTGCTCGGGGTCTGTCTGTCCTCGGGACTCGATGATCCTGCAGCCTGCACTCCTGCCTCGTGTGGCAGCCCATCACTCCCTGCCCTCCCCAGGTCAGCTCCACATTGCCATCCTGGGCACAGGGACCAGCTGGCCCAGGTCCCTGCCCTGCATGTCCCCTCTCCAGCACAGCCCTCTGCTGTGCCCATCTCCCATCCCCAGAGCTGGGCATTCCTCCGGGGCCATGTTCTGGCACTGTCCCTCAGTGACCCAGGCTGGCACATCTCCCCTCCAACCTCAGCACTCTGCCTGTCCCAGGAGCCTGCTCTGGCACAGAACTGCTGTTATCAGAGCCCAAGCCCGAGGAGAAGAGGCTGAACGTTGGTCAGTGTGGGCTGGAGAGTTACCAGAGCCAGCTGCAAACCAGGGCTGCGTGGAGGCCCCAAAGGCAGCACACTGAGACACTGGCCTGGTAGGAGGTGGGTTGCTTTATTGGCTTTTATCTCCTTGGCTGCAGATAACACACACAGGGCAACTTATGGAAAAGAAACCGTATATACAGAGTGTCCATATAAATATTTCCAATGTACATTTTATACACAAGTGACAGAGACATTCCATAGCAGTGTCCAAAGCCTTGAGGTTCCAGCATTCAGCTAGAGGCTTGACCCCAATGCAGAGATGCTCCTCTCCTCTCCTCTTGCTGAGCTGGAGACCAGCCCCACCTGGGCAGCAGCGGGAGCCAGCGGGAGGCTCTGATGGAGACACTGTGTACGGCTTGGAGCTTTAACCTGGAAGGACAGTGACTCTACAGACAGACAGACAGAGCTGGGGATCCCGAGGTGACCATCCTCTTTCCCCTCTAGGTCAGCAGGGAGGCTGGGGAGGCCTTTGTCCAGGGGCAGTGCGTGGGAGGTGCCACCCTCGCATCAGCACACGGGGAGCAGTCTGGGTGTGTGCAGCCCTCCTGCACTGGCCAGAAGCAGAGGAGCTTTGGGGTGCAATGGAGAAACACGCACCTCCTGCTGCCCCCCACCTCAGCACTGCACTGGGGGTGCGGCAAGGCCGACACGGAGGGAGAGCAGGAGGGAAGTGACCACACTGACCTCCCTGAGGGAGCAGGCGCAGCCATCAGCCTCCCTGGTGCTGCTGTGCAGGGGAGGCCACACAGCTGAGCTGCCCCCAGCCCCTGCTTTATCTACAGATGTGTGGGGGGAGCAGGAGACACTGCTCCCCATGCACGTACCGGTCACGAGAGCGGGGCGCCCTGGAGCCACCCCAGGATTGCGCAGGAGCCCTCACAAGCTGCCAGCACGGGCTCTGCACAGCGGCACGGCCAGAGGTGGCTGGAACCAGCGCAGGGGAGCAGACCTGGCTCCCAGCTGGCTCCCCGCCTCTCCTGGCTAGAGCGGGGTTCTGCTGGGCAGGGACTGTGGGGCTCTCAGAGCCGCTCCTGCGGCCCTGCTCCGCGGCAGGGCTGGAGGGCAGCTGTGCACGGCCAGAGGCTGTGCCAGGAACGGCACTGAGCTGCATGGGCACAACGGGCAGAGGGCCGTGCCAGGCTAGCCCATGCTGGGAACGGCACTGAGCTCCACGGGCGCGGTGAGCAGAGGGCAGTGCCGGGCTAGCCCGGGCCAGGGCTGAGCTCCACGGGCACAGTCAGCAGAGGGCTGTGCTGGGCTAGCCCGCGCTGGGGCTGGCACTGAGCTCCACGGGCGCGGTGAGCAGAGGGCAGTGCCGGGCCAGTCCGTGCCAGGGCTGAGCTCCACAGGCGCGGTGAGCAGAGGGCAGTGCCAGGCTAGCCCGGGCCAGCACTGAGCTGCACGGGCACGGTGAGCAGAGGGCAGTGCCGGGCTAGCCTGGGCCAGTGCTGAGCTGCATGGGCACAGTGAGCAGAGGGCTGTGCTGGGCTAGCCCGCGCTGGGGCTGGCACTGAGCTCCACGGGCACGGTGAGCAGAGGGCAGTGCTGGGCCAGTCCGTGCCAGGGCTGAGCTCCACGGGCACAGTCAGCAGAGGGCTGTGCTGGGCCAGTCCGTGCCAGGGCTGAGCTCCACGGGCGCGGTGAGCAGAGGGCAGTGCTGGGCTAGCCTGGGCCAGCACTGAGCTGCACGGGCACGGTGAGCAGAGGGCAGTGCCAGGCTAGCCTGGGCCAGTGCTGAGCTCCATGGGCGCGGTGAGCAGAGGGCAGTGCCGGGCTAGCCCGTGCTGGGGCTGGCACTGAGCTCCACGGGCGCGGTGAGCAGAGGGCAGTGCCGGGCTAGCCCGTGCTGGGGCTGGCACTGAGCTCCATGGGCACGGTGAGCAGAGGGCAGTGCCGGGCTAGCCCGTGCTGGGGCTGGCACTGAGCTCCACGGGTGCGGTGAGCAGAGGGCAGTGCCGGGCTAGCCCGTGCTGGGGCTGGCACTGAGCTCCATGGGCACGGTGAGCAGAGGGCAGTGCTGGGCTAGCCCGGGCCAGTGCTGAGCTGCATGGGCACAGTGAGCAGAGGGCTGTGCCGGGCCAGTCCGTGCCAGGGCTGAGCTCCACGGGCGCGGTGAGCAGAGGGCAGTGCCGGGCTAGCCCGTGCCGGGGCCGGTGCTGAGCTCCACGGGCGTGGCGTTGTTGTTGGCGTTGGCGTTGCGGCGCGGCAGGCTGGGGGTCAGCGTGGCGGCGCTGTCGCTGGGGCAGCCGTGCTGCAGCAGGATGTCGATGCACTCCTGGCTGCCTGCTCGCCGGGCGTAGGCCAGTGGAGTCAGGCCCCGAGCGTCCTGGCTCTTCACATCCACTCCGTACTGCATGGGAGACAAGCAGCTGGTCAGTGCTACCTGGGAACCCTGTAGCCACGGGCATGGCAGCGGCAGGGAGCAGAGAGTGGGAGGGTGGGCATGGACAGGGCACCAAGAGAGTGGGGCAGGTCAGTTAAGTGGGCATGTGGGGAAACCACGGAAGCAGGATGGATAAAGGTAGCAGGGAGGTGGGGAAGCACTGGGATAGCACCAGAAGCACTGTGGTGGAGGTGCGGGTTCTGCCTTACCCAGATGAGCAGCTGTGTGAAGACCACATTGGCCATTGCGCAAGAGAGATGCAGCGCTGTGCGCCCGTCTCCGTCTCCGTAGGTCTCGTTCACTTCCTCCTTGGTGCCATGGGCCAGGAGTGTCACCACGAGCCGCAGGTCATCCTCCACCACAGCCCGCAGCAGCTGCTGCCCCAGCGGGATGTCAGACTGGGGCAGAGGAGCCAGAAAGAGCTTCTGCTCATACTTAGCCCGGATCCAGCGCTCCTTCTCCTCCCTGCCAGACAGGACATTGTCACAGTCACAGTTGAGACAGTTTGCCTGGGCCCCATGCACAAAAGGACACGAGTATCAGCACTGCCGTGAGAACATACTTGTGTGAGCACTGAACATCTGTCACACCCAGGTATGTTCTGCCTAGCCCCTGCCGTGCCCCTGTGCCCACAGCTGCCACCGAGGCTCTGTCATCCCACTCTGGACACCTTCCCGACACTCCGTGCCCCTCCTTCAGCTCCCTACGGACACGGTGTGCTTGCAGCCATGCATGCACAGCAGCAGCAGTGTTCTGCAGCCAGCCCCGCAGCTGTCCGTGTGCAGCTCCGGCTGCAGCCCCTCACCCCCGGTGCTGTGGGCCCGTGTGGGGCAGCTCGGGGACCGTCCCTGCCCCAGGCCTGTGCACGGGCCACGGCCAGCGGCAGGAAAAGGCCAGCGCTGCACACGCCAGCCCAGTGCCACGGGAGACACCTTATCGCTGCCGCCGTCCCGGCCGGTGCAGACAAAGGCTGTGTCCGCGTCCGTCCCGCCGGGGCGGCGGATCGATGCGCGCCGTGCCCCGCTATCTGCTGCCATTCTCTCCATCTGCGGCTGGCGGGCGGCCATCAATGGCGCGGCGCGCATGCGCGCTGCCGGCGGGCCTGACCCGCGCCCCGGCGCTGATAAGCGCAGAATGGGCTCTTGTCGGCCTGAGTGACAGGAGAGCGGCGGCGATCGGCACAGACAAGGGCTGAAAGGGACGGGCCCTGGGGACCCGCACCACGCCGCCAAGCCATCTCTCTTAACCCCTTCGGCTTCGCAGCCGGCCTCAGCTCTCGGAGCCACGGCACGGCTGCCGTGGAGCCCCAGTGCCCCGCCAGGGTGGCAGGAGAGGGTGGCCAGTGCCTCACGGGCAGGCAGGAGCCCCACACTGGGGCATCTGAGGAATCCTGCCTGCCCCAATGGCTGCTCCCAACCCCTGCAGTGTCACCTTCTGTGCGGTTCCCAAGAAGCATCTCTGGGTTCACCACCTCCCTTACCGACTGCTCTCAGGCGTGGGCTTGGGGTAGCCCTCCACCATTCCCTCCCAGACAGCGTTTGCGAGGGCGTTGCCGATGGCCGTCATGACCATGAGAAGCTCGCTAGGCCAGTCATCCAGGTCCAGGGAGCGCACACGGGACAGGTGGGTGCCCAGGTTGCGGTGGATCCCGGAGCACTCGATGCACATGAGAGCACCCAGGTTCAGGCTGGCCCAGTCCGGATCTGAGGGCAGCAGGATCAGTGTTAATAACCTGCCCAGACTCACCAGCCCGTCTTCTGCGGCTCAGACTCATATCAGCAGGCACCTGCCCAGCAGAGTCCGTCCCAGCTGGGTGTCCCTGGAGAGGCCAGGCCCTCAGGCTGGCCCGGGAGGGGTCACAGGGTGGCAGTGAGGGCTGTACCCCACCCCGAGGAGCAGCTCCACTGCAGGACAGGGCAGGACAGACACACAGAGCAGGTGTCTCTGGGCTGAGACAGGGGGTGCCTGGTGCCTGGAGCCCCCTCCCCTCCCCTCCCCTCCCCTCCCCTCCCCTCCCCTCCCCTCCCCTCCCCTCCCCTCCCCTCCCCTCCCCTCCCCTCCCCTCCCCTCCCCTCCCCTCCCCTCCCCTCCCCTCCTGCGTGAGCCCCCCGCCCAGGGTGCCATCTCTTACTGGGAGCGTCGCAGTCCACGCAGAAGCTGTTCCCGCGCGCCGTGCGGACGGCCTGCATGGCCTGCGCGTCGCCCTGGCTGCCCAGCCGAGCCTGCAAAGAACCCCACACGGCCCTTCACTGCAGGCCAGCCCCCCTACCCGCACCCTGCACCCCTCCTGCCACGCCACACCACGCTCCAGCAGGCTGGCCAGCATGGCAGCTCTGACAACAGGGGCTGGAGGGCCAGAGGAGCAGGGGACAGCGGGCCAAAGTGGGGAGGAAGGGCAGAAATGCCCAGGGAGGGAATGAACCATGCAGGATCCAGCCACATGGGCTGAAGAGTACTCTGTGGGGCCAGAGCCAGGGAGGGAAGAGGTGACAAGAAACCCAAGGGAACTGCACAGTCCCAGGGACAGGACTGAACTCCCACTGGGAGGAGAGGGATCCCACAGGATTCCGCATGGACAGACAGGCCAGTGTGGGACATGGAGGAATGTAGCAAAGCAGATGCCAGAGAAGACAGAACAGAAGCTGGCCAAGACCTCTTACCTTGTTTTTGCTGCTCTCACAGCCCTGCAGGCTGGCCAGGATCTGGCTCTCAATGGCCTGTACCCAGAGCTCCCGCTCCTCTGACGTTGAGGCTTCAAAGAGCCACGTCTGGCCCGTCAGTGACACGATAATGAACTCAAATGGCTCATCTGGTTCTGGAAGAGAAAGGCGTGCCTAACGTGAGACTGGGAAGGAGGAGGTCTGCCATGGGACATATCCTGCCATCGCACATGGCAGAGTTGAGGGAGCAGCAGAGCCCAGCAGGCTGGGACAGGCAAGTCCCTGTCTCCTCCTGCAGAGAAGAATGAGAGCTCTGTGCCAGCCCTGCACCTCACAGCTCCACTGGCTTGTGGAGCTCTCCCTGCCCTGTGTCCCACCCTCAGAGAAAGCTGCTAACCTCTGGAGCAGTGCAATCGGCTCCTCCACGGGGCCGGTGCCTGCAGCCAGCCCCAGTGCCAGGGCTCAGTGCCTGCCCTGGACAGGCCCTGCACACGGAGCGAGAGGCCAGGAAGAGGAGCCTGTGCAGCGGCAGCTCCTCACCAAGGCTTACGAGGTGTTCTGCCCTGCTGACACCTGTCAGCCTGGCTCTGCCTCACACGGCCCCCCACGGGCACAGTTCATGGGGTGTCGTGTCAGCCTCACACCCAGCACCAGCATTTACCT
Organism: Melospiza melodia melodia; assembly: GCF_035770615.1. Taxonomy (NCBI): domain Eukaryota; kingdom Metazoa; phylum Chordata; class Aves; order Passeriformes; family Passerellidae; genus Melospiza; species Melospiza melodia. The sequence goes on from NC_086194.1 coordinate 283,315, forward strand.
TTTATTGCCAACTTCAGTAGTTAGTGCAGTAAATGACTTAACTAAGCGGGGCCTGAATGGAATGACTAATAAACGTTATGTCACAGCACACGCTTCAGCTCATAGCAAAATGATTTGTAATTACCTAATTAGCGTTATGCAAATAACACCCTCATCTCCATAATGTGCCTTCCCAGCTCTCTATTAAAAGCAGGGAGTCAACTGCTCAGCTCCAGAGACAGCGTGGAGGCCGAGGGGCCTCTGGCCCACATCGAGGCAGAGCTGCGCTGGCCTCAAGCCTGGCAGGGCCTGTGCACACCGGGCATGACGTGGGGAGGTGAGCAGGGGAGTCTGGAGGGGTTTGAGGGAGATCCCCCTCCTCTCCCTGACTTCTCTGCCGCACAGAAGGCTCTCACTGCACAGGGGAGCAGCAGAAAGGCAGGCACTGAGGAGCTGCACAGCCCACAGTGACTGGCTGCAGAGGCCCCTGGCTGTGTCCCACCAAGGGCACGGCCACCCTCAGCTACTGCGGGGCCTCCTGGGCCCACCTGAGCCAGGCTGTGTCCACAAACATCCCCAGAACACGGTGCAGCCCTGGGAAGCCTCCTCAGGAGAGCCAGGTCCGTTGGGCACGATGGGAGTGCACAGCCCTTGCTCCAGGCTCGTGGTCAGCACCTGCACGGACAAGCACCAGGCCTGGGGACCACCAGTGCTCGTGAACTGGTGCAGGAGCACAAGGCTGGGTCTCCACGCCATCCTGGCCTGGAGAGGAACGAATGACTCCAGCATGAGGGCTTGGCTTGTCCTTCCCAGATAGGAAGGCAAGGCTCTTTTACTCATTTCACCCTAAATCAGCCTGGGACTCCTCCTCTGGGGAAAGATGTCTGCAGCTGTGTGTGTCCTGCTGGAATGAGAGACTGAGCCCTCAGGAGGATGACAGACTGCAGGGAGAGGGTAGCTAGCCGCGCTGCTGGACTCTCCCCTCTGTGATGCACAGCTGTAACTGGGACATCCCACTTGTCCAACACTTTCCTCCAGCTCTCAGCCACAGCAGAGACCCCACAGACATCAAGTCCCAGCTCAAGAACAAGATTCTTGGAAAATATACAGCTGCCAGCCTGTGAATACTGGGAGAGGAAATAACCAGGCAACAGCCAGGCTAACAGGCATTGCCTCCTTTGCTTGCTGGCACCAGTCTCTGTGAGTGCTGCCAGAGCCCAGCATGGGCAGGGAGCCTCCAGAGGGCAGGGGAGCCAGGAGCATCCCCCCACAGCCCCAGGGCTGCTGAGCACTCCCAGCCCCAGCAATGAGCAGCAGCTCCCTGGGCAGAGGCTGGCCAGGTGCTGCAGGGAGCATCTGCCGACAGCGCTCCTGGGGGACCCTGACACATGACAACAGGCCCTGTTCTCAAACCTCGCCCTGCCTTGGTCTGAGCCCCCTGTGGCTGCTGCTGTGCTGCTGAGCCCAAGCCAGCTGCCTGGACTGGGGAAGCACTGGGTGCACTTGGAGTCCTCCTCCTGCTGCTGAGCCACTCCTGCACAGCAGGACGAGGACATCACAGTCAGCAGGACACAGCGAGGGCTCCTGCTGAGGGCTCACACAGCTCCATCTTCCCTGTTCCTGTTTGCCCAGCACCTCCCCACCAAGCAGACAGGCAGGAATCCCAGCCCCAGCCTTCCTGCACCTGCACGCTTCCCAGGGAAGCAGATGTCAGCCCTGCCTGCCCAGGGCTCTGGTGTGGGGGTCACTGCTGCTCCTTGAGGCACCACGCTCCCATCACTCTGCTCAGGACATTCACAGCAGGGCAGGAGCTTCCCTCCTTCCGGGTGAGAGATTTCTGGGGCTCCAACCTGACTCGGACAGACTTTGCTGCTGTCACAGCTGAGGGACGTTCCAGAGCCCTGGGGCTGCCCAGTGCCAGCCCTGGGAGCAGTCCCAGGCCAACCAAAGCCCTGGCGCCAGCTCTGCAAGACGCAGGACCTCCGTTCCCCTCCTGCTTTGTGCCTCCTGGATTCCAGCTTCATGCCAGACAAAGGCCCTGTTGCTCTCGGAGCCCAGGAAGAGCTAACAAAGGACCACAGCTTTTCTGCTGTGCTGTGGGCAATTCCCCACCTCAGAGTGTAGGACAGCACTATGGGGCTGGATCTCTCTGGAGGCCTCAGCACAGCATGACTATGACAGAAGAGCGTGGCACTGCACGGTCACACCCTGCAGGATTCACACAGGAGGACCAGCAGAGTTGGGAAGGGAATCAAGGACTTGCAGCAGCTTTGAACGCTGTGCACACCCACCTCCTGGCATGGTCTAGGACCAGTTCCCGAGCTACTCAGGGCACCCATACAAGTTGAATCAGCTGTTTTAGGGAAAGCACTGGGTATTCTCAGCTTCTTCTGGGGAGAGGTACAGGTTTCCAATGTTGCAGGGCCATTTCTGGCTGGATGACAGGGAGGCACCAAGCAGATGACATAAACAGAAGGGTTTAGACTACCCCTGCTGAAGCAGAACTGGCAGAACTCCCTCTCCTGCCCCACACATGGGCACAAGCTCCTTCCTGGAGGCGAGAGAAGTGCCAGCGCTTGCCAGCTCCAGCCTGACTGGGCTCAGACCTCAGAGGAAGCCACTCGTGCAGGAGCAGGGAGCCCTTCCCAGCTGCCTCTGAGTGAGCGGCTGCCCGGGGGCAGATGGCAGAGCCTGGCCCCCAGCCCTGCCATGGCAGAGCCCCCAGCCCCGCCATGGCAGAGCCCCTAACCCCGGGTTGGCAGAGCCCCCTGCCCCTCGATGGCAGAGCCCCCAGCCCCACCATGGCAGAGCCCCCAGCCCCGCGATAGCAGAGCCCTCAGCCCTGCAATGGCAGAGCCCCCAGCCCCACCATGGCAGAGCCCCCAGCCCCGCCATGGCAGAGCCCTCAGCCCTGCAATGGCAGAGCCCCCAGCCCCACCATGGCAGAGCCCCCAGCCCCGCGATAGCAGAGCCCCCAGCCCTGCAATGGCAGAGCCCCCAGCCCCACCATGGCAGAGCCCCCAGCCCCGCGATAGCAGAGCCCCCAGCCCCACCATGGCAGAGCCCCCAGCCCCGCGATAGCAGAGCCCCCAGCCCTGCAATGGCAGAGCCCCCAGCCCCACCATGGCAGAGCCCCCAGCCCCGCCATGGCAGAGCCCTCAGCCCTGCAATGGCAGAGCCCCCAGCCCCACCATGGCAGAGCCCCCAGCCCCGCGATAGCAGAGCCCCCAGCCCTGCAATGGCAGAGCCCCCAGCCCCACCATGGCAGAGCCCCCAGCCCCGCCATGGCAGAGCCCCCAGCCCCGCGATAGCAGAGCCCCCAGCCCTGCAATGGCAGAGCCCCCAGGATGGCAGAGCCCCCAGCCCCGTGATGGCAGAGCCCCCAGCCCCACCATGGCAGAGCCCCCAGCCCTGGGATGGCAGAGCCCCAGCCCCGGGATGGCAGAGCCCCCTGCCCTGGGATGGCAGAGCCCCCAGCCCCACCATGGCAGAGCCCCCAGCCCCGCGATAGCAGAGCCCCCAGCCCTGCAATGGCAGAGCCCCCAGGATGGCAGAGCCCCCAGCCCCGTGATGGCAGAGCCCCCAGCCCTGGGATGGCAGAGCCCCCAGCCCCGGGATGGCAGAGCCCCAGCCCCGGGATGGCAGAGCCCCCTGCCCTGGGATGGCAGAGCCCCCAGCCCCACCATGGCAGAGCCCCCAGCCCCGCGATAGCAGAGCCCTCAGCCCTGCAATGGCAGAGCCCCCAGCCCCACCATGGCAGAGCCCCCAGCCCTGCAGCTGCCCCAGTGTGCTGGTGGGAGCCCATTACACCAGATCCATTAGAATTAGTGGGCAGTGGAAATGAATGCGCTGCCTCTCTCTCTCTCTTGATGATTTTTTGATGATGTTTTAAAGACTGAGCTCTGTGAAGAGTTGCTGAGCAGAGTGGTGTGAGCCGGCTCTGCTAATGGGTGTTAACCCCACGACCCCCTGCCAACACTGCCCCAGAAGCAGGGCTCTGAGCAGGAGCGGGATTAGGAGGGCATGGCCGGACAGCAGGGCCCCGAGGCACCCAGAGCCCAGCGGCAGCCAGCAGCATGGGCAGGGCCGGCAGGGACAGGAGCAGCCCAGGGCAGGCTCCCTCCCTCTGCCAGCACCCCAGCCCTGGGGCAGCACCACGGGGCTGCCAGGAACGAGGGATGGAGACATCCTGTGCGAGACCAAAGGGACAGCAGGAGGGTATGCACTGCCCACCAGGATGCAAGGGAGCCTGCACCTGCTGCTCAAGGCAGCCCTGGGGCGAGGGTGCCCAGTGGAACAGCGTGTCCCACTGACACCTGTGGGATGCCAGAGAGGAAAAGGAAGGGGAGCTGCAGTGAAACAGAGTGCTGCCTTCACAGCTCATGCCAAGCCCCCTCTCTAAGCTCTGAGTGCAGGGAAGTACAGCTCTGAGCACAAGGGGTACACTGGGGAGCTAAAAACACCTCAGCTTTGATACAGGGCTGGGGCAGAGCTTGGCCCTGCTCTGCAAAGGGTGCTGGCTACACCCTGCGCTGGTGCCCAGCCCAGAGAGCCTCCTGTAGGGACCCCGACGTGGAGCCACGGGAGCAGCAATTCCCCCCTGCACTCCCACGGACACCCTGCTTCTCTGTGGGGTGCACGCAGGCAGCGTGGGACAGGCTGGGCCCATGCCTCCCCCCTAGCCCAGATGCCCCCACACAGCTTGGGGCAGCACTCTCAGAGCACAGGCAGCAATAAGGGGGGCTGCTCCCCTGCCCCAGAAGCACCAGGATACGAAGCAGCTCTATGAGGACAGAGGACGGAGCAGTGTCCCTCTGGTCTGCATCAAGTGCAGCAGGACTGCGCTCCCAGCATTTGGACATGGCACAGCAATTCCCTCTCTACACAGGGCACTGGGGAGAGCTCCCCCACGCCAGCCCAAAGGCCCAGGGCAGCACTTTCTTCCCTCGTGGGAAGGGAGAGTTCAGCACAGGGGATGGCAGGAGCATCTCCATCCCAGCACACCAGGCAAAGAGCCTTCCATGCCAGACAGCTTCCCAGCAGGCTCCTTCCTGAGCAGATGGGAGCAGGACAGTGCAGGACACCTTCCCTGCAACCCGACAGATCCAGCAGAGAGGAACAGGATTCCACTCAACATCAGCAACACAGCAAGCAGAGCTGCCACTGAGCCCCACTCCTGAAGCAGAAATTTCCTCTGTCACCTCTGCTCTTCACCATCTCCCCGTCACATCCAGCCTCTCCCTGCATGCCGTCCTTCTCCCACTCCCACCCCTTCTCCCGCTTTGCGCTGGCATAGCAGAAGTGCCTCCAGATTCCCTGGAGGGAGGGGACGCAGGGAGGGGTGGGGGCACGCCTCCAGCATGTGGGGCACACGGCAGGAACCAGGGCAGGTCCTGTCAGACATGCAGGGAGACGCTGGCCCGCAGCTCTGCTCTCTGGATGCCAAGCCTGTGGAAGGGTCCTGGAGCAGGGCAGCCGGCAGCCCCTGGCCTCGGGTGCTTGTTTGCAAGCTGTGACTGTACCATATCATTATGAGGTGTTTGGGATATCAACAAATTAGCAGGCGTCTGGGAAGAGAAGGATGCAGCACCATTCGTAAATGTCAGCTCGCTACCTCCTCATTTTGCAGATCATTAAACCCAATATTCCCAACCTGTATTAGTGCGACAGGGACAGGCCCTCGGCGGGGACAGGCGCCGGGAGCGCGCAGCAGGAGCAGCGCCGTGCAGAGCCCCCAGGGCCCGGAGTGCCCCGGGGATGGCGTGGGGCTGGGGGCGGCAGCAGCGGGGACGCGAGCGCGGAGGGGCACACTGAGCTGGGCCAGGAGCATACGGTGGGGTCACAAACGTGTGCGGGGAGGGACAGGGTGTCAGGAGGAGCAGGTGCTCCAAGGGACACCACAGGCGCACAGGGGTGTGCAGGGGGTCACGCAAGGGTCCAACAGTGTCGTTTCTGTGTACGTGGCAGGGAGGATGCAATGTGGGGTGCAGTGTGTGCACAGGGGGCACAGGCCTGGGGGTGGCTGAAGGGCCGGGGATGTGTGCAGGTGTCAGGGAGGCAGGTCACAGGAGGGAGGGCACAGACAGCATGGGCTTCATGGTGTGAGCAGTGGCTTGTGGCAGGGTCAGGGTGTGCACTGAGGGTCCCTCATAGGGGTAACGGAGCTGTGTAAGGTCCCCAGGAACCACAGACTGAAGGGGTGGGACCTGATGGAGACAGGGGACCAGATGAACCACAGAATGCCCAGCACAGGCTGCCTCCCTCCCGCCAGGACTGAGTAGGGAGCTTCAAGGTCCGTAATGAGCTGGAGTGACTTGTTAGCACTGAATTAAGAGGCTTGGTGGAAGGAAGCGCGGGTGACAAAGCTGTGTGGGGCCGGCGGGAGCTGAGCGATAGCAGCTGGAATCCCCAGCAATCTGGTGAGCACGGCTCAGCCTCACACTCCTGCCTTGCCACGATGGGCCTCGACAGCCCCTGACAGTTGGCATTAATCACGCACATCGCCCCAACACAACTCTTTACTGGCCATCAATTTCCTGTGGGTTTTAAAACTAAAAAACAAAGACAAAACCGCGTCGTTTGGCCGCCACTGAGAAGCACATTAAGGGGCTGTCAGCTTCTCGCCATGCACCCTGCATCACTCTTTAAGCACATGAGAAGTTCATTATCCCCGGAGCTCTGGCAGCCATGGGGAGAGTGGAGCAGGGAGCGTCGCAAAGGTGCCGCTGCCCTCAGCCGTGTCTGCTGGCTCTTGGGCCCTCCCGGGAGCACCAACAGGGGGCCAGCGTCCAGGCAAACAGGAGAGGGGCTGCAGGGGGCTGTGGGCTGCTCCACGCCAGGACAGGGCACTCCTGGCCACAGAGCCGTGCTGGGCTCTGATAAGAGCAGACTTTCCCAATGGTCCTTGCAGGACGACACTGCACCTACACCAGGGGATGAGCATCTCCGTCCCCTGACAGCCTGACACGCGTTTGCCAGCCTGTGGGTGCTCCCTGACAGCCCGAGCTGCACTCCCCAGCTCGGTGACATCTCCAGCAGCCCAATCCCACGCCTGCCATAGTTTGCGGATGCTCCCTGGCAGCCTGACACAGAGCTCTCTTTAACATGAGCCCATGTAAAAAAGCAACAGCTCGTTTGATTTATGATACTTCAGAACAACTAAGATTCAATTGCTCTGCACGTCCCTGGCTCTGATTACCTCCTAAATGAGATAAACTGATGGCAATTTATCCCCAGACCTCACCAACTTTCCCAGGATGCTAACCTGAGCTGCTCGTGCCTCGCTCCCGGCATGGGGCGGGGGGAGGCAGGTGCAGGCAGCCCGAGCACAGCCCAACCCTGCTCCCTCCATAGCCCCGGGGCTGCTGCTGCCCAGGGACCGCAGGGACGCTGTCACCGAGGCCGAGCCTGACACCCTGCCTGGCCCCTGCAGCTCCCGGAGAGTGGGGAGTTTGGGGGTGTCCCTCCGCAGCACTCCCCACACCAATACAGCCACACTGAGTGAGCTAACAGAAAGCAGGGCTGCTCACTGGGCTGTCCCCACGCTCCTGCCAGGACACTGAACCCTCCACAGAGGGACGAGCACCACGAGGGGACAGCAGCTCAGCCACACGGGATGGCAGCTCTGCCACAGGGCCCAACAGCCCGCTCCTGGCACAGCAATTTCACACTTTCACCATGCTGACTATGCAGAAGCAAAAACCTCAAATTACCCTGCTCTGAAAAAAACTGCCATAACTGTTCAAAGCAGCTAAAAAAGATTCAAGGGAGTATCAGTCATACTTATGGACACCAGTCCACGACACAATCCACTGGCCATGCCCATGGTGTGGGGCAATGCTCAGCCCAGGGTTCACAGCTGGACCATTCAGACATTGGTTCAGCATCTCCTCATGCTTGTTGCCAGGCTCTGATTGGCATGCAGGACAGTGACCCATCATGGGTGGCACCTGAACACCAGTCCCAGAGTCACTCACTCCTCTGCCTTTGCCCTGCTGGTCTTGCTGATGAGCTACCACAGTGTCCAGAGCTGCATCAGATCTTGGAACAGTCCCGGAGTTCAGAGCAGGAGAGAGACCAACCACATCAATCCCAAAGGCACCAGGGCACGAGCTGTGCAGCAGGCACGTGGCAGGGGGGAACGGAAAGGATGTGTGACCCAGCTCCATAATTCATACTGAGCACAGGGATGCACATGGTCCTCTCTTGAGGATGTCCCCCTCATGCCAAAATGGGGCACACAGCTCATTGCTGCTGGCACTGGCCAAAAGCAAGCTGGGAAGCTCAAAGTGCAGCAACAGTGGCTGCTCCCGTGGACTTAGAGCATGGTTCTGCTGGCACAGACGCTGCCCACAGCAGCAGGTCCTGTTGATGCAGGGCAAACTGGGAGCACGACAGAACTGACCCAGCCTCTGGAGCTCCAATTTTGCAATTGGATCAATTTTCCAATATACTGTTAAAAAAGAAATGTGAGTTCAGTTTGTCAATAGCTGACCAGAAGCCAGACACCCACCCTGCAGCAGCCCATGGCAGCACTGTGGCCCAGCACAGGTCTAGGAGCAGCTGGTTGTGCCAGCTCTGCCCCAGCAGCACTGAGTGGGTAGGGGCTGCACCCACTCCCCTCTGGAGAAGGACACAGGGGCCTGGACAGCCTGGCTTCACACTGGAGACATGGAGGATGGGCTGCCTGTGTGCCTGTGGGTTGTGCTGTGCTGTGCTGCGCTCCCCTCACTCTGCCATGGTGCTTGCACTGCTCCTTCCACTGCAGCACTGGAGGATGGGCTGCCTGTGTGCCTGTGGGTCACGGGTGCCCCCTCTGCTGTGCTGTGCTCTCTTGCCCTCCCGTGGTGCTCACTCCCTTCCACTGCAGCACTGGAGGATGGGCTGCCTGTGTGCCTGTGGGTCACGGGTGCCCCCTCAGCCCCAGAGCGGCTCAGCCGCCTGCTGCCAGCACGGTGGCACCAGCAGCACTGCAGAGCACACACTGGGGGCTCCTCCTGCTCCCAGTACTGGTGCCAGAGGTTCTGGCAGCACGAGGATCCACAGCGTGCAAGGTCTGTGCAGTGACGGATGAAGTTTGGCAACTGACACTGGTAAATGAAGTTCTGTGTTGAAAAATGCCCAGGAATGCACACTGTAGGAAAAAGTTACATTGCTAAAACACCTGATAGGGCTCTAAATTAACTATATAAACCTGAGACACTTCAGGTAAGACAGACCTCTGCCCAGCTCACCACCACAGCCAAGGACCAGTGCAGGAAACAACAAAAATACTCTGATGCACTCATGCTTGCCCCATGTCTCCACCCCCATCACTCCACCTTCCAGGGATGCTGCCAAAGCAGGAAGGACAGAAAGAGCGACCATGTGTCTGAAGAAATATGCCTGTGAGATGATGGAAAACCTGGGATTGCTCAAAGACTCCTGTCCTGGGCACACAGGAAGGGTGACAGCCCTCTAGCCTGTGCATCTGGGAGCAGAGGGCTGGGAATTCTGCCAAGCACGCATGTGTTGTTCAAAAGGAACTAATCAAATGTTAAGACTTCAAGCAGTGGTTAGTCCGTGTTACTGCTTCATAAAAGTGTTCCCACATTCAATTCCCTTTTCCACTAGGAAATGGCATCCCATTCTGTGTAAGGTCAGGTCCCAGCCTCTGCACCTCCCACACTCCATCAGCTGAGCGGCCGCAGGACCAGAGCTCCTCTGCAAGCACTGACACACCAGTCCTGTGCTTCCTGGCCTTTGCTGTGCTCAGCTGAGAGCCCTCATGTCCACATCACAAACCCAATCATCACAAAGGACAGCTTTGGACCTCCTTTACAACTTCCTTGGCATTTCATTTACAGGGCAGGACACACTACTTCAGCACATGCTTTCTCAGTCTCACGTGTGGGGGTGCAAAACCATGCCCTCCTTCACTGCCCCACTATTCATACAAAGAATGAGCCTCTCCTCTTGCCCAGCATTGGGCTGAGAACTGCAAACCAATCTGGGCAGGGCAACAGTGGGTCTGAGGAGGTGACACACACACAGAGCCAAGAACAAAGTGCAAATACAGGCAACGCTTCTTGCTATCCATGGGACACCAGCTTGACAGACTCAAACGATGCTCAAGGTTTCTCAATCCACCACCACAGAGGGGAAGCCTGTCTTAGACTTGTGCATTTCAGATGCAGACAACTACAACAGTGAAAAAACCCAGCAGAGCTGCCCAACTCTGCACATCATCAGACGATGATCCCAAGAACAACAACTTGAGCTGCTCTGCTGTGGGACACCTGGCTGCTGGACTGCAGGCAGGCCGGTGATTTGGAGCAAGGTGCCAGGACAGCTGCAGCACCTTCAGGTACAGACTAACATTTCCTGGATTGCTTTGCATCAATTGTTAGCTTCAAACACTTGTACTGAAACTTCCTTCCCTGTGAATTATATCTTTACTTTGGTTCACTGCAGAAGCTTATTTAGTGCTGTGGGACAGGATGACCAAGAATAAAGTCACATCTCACTTTTCCAGCAGCTATATCATGATGCAGGCTTTAGAGAACAGGACTGCCAGGCTCATCTCCACCTGGACAAATCTGGGGTCTTCCCCATGCCTTGCAGCCTCCCTGTCAAGCTTTGGGTCTCTCTTCAGCAAGCACAGACACCAGAATTTCCCAACACAAACCCCATCAGTTCTCTGAACATTGGGAAAGCAATGCACATGCCTTCAGGGGTCCCCTGAAGCAGACCAGCTCTTCCAAAAGACCCTTGGCTTGAGGCAGGTGCCCAGCACAGGTCTTCTAAATTATGAAAGTCTGGACAATATACAAGTCAATGGAATTAGGTCCTTGCAGTGGGAAGTGTCTGAGAGCACACCTTAACCATATGGTGTACTCTCAGGTCTGCTGCTACAGTTAGCAATTGTAATTACCAGTGACTGTCTGAGCACACAGAGGCATGATGGTGGTTGTGCAGGACATGTGGGAAACGGAGGGAAAGGCAGATCAGAGAGGCCGGTAGCCCAAGCTGCTGGGACAAGGAGTGCTCTGAGCCCCAGGTCACCGCTGAGCCCTGCATGACGAGCACCCCAAGCCCCAGGCCCCAGAGAGCACCCAGGACCCTGTGAGCAGCAGAGCTGCCCCAGGCAGACCCTTCCTACCTTCTGCTGCCGTGCTGGGGCCATCCAGCCGAGTTGTCCCTGTGCTCTTTTTCCGGCGATGCTTTTTCCTGTTGGCATGTGGTGACGGAGGCGGCTCCAGCTTTGGGCTGGCAGCACTGGAAATGTTTGGGCTGGAGCTGAGGGAGTCGGCAGTACCGTTAGCTGGGGAGAGAAATAAGGCAAGTCATGCACATGGGACAGTGACACTCCTCTCCCAGAGACACCAAAGCGCTCTGGAGCCAGCCCTGGTACTTGGCTGGCTCGACCCCCACAACCCCATGAGACAGGGCAGGACATGCAAAGCCCCATGGCACAGGGCCACTCCCACACCCGCTGCAGCTGAGGGCTGGCAGATCCCACAGGGGCAGCCAGGCTGGACCCCCTTGGCACTGGGATCCATGCAGAACGATCCCACAGGGGCAGCCCCAGCACCCGCGCAGCCGGACACGTGCAGCAGCACCCCTGCAGCAGCACCCCTGCAGCAGCACCCCTGCAGCAGCCCGGGGTCCCCAGCGTGTGCCCCTGGGGAAGCAGTGCCCTCGGGCAGTGCCCTCACGGGGCTGGGAGGCGTTCTGGGCAGGGACAGCCCAGGAGGTGGTGTGGCTCTCGGGGCAGAGCCGGGCCCCAGGGCCCGTGCACAAGCCCTGCCCTCCCAGCACTGCTCTGCCAGACGAGGTGACTGGGGCTGCCACGCTCAGGAACCTGAGCGTGATGGGCTCAATAGGCTTCCGATACGGAGCTGAAGAAGCTGCATCCCCAGCAGCAACGCACCAAATTTATCCTCAATCATACTGTTCCTTACAATTAATAGCAGAATTAGAAACAATCAGGGAGCTGCCTAATTACTGTCAATTAGAGTGCGCTAATCAAGCTCCGATCACACACACACACGCTGCCGCTGCACTCACCATTAAATGTCAAATTTCATTAGAGACCAGCAACAAAATCAAAAGCCTGACATTCAATTTCAGCAGCACACACAGCGCAGGCTTCCAATCAGCATAAAAATGCAGACTCCGGGGAAGGCAACGAGGCGCAGGAGTCCTCGCTGCACTGTTAACCCTCTCCTAAATCCACTCCTGCCTCTCCAGTGTCCACCCAGCCCAGGGCACAGATGGCAGCTCCACGCCCAGGACCCCTGCCCTAGGCAGCTTGCTGTGCCCTCTGCCACAGCCCAGTGTCCCCCAGCAAGTCCTGACTTCCCATTTCCCCGTTGTGTGGCACCTGGAGTTAAGAAAGGAACCACAGCACTGCACAAGGGCAGCAGCTCCAGCAGTGGGATGGCAGGGACCTGCCAAGCCCTTCTCCCACCCCAGCCCATCCTCTGCTCCCTTGGCTCATCCTGGTTTGCTCAGACTGGTTTTTGGGGCTTGGTGGTCTTGACAAACACCAGAAGTGGGGTGGAGAGAGGCGCAGAGGGTCAGAGGCAGCAGCTGCCCCAGCAGGGACCGAGGTGCAGCTGGTGTCCCCTCACACAGCTCAGAGAGGCCGCAGCCTTGGAGCCCTCCCAGCTCTGCTTTCTCCTCACTGACACACACCAGTAGGGTGTTTCTGCTGCTATTTATCCATGGGGAAATAGTGCACCCTTGACAATTAAGACAGATAAATCTAATAAAATCAGACTCCAGTTTTCTAAATATAAATTACTGATCCTGCTACAGGACTGTGCTTGGAGCAGGTGTGAAGCACCTTCAGCTCCCAGCCATATGTCACAGGGGACCTGAACTTTCTCGTGGCGCTACCATGCCACACGTGGTGCCTCCATCCTCCCTCTGCTGCCCAGCTGCTCACCAGGATGCTCCCCGGGCCCAATCCCACACCTCTGGCACCCTGCCCCGCTCCCGGCTCAGTGACAGGGTTGCACATTTCTGCACTCCTCTCCTGTGGCCTGCTGAGAGCCTGGCAGCTCCTGAGGGAACCTCACCCACGTCCCTGCTCTTACTGCCCAGCAGCCAGCACAGAGCTGGGCACTTGCAGGGCCCCATGGGATGGGGACAGGGTGGCAATGGCGTGGGGGCAGCACACGGAACACACTCTCTCTGTTAGATCAGGCATTGCTCACTCTGTCCTTCCCCAGGAGGGCAACTGAACCCCTCTGACCCACCCAAGGGCTTCCAGAGCCCCAGGTCACCAAGGGAACCTCTCACAGGCACACCTGGGATCTGCTGGGCCCTTCTCCAAAGCAGTCAGCCTTAGGGGGGCCCTGGGACCCCACAGGTGGGCTGCAGAGCTCCCACACAAGGGACAGATATAGAATGTGCTGGAGCACGTTCGTATGACTGCCTGGCCCCATCCCACTGCTCCTCCATGTACTCTCCAGGGCACAACCAGAGCAGGCAGCCTGTCCCCAGGAGCTGGGATGGCACCTACAGCCTTGCCATGTGCCCAACATCAGCTCTGAGCGCAGGAAAGCTCCTCACCTGCCCTGCCATGCGGAATGGAAGCACAGCAGAGAGCCTGGCCCTGGCAGAGCTGGGTTCAGCTGTGGGCAGGGCAGCCTCCCCCAGCTCAGCTCAGCTCCTCCATGGAGGGAGGGCTGGCTGCTCAGCTCAGCTCAGCCATGTGGGAAGCACTGCCCCCAGCAAGTGCCCCCTCCCTTAGCACACTGAGAGCCCAGTTCTGCCAGCTGTGCTGTGGGGACAGAACAGGGACGGGGAATGCCTGGGGATCCTGTGCTGTGGGGACACAGAGCAGCTGGCCCGGTGCCCAGTCTGTGCAGCACTGACAGGGCTTGGGTGGTGGCCCCTGAGAGGGGGTGAGCCGCCACCAGCAGGCAGGACAACAGTGAGCATGGGGATGACACCCCATCCCTCCAGGTCACTGGCAAGAGCAGCAGCACAGAATCACAGAATGGTTTGGGTGGAAAAGGACCAAAGCTCACCCAGTGCCACCATGGCAGGGACACCTTCCACTGCCTCAGGCTGCTCCAAGCCCTGTCCAACCTGGCCTGGGACACTGCCAGGGATCCAGGGGCAGCCACAGCTGCTCTGGGCACCCTGCTGCTTCACCACCCTCTCAATAAAACATCTCTTCCTCATATGTAGCCTAAACTCACCCACTTTCAGTTTAAAAACATTATTCCTTTTCCTGCTACAACAGACCATGCAGATCAGCTCTCATCTCAGTCTTCAGTTACTGTGCACGGAAGAGGCAGATAGATCCAGGTGCTGTGAGCACAGACAGCTCCTCCATGGGCAGGAACAGAAGGACAGGGGACAGAGGGACGGGGGCAGAAGGACAGGTGGCAGTGAGATGGGGGACAGAGGGATGGGGGCATGGGCTGGCTTGCTGTCCTGCGCCATCCAGGGCAGAGCAGGGCAGGGCAGAGCAACACGCAGCACGGCCACACCAGCCCCCAGCTCTGCAGGGGGAGGAAGGCTGAGACGTGCCAGGCAGCTCCGGGTGCAGGAGGGAACTGGGGCAAGGAGCTGCTCTCCAGAGGGCTCACGGCACAAAACTGTGCCAAGGCAGTGCCCCGTGCGGCGCTGCATGAGCGCACCGGAGCTGCTGCTGCTGCTGCCGAGCACGCCGGGCACGGAGCTCCCGCATGGCCGGGCCGGGCTGGGCGCCGCCTGGGGGGACCCTGCCCAGCCTGGGGACCCTGCCCAGGCCAGGACAAGCACCAGCCGTGCCCAGCCCGGGACCGTTCCCAGCCCGGACAAGCCCCAGCCGTGCGCGGCCCTCGCAGCGCTGCCTCCGGCCGGCCCTGTCCGAGGCCGGGCTGCGGCACATCCCGCTCAGCGCTGCGCCCTTCCGCTCCCCGCGCCCGCGCTGCCCCATCAGCAGTAACAGTCTGATTAATTCGCTTCCAGCAGGGAGCTGATGGGGCCAATGATGGAGCCGCTGCATCAGGCGCGCTGAAATTGATAGTTTTTCACAGTTACAAATGAGGAGCCTCCTCAGCTGCAAATGGCGCCCGCACAGTCGGACTCCGGTAATGATCATAAAGAGGCTCCTTTAAACTGCGAAAGCCCCTGGGAGCGGGCGGGGGGGCGGCTGCCGCGCTAATGAGAACTACAAGGGGCGAGCAGGCATGGAAATGGCTCCTCCACTCTTGATGTGCATTTAACTGCTTTTTTAGTGCGGCGGCAGAGCCAGGAACGAAGGAGTGATGAATGCAGCACAAAAGCATTTATTTTCCAATTCGGCAAAGTGGCTACGTTGGGAAATGTATGAATTATTTTAATTCACTCAACTGTCCTGAAACATCACTGAGAGCGAGTGAGCGTGGGGGGAGGGGGTGGGCCGTGCTCGGTGTGTGCTCCAGAGACAGGAATCACTCCTATTCCTTCAACTGCCCCGAAATGTGGGACAGGGGGGTGCCAGCAAGGTGCAGCGATGGGGGAAAGCAGCGGCACGTACACCAGCGCCCCAGCACGGAGCTCAGAGCAAGGTCAGAGCACAGGGCTCCAAGCCATCCTGCTGCAGAGCAGGGGCCCCTGACTGGAGCTTCTGCATGCCTTGCAGGACGGCTTCCTCCCCGGTGGGACACTGCCAGCTGACCCGCACCGAGGGGACAGCCCCAGCGAGGCCCGAGGCTGTGTCTGACACCCAGGAGCACACTGTGGGCTCACAGCCGCAGGGCAGAGCTCAGCCCGGCCCCACGGCCGCAGCGAGCTCTCCCCCGGCTGTGGCTGAGGGGACAAGGCCAGAAGGGGCTGGGGCAGCTACTCACAGGGGTTGGGGCAGCTGCCGGGGATGGCCACGGCCTCGTTCCACTGGTCGGCACTGGAGACAGAGTAGGAGCGCTGGTGCATCCCGTCCGGCTTGGAGCTGAAACCCACCAGGTTGATGCCGCTGATGGAGCGCTCCGAGTGCAGGGACGTGCTGCTGGTCGAGTGGGGAGCACCTGCAGGAGAGACACGAGCACGGACTGACTGACTGCTGCCTGGGAGCACGGACTGACAGACAGACTGACTGACTGACTGACTGACTGCTGCTCGGAAGCATGGACTGATAGACTGCTGCCCAGGAGCACGGACTGACTGACTGACTGACTGCTGCTTGGGACAGACTGCTGCCCATGAGCATGGACAGACTGACTGACTGACTGCTGCTTGGGACAGACTGCTGCCCATGAGCATGGACAGACTGACTGACTGACTGCTGCTTGGGACAGACTGCTGCCCACGAGCATGGACAGCCTGCTCCCTGGAGGCACTGGGGGAGAGAAGGCAAAGCTGTCCCGTACCTGATGTCACACTCCTCGGGTGGCTCCACACGGGGACAGGCTCTCCCTGGCTCTCCTCTCCCAAGGGGTGCTTGTGCATCACCCCAAAGGTGCTGATGGAAGAGCCCAGCACACCGCTCCTCCCAGAGGGAGCCCAGCTCAGTGGGCTGCAGTGCAGCACCCCGGCATGCACAGCTGGGATTCTGGCACACAGCTTCCCCACAGCTGGAACTCACAGTCATGATTTTCACTAGAGCCTCTGGCCCCTGGCAAACCCAAACCCAGCCCACAACCAGCGCAGCCACTTTCACCTCTCAGCTTTCCTGTGTGTCCCTGGCAGGAAATCCAGCCATGCTGGGGGCACTGGGAGAGAGTGTGAAATCACATGGAGGGTACCAAAGAAACCAGCAGATGTCTGTAAGGTGGGGGTGGCAGGTGGAAGCTCCTTTTCCCACAAGCTCAAAACTGCTGCATCTGAGCCCAGAAACCTGAAGCCCCAAGAGAGGAGTGATTTTGGGACTAGAGACTGTCACAGAGGACAAGATCACTCAGTGAGGCAAAATGGGTCAAGTGTTCCTGGATTACAGGAATACCCAAAATGCCCAGAATAGCAAACAAATGGTTCTGAAGTGAGCACACAGCCTCCCTCCCGTTCAGTGTGCAGGCAATGTGCCCCAGAGGACACTTGCCCGAGGGACCCCTCTGCACCTGCCCAGCACCAGCCCCCTCCCAGCTCCCCTCAGGCCATTCTGCTCCAGCCCCTGCACAGCCAGTGCTCTGGGAGCTCAGGGCTGAGAGAACGGGCCCTGGCCCTGCTACAAAGCTCCCGCTCCTCCCTCCCTGCCCCGAGGCACCGACACTGAGCTGGGACTCTCAGGGCAGCCCACCTGGCCATGGCCCAGGGCAGGGCATGAACAGCTCCAGGTGCTGCACACCCACAGCTCCTGCAGCCAGCATGAGGCTGGGCTGTGAGGAACCACTGGTCTGATGGGGCTGCTGCAAGTGGGAGCCTTCCAGGGAAGCAGAGGAACACCTGTGGGAGCAGGTCCTCAGTGGGAGCAGCCAGGACAGCTCACCTGCCTTCCTGTGGGAAACCACATGCACTTGGCTCCCATGGATCCCAGCATGGCTGAGGTGGAAGGGAACCCTGGCATCATCCTGTACGGCCTGGGTCAAGCAGAGCCCCCAGAGCCAGTGGCCCCGGACTGTTTCTGATGGGTGTGGAGCATCTCTAAGGAGGGAGATGCCATAACCTTCCTGGGCAACCTATCCCTGTGCTGTGCCACCCTCTACCAAGAGCAGAGCCCCACAGAACCCCACGTGAAGCCCCAGAGCTCATACATAAATGTATTTTCTGTCCTTACGGTTTCCATGAAAACCCAAGTGCTGCTATTTAGATATGTAGCATTGCCAGGGCTGCCAAGTGTCTGACAGGACAGCTCAAGAGTCCAAACACCCCTGGAAAGGCAAGTGCTGAAAGGAGGGGTGATGTGGCCACCAGCCCTGCACCAGGCATGGCTGCCACCCACCGTCACCAACACCATCACCATCATCATCACCACCACTCCTTCATCACAGCACGGCATGTACCTCCCACCCTCCTCTTCCCCGTGCTCATCCTGCACCAAAATGCACAGCCCTGCACGGCTCCCCTGTGAGCCCCCCTGCAGCCCCCACCTGCCAGCAGTGCTGATGGAGGTCGTGCTGGGACACGTCTCCCTGCACCTGAGCTGCCAGGACCCTGCAGTGGCCTGCACCCTGTGCTCCCCAAGCTGCCAGGACCCTGCACCCCAACGTGCCAGCCCTGTGGCCTGCACCCTGTGCTCCCCAGCCTGCAGGACCCTCCTGGCAGAGCCCCTCCATGCTGCCTGCCTCCAGCCCGGCTGCTGCATGTTCCCCCTCCCTCCCTCCCCTTGTTCAGCGCCACAGAAACACGTGTAAAACCATGACACTGACTTTGCCTCTAATTAGCCCTTAATTTACAAGACACACTCGGAAGGGTAATTAGCTGGCGCTCCGCTCCTGACTGCTGCATCCATCTCCTCTCTGCCTCCTCGTGGGAGGGAGCCTGCTGCTGCTGAGGCAGGGACAACGCTGCTCTCCTGGGATGGGATCAGCTCGGGCCTGGCAATGGGGCTGGGATGGGATAACGGGATGGGATGGGATAACGGGGTGGGATGGGACAGGATGGGATGGGATGGGACAGGATGGGATGGGATGGGATGGGAGGGGATAACGGGATGGGATGGGATGGGATGGGATGGGATGGGACAGGATGGGATGGGATGGGATGGGATGGGATGGGATGGGATGGGAGGGGGTAACGGGATGGGATGGGATGGGATGGGATGGGATGGGAGGGGATAACGGGATGGGATGGGATGGGATGGGATGGGATGGGATGGGATGGGATGGGATGGGATGGGACAGGATGGGATGGGATGGGATGGGATAACGGGATGGGACAGGATGGGATGGGATGGGATGGGATAACGGGATGGGATGGGATGGGTTGGGATAACGGGATGGGATGGGATGGGATGGGATGGGATGGGATAACGGGATGGGATGGGATGGGATGGGATGGGATGGGATAACGGGATGGGATGGGATAACGGGGTGGGATGGGATGCTCAGAGCTCAGACAATGTCTGCCAGCACCAAGCCCCAAGTGCCCCCAGCCCTGGTTACGGCCACAGCCATGGAGCAGAGGAAGGTGAAGAAGGGAGAGCAGAACCAGAGGGCCTGGAAGAAGC
Source organism: Melospiza melodia melodia (assembly GCF_035770615.1). Taxonomy (NCBI): domain Eukaryota; kingdom Metazoa; phylum Chordata; class Aves; order Passeriformes; family Passerellidae; genus Melospiza; species Melospiza melodia. Next base: position 302,360 of record NC_086194.1, read on the forward strand.
TTGCCCTGCAGAGGGGAAAGTCCTGCAGGAGTCTGGGCAGTGCAGATGTGACCCCTGCTCCCTCCCCCAGCCAGGCCAGGAGCCCCAGCCCAGCAGGACATGCCCTTCCCTCACACTTCCGAGGAGCAGCACAGGCTGCCACGAATGCCAGGGTTCCATTTTGAAAGGAGCAGCTTCCACCAGCCCCTGCAGCCCCTGCAAGCTGCCTGGAGTCACCCAGCTTGGGGAGCTCCCTCTCAGCCCAGCCATGCTCGCTCACAGACCCTGTGCTGTGCAGCTCCTGCTTCTCCCAGGAGCTGCTGGGGGCTCCAGCAAGGCCAGAGCTCTGAGGGTTGCATCCCTTTGAGGTGACAGCCTGGCAGCTGTGGGTGTGCTCCCTGTGCATGGGGTGAGGGACAGGGGACATGCAAACCCCTCCTGCCTCTGGGCCAGCGCTGCAGGACTGAACCCCAAACTGCTGACAGCTCCCCAAGCCCCTCTCCCCGTCAGTCTCCTCGGGACCCCAAAAGAGACTCACATGGCTCCCTGTGCTCTCACATGGTGCCTTTTCAGTACAGCCCAGCTGACAACGTGGCACTGGATGGAAAATGACACAAAACCAGAATGGCATGACGTGTGGCAGCCCAAATGCTTTGGGGAAACACCTGGATCAGAGCAAACTGGGAATTCCTCATTAGGGTGAGGCTGCCCAGGGAACAGGATAAAGGGGAGTCAGCCAAAAGAGCACCACCAGTCAGGAAGGAGATAATTTGCAGAGTCACTTGAGGATCTTTTTAGGATCTCTTTAATATTTTCAAGAGCAATTTGGCAAATAAAACACAGGGTCCGGTGATATTTCCTGGTGACATTATGCTGGGTGCTGCTACCAGGCCCTTACAGTGTGGAGGAAACCAATTTTGGCACAGGGAAGGGGCTATGCTGAACTTTGAAGAGGCACCAGCTGGAGAGCCCTTCTGGGCTCCCCCCGGGCTCAGGGCCAAGCACAGGGCAGGTGTGTCCCCTGGAGTGCCAGGCTGCTCCCTCACAGGCAGAGGGACCCTGCTGCTGCTGCGCATGGGCAGGGAACTGTCACCGTGTGGCTCAGGGCGGCCACGGAGGAGCTCCAGGATGGGTGAGGCCACCCTGGCATGGAGCAGACCCTGTGTTCTCTGGCACTGCAGAGGCCAACAGCACAGTGCAGATTAATGCCATTAACTGCCTGCCAAGCGGTGTCCCAAGGAGTCATCAGTCACTCTGCCCCTCAGCCACTTGTTGCCAACCTGTCATCATCTATTCCCAATAAAACCAGGATTATTGTGAGTCACCTCAGCACGCTGGCTCCCTAGAGCCTGGCTGGAGCCTGCAGCTCAACAGGGCTCAGAGCCTCCCCAAAAGCTGCAGCAGCTCAGGACCCTGAGCAGGGCTGAACAAGCCCCAGCTGGTGGGACCCCTCCTCTCCCAAAAGCAGCAGGCCCTTGAAGGGATGTGAGAGCCAAGGCAGAGCTGCCTGCCTGTGAACCCTGCTGCTGGGCAGACACAGCTCAGCCCACGCCACGGAGCTGCAAGGTGACCGTCCTGGGAGCCCCTGTGGCTGCTGCTCCAGAGCCTGCCCAGAGCCAGGAGCTCTGCCAGGCTGGTTTCTAAACACAGCACTGCGTGCTGTCACCTGGACAGTGCTGTGCCCTCCCTCCTGAACAGCTTCCATGAGCCCAAACACCTGGGCTGGCTCCCAGCACCCAGGAGCCCCAGGAGGCAGAGGGGCCGTTTGAAAGACATCACCCTGGGCTCTCCCTGGGAGCTGGTCCCCGTGCTGAGCACCCACAGAGCTCCCAGGCGTGGGGGGGCACGTTCTGGGGTGACAGACGGACAGACAGACGGACAGACAGACAGACAGAGGTTATTTGGGTGACAGACAGACAGACAGGTGTTCTTTGGGTGACAGACAGACAGGTGTTGTTTGGGTGACAGACAGACAGACAGGTGTTCTTTGGGTGACAGACAGACAGGTGTTGTTTGGGTGACAGACAGACAGACAGGTGTTCTTTGGGTGACAGACAGACAGGTGTTGTTTGGGTGACAGACAGACAGACAGGTGTTGTTTGGGTGACAGACAGACAGGTGTTGTTTGGATGACAGACAGACAGACAGGTGTTCTTTGGGTGACAGACAGACAGGTGTTCTTTGGGTGACAGACGGACAGACAGACAGACAGACGGACAGACAGGTGTTCTTTGGGTGACAGACAGACAGATGGACAGACAGGTGTTCTTTGGGTGACAGACAGACAGGTGTTCTTTGGTGACAGACAGACAGACAGGTGTTCTTTGGTGACAGACAGACAGGTGTTGTTTGGGTGACAGACAGACAGGTGTTCTTTGGGTGACACACAGACAGACAGGTGTTGTTTGGGTGACAGACAGACAGGTGTCGTTTGGATGACAGACAGACAGACAGGTGTTCTTTGGTGACAGACGGACAGGGGTTGTTTGGGTGACAGACAGACAGGTGTCGTTTGGATGACAGACAGACAGACAGACAGACAGACAGATGTTCCTCCCCGCTCTGCCAACACCGAGCGTCTGTGTGGAATCCCTGATCCCAACCGGGGCTGGGGATTCCCAGCCCCGCTCCGTGGCAGGGCCATCAGGATGTGCCAGCTTGCCCACAGCAGGAGCCATTGCCCGCACTGGGCCTCGCAGATGCTCTGACACAGGAATCTCCCTCCTCTCTAGGGCTGCCCTTGCACAGCACGGCTCTGGACATCTGCACATGCCAAGTGGGTGAGCGACACCCCAGCCCCTAGCAGAGCTGACTGGTGTGGGTACAAGCCAGCAGGACAGGAAACTCTGCTCGGTGCCAGTGTGTGAGGGACAGCTGAGAGCCCGGGCTGGCAGTGCCAGCAGCACGGGCAGGGCTGGCCAGGGCACCCCAGCTCCCCAGGCAGAGCTCCAGACACACAGGATGAGCCAATGCCTCTGCAGCCAACACACCAATGCACCTCTGGTTTAGAGGGTGACCGAACCCCGTGCAGCCCTAGAGGGCCCAACAACGGGGGAGCCTGGCACTGGGCACCGCAGTGACGCTGCCCCCAAACGCTGTACTGAGAGCACTGAGCGCCAGCCCGGGCACTGCTCAGCTCCTGTGCCTGTGTCCAGCCTGGGCCCTGCCCCAAGCCCCACACTGGGCACCCCAGCCCACGAGGAGCAGCTCCACGGGCAGGGCAGGGGAGCTCTGCAGGGAGAGGCAGCTCCTGGAACAGCAGTGGCACACCTGGAGCAGGGAGCAGCCACAGCACAGGTGTGCCCCTCTGCCACTCCTGCCTCAGCAGTGACGGATCTGCCACAAAATCTGAGCCTGACTTGAATGCTGCCCGCGCCACTGATGCTGGGTAAGGGTTCCAGTGGTTAATTGCCTTCACTGCTGAAATCTGGGCCTCATTTCTGGCCCGAGTTGTGTTCCTTCTGCCACTGTTACTGCATCCTGGTACATTTTATCTGATAAAAAGCTCTCTCACCAAATTTCTGTTCCAATACAGGTATTTACAGGTGGTGTTGAAATTACCGCTTAACCTTTTCTCCGGCAAGTTAAATATACTGAGCTCATTGAACCTTCCTACAAGGTGATTCTGAGAGGAGTTCCTGGTTTTCACAGCCTTTCCTGTCCATCATTTTTAGTCTCATCCTGTGGACACGTAAATCCATTAACCTGAGCTCTGTGGAAGTCCTCTCCACCCCAAAACTCACTGTTACCATCCTCACCTTGACCACATCTTCTACAACTCCTGAATTAAATAATTCAGCCTTGCTGCTTCCAACATGTCCACATCTCCTACCTGCTGTTTAATTTGCTGCCTAATTACAGCTGGAATATGAAGAATTCATCATTCTGTGCTGAGATACATCATCTTGCCTCTTCCCAAACACCAATACCAGCGCTCATTGAACACTTTGCTTTTTTCCTTATCAACCATTGTATTATTCCCACACAGCAATGAAAGAAAGCTGGGGTTAGGATTCATGAGTTCCTAACACACTTGAAGAAAGCCCTTTCACTGTCTGTCCTGTTCTGCATCCCCCCGTGCAGCCACGGCAGTGCAGGCTCCTGTGCCAGCCCAGGTGGAAGGTGGGCTGGGGAATGAGCACCTGGGACTGGATCCATCACTTTAATCTGTGTGTTATATGGAAACTCCATGGAACACGAACAGCTGAGGATCAGAGACTCGGTGGGATACACGAGCAGTGACTGTTCTTGTGGCTCAGCCTGAACGCTGGATCACAGGGTGACCCAGCCCTGGGCAGAGATGAGTCTTTGGCATGGAATGGCGGTGAAGGAGACCAAGACAGAGAGCGCCAGGACACGGGAGCTGCCCTGTGCTCAGCACCTGGAGCAGGAGCTGAGACACAGGAGCTGAGTGTTTGCCAAGCAAAGCAGCTGTGAGAGTGATGGAAGAGAGGTTTTCCTCTGGGAGAAGGAACAGAAGTGAAGTGACAGGCTTGTGCAGAGGTCCCCAGAATGGGGCAGGCAGTGTTAGTGTCCCCATCAGCTGGGACACCCCTGTCCCCACAGAGGAAGAGACGGGGGCTGTCCCCAGCAGTTGTGCTGTGCTGGTGCTCTCACTTCATCAGTGACTGTTCCCCAATCCCCCATCACCACCATTTGTGCAATGCTGTTTAACCTCCTCCCTAGATGTGGTGGGCACAGAGTGTGATGTGGGCAGTGCGAGGCTGCCCCGAGAGCCCAGAGCCAATGGTGGCACAGTCCTGGTGTGGCTGCAGCCAGGGAATCTGGCATGCAAGGAGCTGGAGCACTTCCCATGAAGGCAGGAGGGTCACTTTGAGGGCTGCTCACAATTCATCACTGCTGGACCAGGAGCGCTGGCACAGGAGCCTCCACCACGGCTCCAGCTGGCTGTGCCAGGCCTCACCAGTGCCTCAGCCTCCTCTGCTGCAGCTTCCAGCTCCTGCTCAGCACCTACGCACTCCTTTATCAGGTTGCTGGTAATTTTATCACTTTTCAGACACACACACACAGACAGCTGCACAAACCACTGCAGCACCAGCAGCCAGCTCCTTCTCTTTGCTCCTTCCCCTTCTCACTATTGGGACAGAGAACAAACAGCTCATATCTCCTCTCCACCAAGACTGACATATTTTCAAGCAGTTCAACCTTCCTTTTAACTTTCTGGTATCCAGTAAAATATTCTCTAAAAACTCCTAATTACGCTTCACTTTTTACTTCCCTGTTTAAATTCCTTCTCCCAAAAGATCTGGCATGTAATTGCTTCCAGCTTGGTGAAATTGGCTCAGACACATTTTTGTGTGCATGTGTCTGTGCATGTGTTTAACGCTCTATTTGTGATGTGAATGTTACTTGCCTGAACAGCAGCACAATGCAGCCAAGTCACCTTTCCATAAGGCACTACTGAATTTAGTTTGGTGACTGGCTGCAGTGAGGATAACAGTGGTGTTGTCCCTGGGAGCTGCTCTGCTGTGTGGAACCAGCTTTCACAAAGTCCAGGGAAGCTTTAGTGCAACTTCATAAGGTCCCTCAGGGACTCTACTACGTTAATATCACTTACTCTCCAACACGTTACAAAGAATTATGTCAGAGAATCAAGGTGCTGGGAATGAGCAGCAGAAGCAGGTGGAGAAAGCAGGGTCTGTGTTCCAGATCACTCTGCTGCTCTGTGGCTGTGAAGAGAGGTGTCCTTACAAACCTGGAACGACAAGCTGCAGGAAATGTGCAAGGAACACAGTCTAACACACAGCCCAGAGCAGATCCCTGAGATCCCTGAGGTGGTGGTGGCGGGAGAGGGACAGGCAGCGCTGACACGGATCCCTGTCCCAGCAGGAACCTGCTCTGAGGCAGAGCTGCAGGAGGGAAGGAGCAGAGCCAGAACTTCTGGGCCTGCAGAGGAGTGTGGAGCTGGAGCAGCCCTGCAGTGACCCATCACGAACAGCCCCTGTTCCTCTGCCCCAAGTGCAACTGGGAAAGGGCCACTGGGGAGGCTGGAATTGCTCTATTTCCTGCACAACTCCTGTTTCTAGAGCCATTCACTCACACAGGGCTTTATCCACCCCTGCCTGCTTTGGCCACAGAGGCTGCTTGGGGTGCAGCAGCACAAGCTCCTGGGGTGCATGAGTTCCAGGGGATGGAGCAGGCCCTGCTCTGTTTGGAGATGCCTGCTGGTGCTGAGCTCTCCCAGAGCTCTGGGACAGCTCCCTGTCCAGCAGCAGAGCTGGACTCTGGCCTGTGACCAGTCCCTCCCTGGCCCCTCTCCCTCCTGCAGCACAAGCCTGGGCTGCATGGATGGGAAAGCCTGGTTGGCTGGAGAAGGCTCCCAGTCCACTGGCCACCCCTCCAGCCCAGCCCTCCTGGCAGCACCAGGCAAGTTATTTACACTGAGATTTTCACAGGTGGCCACTAATTACATCCTTGTAGCTTTTCCAGGTGCCCCATGCAAGGAACCCGAGCCAGATGTTCCAGGATTCAGGATGCTGGGAGATACAGCTGCAGCCCCAAGCCTGGCTATCTGCCCCATGCCCACCTGGCTGCCCTGGACACCTTGGCCAGCCCTGGGCAGGGCTCTGATCACCATGGCACTCTGCTGCCTTGTGCTTCTCCCTCCCTGCTCCTCTGCTCCTTCCCTTCTCCAAGGCCTTTTCCCTGCTCAGCCCTCACTGCATGGCTCCTTAGTGATCTGGTAAGGAATATCAACTCCCAGTAATTATCTCTAATTAGGGTTAGTGATTACACTGTTGGGTGGGAGAAAATCAGTCTCTGCTTTCCCACTGGGGAGGGCAGGTAGAGCTGGCTGTGCAGGGGGAAGCACCAGCAGCTCCCTGGTGCTCCCATGCCCTCCACGAGCCTGTCCCTGCCTGCACAGCTCTGGAGCTGCCTGCTCCGAGAGCAGGAGCCCTTCTGACGCAGCAGGACCTGAACCTGGCCCTGCAGCCCTCTGTGCAGCACCAGAACCAGGCACCAAGCATTGCTGTGCTGTCCTGCCTCGTGCCATCCCACCTGGCTGCAGCCACGCTCCTCCTCTTCCCACCGAGTCCTGACCATTTCCACCTTCCACTCAATGCAAAATTTTAAACCAGCAGCTCAAGCCTCACATTTGGATTCATCCTCCACCTTCAGACATGCAGATAAACATTCGTAAGAGGTTACTGTATGACTGTAATGGTGAATGTATAATATTTATAATATACATATGAATTTGCAGTATTTTATACATGATTCATGATGCAAAATATTAATTACAGATAAATTTTCCTAAATCTCTCATCTCAGCTTCGTCTTCAGACTACAAACAACCCTTTAACATATTACTGGGAAGGGCAGAAGTCCCACACTAAGGAACAGACGGACCCTCACCCTCTTCCTTTCAGCTCAGCATCCCCATGTCTGAGTTACAGAACCCCAGTCAGGTTTGGGTCAGGAGTGACCTCAAAGATCCTGCACCCGCAGCCCTGCCCTGGCCTTGGCTGAGCACAGTGACCAACGCTGGGCTCTCACAGGCAGGCTCTACAGAAAGCCAGTGAGCACAGTGAGCCAGTGTCCCCACAGCTGGCACAGAACCAGCTGTGCATGGGCACTGCCCCCACCCCAGCAGTCCCTCAGGCCGGGGGGCACTGGGGGCCCTGCTCTGGCTTTCCCTCTGCTGCCCAGCTCCCACATCCTCCGTGCTCACAACAAAGAGCACAGAGGATGGGACCCACCTCTGAGCAGAACACAGAGCACGGAACACGAAACACCAAACACAGAACACAGAACAGAGAACACACAGAACAGAGAACACTGAACACAGAACACACAGCACAGAACACAGAACACACAGCACAGAACACACAGAACACAGAACACAACACAGAACACAGAGAGCACAGAACACTGAACACAGAACACACAGAACAGAACACACAGAACACAGAACACAATACAGAACACACACAGCACAGAACACAACACAGAACACACACAGCACAGAACACAACACAGAACACACAGAACAGAAAACACAGAACACACAGAGCACAGAACAGAGAACACACAGAACACACGGAACACACAGAGCACAGAACACACAGAGCACAGAACACACAGAACACTGAACGCTGAACACACAGAGCACAGAACACAGGCGGCGGCCGTGGAGCCACTCATGTGCATGGAGCAGAGCGGCTGTGGAACCACGGGCCAGTCCCAGGGACACCAGAGCCCATCCAGCCTTCCCTGCCAAGCGTGGAGCACAGGTGTAACTTGGGATGCTCCTGACACACGCCAGGGCAGGGTGACCCCAGCTGCTGGTGGGAGGGGAACCAAAACCAACTTTGTTTCAGAAGTCAGAGCTGAGCCTTCCCTCCCGAGTGTCCATTTCCATTCTTTTGTAGGAGATTAATGACCCTGCTCTGACCTGAAGAATCTGTTGTGCAGCCACAGCCAGGAGAAAGGCAGGAGATGATCCAGCAGCCTCCTGTCTGCCATGACCTGCACCACCCTGCTCTCACTGCTCTTCTTCCCTCAATGTCATTGTCCCCCACGGCGAGCAGCGGTGTGCCAGGGAAACAGGTTTTCCCTTTTCTTTGTTAATTCTTCCCTCATTACATTTGAAATTCCACAATCAGTGTGCACTGTAATTGTCGAATTTGATGCTAATGATTAATGAATTAAACATGGATCCATCAATTAGTCCTCGGAGAATAATTCTGCATAAAGCAGCGGATAATGTAATTACAGTAACAAAGATAATGAGATGTTAACATCGACGGAGCCCGACGTGACATGATCACAGCAGGCTCAGCAACCCCGGCCTGGGGGAGCCAATCCCTCACTCTGCAGAGGAAGAGCATCGGGGGGCAGGGGCTGGCGGGGGGGCCGTGCCAGCGCGGCGCTCCCTGGCACCGGCACTGGCACCGCGTGCCAACGCGCACGGCCGCCCGCCCCAGGGGCCACCACGGAGCTGCCAGGCCCAGCAGGGACCCGGGGAGGACCCCGAGCTGCTGGGGACCCACACCGTGCCCTGCCACGCCGATGTTTGCAGGCACTGAGGCGGCACAGGCTCCCTCCCGCCGCTTCCCGGCACAGAGGCCCAGGGACGGGCACGGTGCCACGCTCCGTGCACCCACAGCTCCCCGTGGAGCCAGGGGTGGGTGCCAGCACACAGGGGCAGCTGCACCCGCGTCACCTCAGAGCAAACAGGAGCACCAGCCCAGCCCTGCATCCCAGGCAGCGCCTCCCACCAGCGCACACTCTGGGAAAGCTCTCCTGGAGGAGATGCAGCAGAGATGCTGCAAAGCAGGAGGAGGAAGAGGACTCGCACTGGCACTGGCCCCAGCACACCTGCCAGACCACGCAGACTGTTCCTGAAGGGAGCTGGCCAGCAGCAGTGCCCACCCAAAACCCTCCAGAGCTCGAGCTCCCAACTCCGTGCTGAGTCTGACTGACCCGTCCTGCTCTGAGGACAAGGCTGCAGTCTGCCCTCTGGCACCACATCCCACGGGACACTCACCGACCTCAGCAAGCTGGAGAATCCCCTGCGAGCCCCCCAGAGTGGAGCAGAACTTTCCCCTTCAGCCTGCTCCCTTCACCCTAGTGCTCTGGCTCCCCCACGTTTGTTTCCTTCAGTCTCATCTCTGTGTGCTGCTGGAAACATCTTCAATTGCTGCCTGCAACACAACCACCTCTGCACTGCTGCAGCCTCTTCCTGCACTTCTCTTCACTTCCCCCTCCACACAGGCTTCCTGGTGCTCAGCTCTCAGAGTCTGTGCCATCCCTGAGCTGCAGAGCCAGCTGCTGTGCCCATGCATGGCTGTGCTCTGAGCATGGCTGTGCTCTGTGCATGGCTGTGCTTGTGCATGGCTGTGTTCATGCATGGCTGTGCTCTGAGCATGGCTGTGCTCGTGCATGTCTGTGCTCGTGCATGGCTGTGCCCGTGCATGGCTGTGCTCTGTGCATGGCTGTACTCCGTGCATGGCTGTGCTCGTGCATGTCTGTGCTCGTGCATGGCTGTGCCCGTGCATGGCTGTGCTCTGTGCATGGCTGTACTCCGTGCATGGCTGTGCTCGTGCATGTCTGTGCTCGTGCATGGCTGTGCTCGTGCATGGCTGTACTCCGTGCATGGCTGTGCTCGTGCATGTCTGTGCTCGTGCATGGCTGTGCCCGTGCATGGCTGTGCTCTGTGCATGGCTGTACTCCGTGCATGGCTGTGCTCGTGCATGGCTGTGCTCGTGCATGGCTGTGCTCTGTGCATGGCTGTACTCCGTGCATGGCTGTGCTCTGTGCATGGCTGTGTTCCGTGCATGCCTGTGTTCATGCATGGCTGTGCTCGTGCATGGCTGTGCCTGTGCATGGCTGTGCTCGTGTACTCTGTGCATGCCTGTGCTTGTGCATGGCTGTGCTCGTGCATGGCTGTGCTCTGAGCATGGCTGTGTTCCGTGCATGCCTGTGCTCGTGCATGGCTGTGTTCATGCATGGCTGTGCTCTGAGCATGGCTGTGTTCATGCATGGCTGTGCTCTGAGCATGGCTGTGCTCGTGTACTCTGAGCATGGCTGTGTTCTGTGCATGCCTGTGCTCGTGCATGCCTGTGTTCATGCATGGCTGTGCTCGTGCATGCCTGTGTTCATGCATGGCTGTGCTCGTGCATGCCTGTGTTCCGTGCATGGCTGTGCTCTGAGCATGGCTGTGTTCCGTGCATGGCTGTGCTCTGAGCATGGCTGTGTTCCGTGCATGCCTGTGCTCTGTGCCACCCACAAACTGTCACAGGTGTCACAGAGCACGGGCCCAGCAGCTCCCTGCCCAGCTCCCCTTTGCCAGCCCTGGAGCAGTGCCTACAAACCCCTGTGCAGCACGGGCCCAGGGCTCAGCTGGGCTGAGGCTCTCCTGCTGACCGACGCTGTCTCTTGTGCCACCATCTCTCCCTCTCACTGAAGCCCCTTTCCATTACGAGCTGCCCTGGTTCCTGGAGCCAGAAACATGATGCAGCACAGACAAGGCTGGGGGAACGTGAGGAACCAGAGCAAGGGTGCACCTGGGGGCCGTGAGGGAGAGGGCAAGAGCAGAGACATTCCAGCAGGAAGAGGAGCAGCAGGGATTGGAAGGAGACACAAAGGTGTGCAGTGCCACACCTCTAGTGAATACCTGCCCTCAGGCCACAGCACCTGTGAGCTCTGGAGGAGATCTGCTCATCCCCTTCCTGCCCTCTGCAGCCCAACCACTGCGGTGCTGCCATTGCCAAGGACACCTTCTATGGGACCAGGCTGCTCCAGGACCTGCCCGAACCGGCCCTGGACGCTTCCAGCAATGGGGCAGCCACAGTTTCTCTGGCCAACCAGCGCCAGGACCTCACCACCCTCACATGGAAGAACTTCCTAATATCCAATCTCAATCTCCCCTCCTTCAGTATAACATCATTCGCCCTTGTGCCGTGACTCCAGACCCTTGTCCAAGCTCCCTCTCCAGCTTCAGGCACTGAAGGGCTCTAAGGTCTCCCCTGGTTAACACCTCCAGCTCTCAGCCCATCTCTGGAGGAGAGGGCTCCAGCCCTTGGAGCATCTCCACGGCTTCCTCTGGACAAGGAGAACTCATCCAACCCAAAATAAAACCAAGCTAACTACAGTAAAGTCATGTTCTTGCATGGTTTAAACACTGGGGCACAGAGCCCGCACTGGTCTCACAAACACAAGTCCCTTCCTCATTCCTGCTGTATTTAGCTGGAAGCTGTCTGTACCTGCTTTGGAGTTATTCTGAATCCTCACCAGAGCACTGCACTCATGTATTTCACCCACATACAGGGCAAGGTGAGACTCCAATTTTTTTTCTTCTCCTCCCCTCGATGTCCTTGGTCTTTCCTCACGCAGGGTAAGGCCAGTGCAGTGGACATCAGCCAGCCCAGTCACTCACCTTTGCAGAGTTCAGGTGACAGAGGAACCACAGACACTGCTCTGGACTCTAACCACTGGCCACCTGGCTTTGCCCAGAGACTCCTGGGGCAGGACAGCAAATCCCTCCTGTCTCCAAAGTCTGTGTCCTCTGAAGATGAACCTGTGACTGACAAATAACTGCAAACCTTGAAGTGCTTCTTCTCCAGTTCCCAAAATATGTGTCAGATGAGAGATGCCCAGTGGATCCAGTAACAGTCTTATCCACAGTCCCAAAGGTGGCAAAACTGCGAGGTCACTGCTAATTTGAAGCCAGGCAGATTCTCCATCAACCCTAAATCCAGCCCTGGGCATTGCACAGGGGTAAGGGCACATCACCTCAGAGAGTCTGTGTCCCATCAGTGCCCCTGGTGACTGCATCCACTGCTACTGGGCTGGAGGCATCAGAGAGAGATTAAAAAATTGTCAGAAAAGCCTTTACTGATTGTGTACCAGAAAAAAGCACCTCTGACACTGCAGGCACAGCCTGAGCCAGGCAGGACACACCTGGGTGTAAAGGGGCTGAGCCCTGCATGGACACACCTGGGTGTAAAGCTGGTGTGAGCTCTGCATGGACACAGCCTGGGCATAAAGGGGCTGAGCCCTGCATGGACACACCTGGGTGTAAAGGGGCTGTGCTGGTGTGAGCCCTGCATGGACACACCTGGGTGTAAAGCTGGTGTGAGCTCTGCATGGACACAGCCTGGGCATAAAGGGGCTGAGCCCTGCATGGACACAGCCTGGGCATAAAGGGGCTGTGCTGGTGTGAGCCCTGCATGGACACACCTGGGTGTAAAGCTGGTGTGAGCTCTGCATGGACACAGCCTGGGCATAAAGGGGCTGAGCCCTGCATGGACACAGCCTGGGCATAAAGGGGCTGTCCTGGTGTGAGCCCTGCATGGACACACCTGGGTGTAAAGGGGCTGAGCCCTGCGTGGACACACCTGGGTGTAAAGGGGCTGTGCTGGTGTGAGCCCTGCATGGACACACCTGGGTGTAAAGCTGGTGTGAGCTCTGCATGGACACAGCCTGGGCATAAAGGGGCTGAGCCCTGCATGGACACACCTGGGTGTAAAGGGGCTGTGCTGGTGTGAGCCCTGCATGGACACACCTGGGTGTAAAGGGGCTGAGCCCTGCGTGGACACACCTGGGTGTAAAGGGGCTGTGCTGGTGTGAGCCCTGCATGCACACACCTGCTCTGTGCAGCCCAGAGCACTGCTCTGCTCCAGGGCCAGGGCACAGAGCCAGCAGGGATCCCAGAGCCACAGACCCTGCATGGCAGTGACCACTATACCACAGGGTCCCACCATGCACACACACCCAACAGCACCCCAAGCTGCACTAAAGCACAGCTCAGAACAGAAAACTGTCTCATTCTAAAGGCTCAGGCAGTGCTGAGTCCAACTGCTCTCCAGAAAAAGGATTCCAACATTCACTCTCCCCTGCCAGGAACTGCATCTCCTCTCCCGTGCCACTGCTCTAGCTGCAGCCCCACGCCCTGAGCCTGCCCCAGCCCCGTGGCCCAGACTGCAGGGACACACAGCACACGGGCTCCTGGGCACTGGCTTTCCAGCAGCAGGGATCCAGGCACAGGTACATCCCAGGGACATCCCAGCCTGCTCCCGAGAGGGATGGCCAGCAGGGATCAGCAATCCAGGCACATCCCAGGGACATCCCAGCCTGCTCCTGAGAGGGATGGCCAGCAGGGTCCATCCAGGTCCATCCCATGCTACTCCTGAGCCCAGCAGGACTGAGAGCACAGCTGGAAGTAGGACACGGTGCTAAGTGAGCACCTGGTTTGACATCAGCAGGAGCTCCTCTGTGGTTTGAGTCCTTGCCCCAGCTCTGACACCTCTGCTAAGTCAGAGCTCAGGCACCTCTGACAGGCAGGCAGAGAAGTGTCCCTGTGCAGAATCAGGAGCTGTCCCTTGCTGGGCAATGCTGAGCGTGGGTGGTGGTGAGAGTGTCAGTGCACAGTGCAGAGCCAAGGCAAGAACAGGCAGAGCTGCACAGCCCTGGTCAGAACTGACAGTTTATCCACACATGCCAAGAACAGCAGTTTGGGTTTGGAGGGCTCACAATGTCCTCCTTGGCACCATGAGAGCAGTGATGTTACTGTGCTCCATTCCCTGTCCATGTCCCCGTGTGGGTGATGCCAAGGACTCCAGCAGCTCCTGCCCCTCAGCCCAGCTGCATCCCAGCTCCCCTCAGCCCCAGGACACTCTGAAGCAGTGTGCTGGCAGCAGCTGACCACGGGGCAGAGCCGGGGCACAGAGCAGGAGTGAACCAGATGGATGTGCCACCCAAGCTCACCCTGAGTACTGGACTTGGAGGGATTTCTGTGATCAGCAACACCACCAGCACGCCCTCAGCACCCCAAACAGAGCCTTCTCCATAACCTCTGCACCAGACTGTGCCAGCAGCTAGCTGGGAAAAAGGCAGGTGGGAGCTGCCCACCCTGGCAAGGACACCAGCCCCAAAGATGCAGTAAAGGCTCTGGGAAATGTGGGCAGGATGGTCCCAGTTCAACCCCTGGCAGGTGAGACCCTCCATGGTGGCAGCAGTGAGGAGGAGCATGGCAGGGGCTCTGTGAGAGGAGGAATGTGACAGAACCCTGTGAGAGGCCAGAGGGGCAGCCAGCCTCCAGTCTCACCTCACCACACTCTGGGGCAATCTTCAGTGAGCACACAGAGTGATGATCCCAAACCACATTTTCACCATTTCTCCAGGGAAAGGTAAGGAGGAAAGAGGGTCCCAGAACCAGGAAGAAACAGAACACAACTTGTCAGGAACCAAGAGCCTTGGGATTTCCTTTGGTTTAGGGAGCAGCAGCTTCTATCACGTGTAGCAGACCACCAGCCTCAGCACTGTCCTCAGGGTGAGGAAATTCCTCAGGGGTTCACACTGCCAGTTAAACCCTTTGACGTTCTTGTGTCCTGGACACCAGCCAGCACAAAATCCTAACAGGATTACCTCTTACCTGTAAAATCCTGAAAGGATTACCCAGGGAGCTCAAAGAGACCTGCGCAGCACTGCTAGCACCCACCACAGGGACTCCCCGAGGGTGGCGAAAGCAGGACACCCCAGAGGGGGCTCTGTCACCAGCCAAGGGCTGCTGGGGCGCTGTGGAGGGACAGCTGCTGCCCTGCACCCCCACACCAGCTCGTACCTGTGCCCGCTGCCAGCTGGGAGCTGCTCCTGTCCTTGGGCAGCCCGTTGGCCTTGGGGCTGGCGCCGGGCGCGGCCGTGGCGCGGGGCAGCCGCTTGCCCGGCACCTTCACCGTGGTCCGCAGCAGGTCGATCTCCTTGCCGTGCACGTTCTGCATGTAGTCCTGCAGAGGGGCACAAGGGGGGAGCGTCAGCCCTGCCCTGCCACAGAACAGCTGCCCATGCCCAGAGCCAGCACCGAGCCCTGCTGGGCGCCAGCACCAGCCCATGTGACCAGAGACCAGACGGAGCCAGAGGGCACACAGGGGGCCAGCACTGCCTCCTCATCATCCCCTGCTCAATCTCAGCACTCAACTGCAACAGCACACGATATATGATATGATATGATATGATATGATATGATATGATATGATATGATATGATATGATTGATAGAATAGAATAGAATAGAATTACAGCATAAGCAATGGGATACCTAAAAATTCCCTCTCAGGTCACAGCTGGGGTAAGAGAAACCCAAAACAGCAGAACTCAGGTGACTCTGTTGCTCATTCACCTGCAGAGCTACCTGTTATTCAAAACTTGGTGCTTCCACCATTTCTTCTGGCAGACAATTCATTATACAGCCAAAAGCCTGTGAGCAGACTGTAACTATCACCCTGATCTCAGCTTTCAGTCAGAATGAGGGTGCAGACTCCCAGTCTCTCCCCAGCATTGTGTTCCTTGCTGTGCCTCCCACCCTCCCTGCCCCTGGGGTCCCGTGGTTCTTCCCCAGCCCTCTGTGATGAGGCCAGCTCCTCCTTGGGCTTGTGCCCTCCGAAGGGGAAGGCCCAACCAATGTTACAGGGGGAACTGTGGGTCAGATCCTGAGGGAGCAGGGACCAACACTGGAGCTCAAGGCTCTGGGAGGAACAGGGAGCTGCGGACCACATCCCTGGGTCCTCTGCTGCCATCAGGAGAGGAGCCACAGCTGTCCAGGGAGAGCTTGGGGCTGCTGTGGGCTGCTTGGGTTTACTCCAGTTCACAAGGAGGTCACCCAAAAGATTAACCCAGAGATGGTTCCTGTTTGTTTCCACATCCAGGAAGATAAACGCAAGAACAAGCTCAGTTTAAGAGCAACAATCCTCCCGTCCTGCGCCCAAAAGCAGGTGACAGGGGCTGCACAGGCCCTGCTCTGCGCTCTCAGGTAGCTATTTGCAAGAATCATAGTGCCCCACAGCACCTTCACACCCTGTCTGAACTCCTCTCTTCCCACTGCCCCCCTGCAGGCACCCTGCCCCAGAGCACCCCAAACCCGGGGCAGCACAGCCCCACGCCCCCAGGCAGCACAGCCCCATGCTCCTGACCCCCATCATGCCCCAGAGCACCCCAAATCCAGGGCAGCACAGCCCCACGCTCCTGACCCCCATCCTGCCTTACAGCACCCCAAACCCGAGGCAGCAGCACAGCCCCACGCTCCTGCCCCAGAGCACCCCAAACCCGGGGCAGCACAGCCCCACGCCCCCAGGCAGCACAGCCCACAATCCTGACCCCAAACACCCCAAACCCGGGGCAGCACAGCCCCACAATCCTGACCCCCATCCTGCCCTATAGCACCCCAAACCCCGGGCAGCACAGCCCCATGTTCCTGACCCCCATCCTGCCCCAGAGCAGCCCAAACCCCGGGCAGCACAGCCCCACACCCCCAGGCAGCACAGCCCACAATCCTGACCCCAAACACCCCAAACCTGGGGCAGCACAGCCCCATGCTCCTGACCCCCATCCTGCCCTAGAGCACCCCAAACCCGGGGCAGCAGCACAGCCCCACGCCCCCGGGCAGCCTGGCCCCACACCCTGGCAGACTGGCACGGCCCGGGCACACAGCACCCGAGCTGCTCCCGGCTGGGGCCCGGCCGGTGCCAGCCCTGGGCAGGAGCCTGCGAGGGCTGGAGGATTTTCCCTCACTCAGCACAAGTGCCGCGGTCGCCGGCTGCCTGCCGGAGCGAGCGGTCACTGCCGCTCGCTTTTATTACCCACCATAAAACTGCAATTTCTTCCCAAGCCTCCTCGCTAATTACCCAGCCAGTTCTCTCATTTCATTTTATTACTGGAATTAACAACGAGTTCAAAGCGTGGAAAGCTATTAAGATGTGTGATTAAGCCACATTCAATTAGTTTCTACAAACAATTTAATTGATGTTGCAGATAGAATTAACAGAAGGTGATTGTGTGAATGGCTCCACTGGCTGCAAAATGGGAGCTGCTTCCCTGGCTCTGTGCAGCGCGGCCGGCAAGCCGGGGCTCAGCCACGCACCTTCCCAGCAGCACAATTCTCTCCAAGGCTTTGGGAAGTGATGGGAAACTGCACCGGGCTCTTCACACAACTCCTTCTTCTCCTTTCACTCAACACACTCACAGAAAGGCAGAACAGAGATGCAACAAGGAAAGCCCTGCTGGACCCCGGGACCAGGCCCCCAGCACTCCTGCCCCCATGCCAGGCATCCTGCTAGTCCCTGGAACCACCAATGCTCTGGAGCAGTGGCAGAGGTGGCACCTCGGGGCAGGAACCCACAGCTCCCAGGCATGAGTTCAGTCTGAGCTCAAGGCAGATTTGCTTCCATCAGGGAAGCAATTCAGGGCCAGGGCCAGCTCACCAGCACGTGTTTTGCCAACTGTGACTGAAAACCCAGAGTTTACACCTGACTCCAGGGGAGGAAGCTTTCAAGTTGGGCTGGAGGTACCATGATCCAGATGCAGAAACAGGCTGAGTGATGAACTCCCAAAAGCAGATGAAGAGCTCCACCAGGAAGCTTTGGTTGGTAAAATCAGCACTGAGAGAGCCAGGCCCTGACCTCCATCCAATGGGGCATGGACACACCTGGCCAGATGTGCACTGGGCTGCTGATCTCTGAGGTCCCAACACCCACCCCAAGAGGGACAGGGAGAGAAGGTAACAGAGATGGAAGAGAAGACAAGCCAGGAACTGCCCTGACTCATGCCAGGGAACAGCCACTGGGAACACAAAAAGGGCACAAAAATGCTCTGGGGCATTGAGCATCCTGATGGACAGGGAACACTCTCTTCCTGCAAGGCTCAGTCTGCTCTCAGGGACCCCTTTGCTGCATCCAGAATTCCACCATCCCCAGGCACAAGGCAGCAGAGGCAGGGAAGAAGCTGGGACTGCCCATCAATGGCAAGAACTGGATGCTGCACATCTCCTTGGCTGCCATTCCATGGTTTGTTCTGGCCCACAGCTCCCCCACCCGTGCCAGCCAGCCTGGGATCTGCTGCTGCTGCCACTCTGAAGGGACTGAAGGGCACGTGCCCATCCCTGGAGCACAGCTCTGCTCCATCCCTAATGTGCTCTGCTTGTGTCACTCTGTGAAAGGACACGGGAGCTTTGCCTCGGGCCACAGGGTGCAAATCCATCCAGCACCTCCTGATTCCCTCTGGAGGATGGGGAGGAGCAGACGCACTGGGACACCCTCCTCCTCCTGGATGAACCCCTCCAAGCAGGCTGTACAGCAGTGCCAGAAGGAAAGGGAGGCAGGGGGGCTTTGTGGATCAAACTGCAGTGGGGCACCATGGTGGGTGCCA